>NW_009646844.1:1612193-1769638 GCF_000708025.1 Charadrius vociferus
CTCTTTCCAAAACATTCTCAAAAAATAAATGAGAACCATTCAGTCAATATATCATGTGCAGTACCTATAAATCTTTCAGGGCTGCAGATGAAATCCAGTGTGAAAAAATCTTAGAGTTGAACCACACAGTGTCTGCTTCTATGGAAAGAGAAGTCTAACTGTTCCTGTGTACTATATCCTGTGGGATATAGCCATTTTGTTAGGAGAAATTATTTTGGCTTCTACGGTCTTTAATTTTTTAATGAATAAATTTTATCAAAATGAAACTGCTTCAGTATTACTACAGTAATACAGGATTCAGTAGATTCCTGTTCATCCTGGAGTGTCAGAGAAAATGTAAGATTTTTAACATTACACAGCTCCTTGGTACATGAGAGGTGTTCGTTTCCCTTCTAGCTCATGACCTATTTAAAACTGAGCAGTGTGATTTGCTTTGCATATCCCTTCTAGTACAGCCTCAATTAATCTTATTTTTTTTCCAATATCAACATTTGCTGCAATAATTTTCACATGATTGATCACAGCAACCGTTAGGGATGTAAGGTTACAGGATTTTGGAACAAAAAGCTAGTGAGACAACATTATGCCAGGTTGTTTTCAATGACAACCTGCAAATAAAAAGTGTGTTGAGCAGTGATATTCTGACTATTAGCATCTTTGCCCTGCAGATTCAAGAAAAGTATAAATGTTGGAAGAAAAGAACAGGCTTAAAATCTTTGTTCTAACTTTAGTATGTAACTTGCCATTTGTAGTGTTTAAATATATTTATAGTTCGCTTTTTGGGTCACGTAATTTTGCAGTCTCAAAAGTATTTTCAATATCATAAATGATTTTATGGATCTCATGGAAACATGGATTTAAATTCTCTTGAATAAGCTGTCAGGTTTTTCCTCGGCTTTCTGAAATAACTGAAGCTCTTTTTAATGTATTGCTATATGTTCTTCCAGTTTTCTTGTTAAATTGATATGGCCATAAAAGATGATACACATTCATAAGCTCTTTCTTTCCTTTTTGTATGCATAGCTTATTCCGAAAAAAATTACGTAACCGTGCTTTTCCTAGAGTTTGTTTTATGTAAATACATTTTAGTGTCTGAATCTTAAATATCTAATTATTTCTTCCAATTGGAGAAGAGCTCTGGCTTTTTACACTGGGGCTCCTACTGGCATCGTCCTTGTTGGTTTTGTCTTTTGGCTGGCACAGTGACGCTGGGGAGCATTAGGTGGCCAGAGAGTGCTGAACTCGCTACCTCTGGCTGCTTTGCAGTCCCTTCCTGTTGGTGTGCAGTTCGCAGGCTGGGGAGGTGACTTCCTCCCTCCAGCAGAGCAAGAGGAGATAGGAAAAAATGTTCTTCTTCCTGTACAAGTCTAAACAAGATAGAAACGGAAGATGGCTTGTTCCCCCTGCAACCCCCACCCCTTCTTTAATCTTTGCTGCAGTAGCTAGGAAATATTATAGGATACCCTTGGTAACCATAGGGAAATAAAGTTATCATTAATGTGTGGTTGCTAAGGAACCCCTGCTAGTTTCCTAGCTGTCATGGTTGGGACTATAGGGACTGTTCTTTGTCTCTGCAAGCGAATCTCCACATCCACTGCTCAAAAAGAGAGCTACCTCCCTTTCTTTTTCTCCCCCCTGGAGTTGCTGAATGGTCCGTTAACGTAGAGGAGGAGCGAATAGAGCTACAAGAGAAATAGAGTAGTTGCACTGCACCATGAGGAACCTGCTAGGTGTGATGAGGACTGGCTTTCAGATCTGCGGGAGAATGGATTCCATGGGGAATTTTTACATGGCTGAATTAAGGTGTTTGCAAATTGCAGAGTTTGAATCTGTACTCCTTGTTAAACCTTTTAACTATTTATTAGTGTACGTAGATATTCTATGTTGACAGAGTGTGTTTCTGACATAGTACTTTAAGAGGAATGCCCTTACATAATGTATATTACCTATCACTCATTGGATTTCGTAAATATTTGGTTGTCTGTATTTCAATAACACTTATTTTCAACACTAATAGTTTTAAAATGTTCAAAAATTGCTTAGCTTAACAGCCTGTCAAAGAACACGCACAGATTAAATAGGTATTTTTGGTTACCTTACTGTTTCCAAACAATCTGACATTCAGTAAACTAATCGGTAGTTATGTTTTCCATTATTTACTGAAAATTTTCCAAAGAAATGTCAAAATTTTTCTATGTATTTTCCTAATTCTTGATCCTTTTTAGCACTTGTGAAGGAAAGTAACGTTTAATCTACTCTGCCGCTGTTATGTGCTATTTTTAGCTTGGGCCAGAGATAACTCAACTGTATCACCAAAGTAAGGTCTTCTGGGGGATTTAAAAATGTGTGGTGTCATAGTTGTTAAGGGTTGGCCTGAAGTTGTGTGTGGGTTAACTGGTCTATTGAAATAATTCTTTATTTTCTAGAAATTCTTTTGATTTTTATAGTATTTGTTGGAGTAATTTTCTAATTGAAGTGCCTGCTCAATGGTGCTGCACGTATTATTGCTTTCTGTTTAAATGGACAGCCTTCTAAATTTTAGAATTTCTTTTTTATGGTCATGTAGAACAAAGTAATTTTGGCCCTTTTCTTTTTTTGTGTAAAATGTCCTCAAGACCAGCAAGTATTTTGCTTTATAAATGACTTAAGAGACTTGGAATAGATTTTTCGTTCTCCCCCTTTTCCCCCTTTAAGTCAGTGCTAAACGTCTGATGGGGGCAACTTGCCAGCCCAGATATTTTAAAGGTGTTCCTTCAAAGCTGTTCCTCAGCTCTGTGCTGAGGTGTTTAGGAAATTCATTGATTGCAAAATGACTAAGAGACTGTTGAGCAGTGATTGGTGTTCGTGAACCGTATAGAGATGCATCAAGGTAGCTTGTTCTTTCTAAGCTTGTGAGTTGTATCAGAATTTCCAGAGTTACAACAGTAACTTCATTGAAGCTTTAATTTTAGGATTTTCAGCTCTCAATCTTGAGGTCACTAAGGACAGTGAATACAAAACACAAATATAGGGGAAAAGCCAGGTTCTGCCTTTTTAGGAAAGTTCTTTCCTACTAACTGTAGGCTGTGACTTAGGTGTCAGAGTAAGGGTAACTTCAGGGGGATTGTGTGAAGGGCAGGGCCAAAGTATTGAAGAGTTGTGAGTTCATCAAGGCTGGATTTGATGTTTTCATCTACGCAAATGTCTCGCTATATTTTGTAAGTGCTGAAGTGAAGCAAATAAACCTGAACACTTTGCAGTGAAATACGACCGATGTCTCACCATGGTCAGCCACTGATCATGTTTCATATACGAGCACGTTATATATCTGTTGTGCTGGATTGGATGCGATAAACTGAGAAGACAGCCATCACATGAATAGATAGAGGCTGTGTCATGAAAACCTGAGGTTGGAGAGTTGACTCCCAAACTCTGAAAACTATTGGAAAATTAGTTCGGTTCAGGAATGTCTGTGTTCAAATGAAAAAGTTAGGTTTTCACATTTAGCACAGGATTCACAAAATCAAGAGAGGAAGAGAGTATGTCCTGGTTTGAAGTAAAACAGAACCAATTTTCTATTCAGTAATTTTACTTTGCTCAAACCACAACAGAGTATAACAACTAGTCAGATCTTAGTGCAAAATAATTGTCCAAGTTTTCATTAACTTACAGATCTATGCAGAGTTTCCAAGAAATGAAAATGAAAGGTGACTCATTCACTGTAAACATGGAATTGAAAACAAAATGCATTAAATACTATGAGTCTTAACTGTATCCATCCATATGTACTTTTGAAAAAGCAATCGTTTTTGTATTCTCATGCTGATTCATTCAAACACATAATGAAGAAATATGTGAATTGACTTCTTTCCTACCCTTTGTCTTTTTTCAAAATGTTGCAGTGATGTAAAGTGCAAGATAGGTCGCTTAGTACAGCTATATGGTGGATGTGAAACTTGGAGAGCGGGAAGATCCTTGAAAAGTGTTCTTTTTGAGTATTACAAAGCGTCATGAATTATGACTAGCGATACACAAAAATGTTTTAAAATAGAGCTGGTCTAGGCTAAGTAAAGTTCTTTTGTAACACAGAGCATGATTCTCAATTATCCTTGTGCACTGGACTGTGACTAGAAAGAGCTGATCTCCTGTATTGCTTTTGGGGGAAGGAAGTTCTAGGACGCTCTTTCTGTTCCTTAGCTGGGAGTACTTACCGGTGGACTTCTTTGTGGATGACCCCATCAGGGCATACGGCTGGCCTGAAAGGGCACACCTGAGATCACATGCTTTTTCAAGGCAGGTCCTGGTCATCATTGCCAATTACCAACTAGCTGATTTTTGAAGGCTCATCGGTTTCAGTAGAGCAGTTCCTGGTCCCACAGCCCTGTTGTACGGCATTGTTTGTGAGAGAGTAATTGTGAGGGATTTCCATAATGGCTAAATGCAAAACTGTCATGAGTATGATCTAAACACGCTGTGAGAGGAGATATTTCAGGGTGATTACTGGTTCGGTGTAGTTAAAAAAGACCCAGGCTGGTCTGAACCAATAATAACATGTTTGTAAACGTTATTTGTCACATGCTTGCAGGGAGAGAATAACAAGACTTTGAAACCTGCATTGCCCTTAGAACAGATTAATGTGATGTCTGTAATTTGCCTGCCTCACTCACAAGAGCAATAAAGCAAGTAAACATAGGGCTCGAGGCACATCACTTTAATCAGCAGGGGGAAAAAACCACCGCTTGATGGGATGCCTGTTGAATTCTATGAAACCCTTAACATTTATTAAATAAGTTGCCTGCTTATGTTTAATCAGCGCTTTCTGCTACTTTTGTCTGTATAGCACTAATTACAGCACTCTTGTGATGTATAAAGATCCTCTGGATTAGTGGTCTGCAAAGCTGTGGTGTGCCAGGTTACGCGGGTGATTCATGGAACAGTGGTAAGCAGTGTTTTTCCAAGAGATTCTTCAGTTAAACGTTTGAGATGGGCTCAAAAGTCTGTGAGAAGTTTTTAGGCCCAATAGTATGTTTAGAGCTAAGCTTGAGAACTGTTGTAATAATACAGATCCAGAATATAAGCAATAACTTTTTAAAAGATTATGTGAAAGGTTGGAAGAAACATCACTAAATTATTTCTATTAATAATTAAAAGAATGTTACTATCATTAATGAATTATTTTGCACAGGTTCTATGAAAAAAAAAAAGATACCTCTGAGCAAACACTGCTTTATGTATGTCTGGTAAAACTTCTGAGGTTCATGTAGCAGAGACACAAAATGTATGGAATGGATTTCACGTGTAGCAAGGAAATAGAGGTGGAACTGCAACTGAGGAAAGGAATATTGTAGGCACACACCCCTGAGTGAGTGCCGATTCAAACTGTCGTGTCTCTGTACGACTGTACAGAGATGGCTGAGAATCCCAAAGTTGTCCAGCTGCGTCAGCGCAACTTTGCACAAGGCTAAACTTGAATTTCCTCTCACTGGGCTACACGCATCATCGTAAGACAGCGCAAAATATTAATCCTTCGTATCTGGAGGGGTTATTCTGGGACAGTAAAATTATGCTGTGGCATTGGCAGGGCACAGCACTGTACTAACATATGGAAGTTCCACCTGGATTGAGGCTCTTCGCGTCTCTGTGCTGTGGAGATGTGGAGCCTGGGTCAGTGCTAGTGTGGGGATCGCTGCGCGGGATTAGCCCTCAGGCTTTTAAGTAACACTTTCAGGTGCACTTTGTGCACTCTCTGGTGCACACTTTTGGTGCACTCTCTGGAATCATTTCAAACCTACTTGATAAATACATTTGAGATGCCAGCACTGCGGAGCTGAAGATACTTAAAACCTGAGACCAAAACACAAGCAGTACATTCCATGTTAGGTTGTTCTGTGATTTAGGAACTTGCTTGGACGTAGTGAGTGAGAAGAACATAGATGTCTAGGAAGTCGTTGTTTTCAATGTCTTTTTAGATCTCTATACTTCACATGCAGCTTACTCATTAGACTGTAGTTGTAATTGCTGTGTGTTTTGTAGCATTTAATTTAGTGGCCCTGCAAGCTGCTGCACTGAGCAAAATTCACATGCACGGGTCTGTTTAGCCACAAGGCCAGCAAGAGCAGAAGCACAGACCCTGTGTTCTTCTGGCTTGTTCTGACAGCGTGCCTGATATTTTTACATAATTCTGTACAAGACAGTTATTTTTGTCATGACCAGAGAAACTGAGATCCAGTTTACTGACCCATAATGAAAACCTCTTTATGCCTTTGTAACTCTTCTGTTGGTCAGACACATTTCCTTCTGTATTGGATGTGAAATCTCTCTTTGCTTAGTCTAGTGGAGTGCTGTGATATTTGTTATCTGTTTGAAAATGTGTGTTCATAGAATCAGAAAAGGAGGTTTGAAGGGAACACAGGAAGTTATCCACTATCTGTGCATCCCAAACCAGAATTAAATATGTGAGCAATTGCAACAGATTTTTTTTCTTTAAAATATCTATCCCTAACTGTGCTACAACCTCTCTGTACAATCTATCCCAGTGTTTCACTATCCTTACTGTTAGAATGTTTCCCCTTTTATTTGTTTTCCTTCCTGTCATTTAGATCTGGTTGTTTGGGGTTTTTTGTTTGTTTGGCGTTTTTTGTTTGTTTGGGGTTTTTTGTTTGTTTTGTTTGTGGGTTTTATTTTGTTTCTTTTTTCCTTATCTTCTGTCCACAGTGATCTTGGAGAACAGATAATTCTCTTCCTTTTATATATTTGGAAAAGATCCATAATTTCTGTAATTATTCTCTTTGCAGCCTCAGTTTCCTCAGTTATTACTCTAAATTATAGTGGTTCTTTTAGGACTCTTGTGCATTCTCAGTGCTCTCTTCCCTCTTGTTTTGAAGAGGTAGGGGAAGGGATTATAATGCCCACAACTATTCACAGCACTTCAGCTCTGGATTAATCATTATTAAAGATGATGATGATGATCTTAAAGATGTTTGGTTTTGCACGTTATCAAGACTATTTCAGTTTTAATCTTGCTCTTTGTCATCTTTGTGTTCTCTTTCAGCGTTCTTTATCATAACCTTGATTGCGACTATTTAGTTTTTTCCAGACGTAGAAGAAATTTCTCAAGAGCCTTATTTGATGCATACTTCCATTTGATAGTGGTCCATTTTTATCCATCTAAGATGCTTCCACTGCTGATGGTTTTGTACAGTCCTTACACTAGTTTCATGTTTTCTGAACCTGTTTTGAAGAACCTTGTTTGTGATGGAGTAAAAAACCATGCTAGAGAAATGGCTTATGTTATTGTCTACTTCTTTTAGTCACACACCTATGGCCCTGTTATAGAAAGAAATGAGATTGTTTGAGCTAACTTATATTAGCTTAATTCACTGGTCACTTTTCTTTCTCTGCTTAGAAAGAATCTTTTTTTTTTTTTTTTTCAGAATTAGAGTTAAATTTCTATTTCCTTGCTTTTCCTTGTTGTCCTCTTCTTAAAGAATCCCCCCTTTCAAGGGTTTTGGGTTTTTTTCCTAGTTCTCTAATTACCTCATCAATACTTCAGCAGGGTCTCAGTTTAATCACTTATGACTGTCAGGCTTGATCATGGTATGATGGGATGAAACTAAACAGGTGTAGGCAATTTCAATGCTGCTGGGTTATCCTAAGTATTCTTTAATGTGTTCTTTTCCAATATTAATCTGTAGTCTTTCTATTTTTTTATGATTTTAATTAATGATTGCAACTGATCGTTCAAGTCAAGTCTGAAGCAAAAAGAAAAAAAAGAAGCAGCGAACATTTTGTCTTTCACAGTATAATCTGTCTCTGGAGATTTCCCTCTAGTGCTCCAGCACTTACTTTATCATCCTCCTACTAGTTCAACATTTCCAGAACCTTTTCTTGCTGTGTTCAGTGTCCCTGGTTAATTCAAGCTCATTTTGTCTTGCCAGTATTGATTTTTCTCCTATATGTGTTTGTGGTGTTCTTTTAAATTTGATTGTCGTAATCTGACCTAGTTTCTGTTTTGGATAGGCTGCATTCATCCTTCTAAGAAGGTAAAGAAATATTTGAGGATTAACCTGTTTGGTCTTTTTCTTTCCATTTCCCACATTGTGACTGTGTGTCACAGGTCACTGTGTGTTTGTCAAAGTCATCTTTCTTCAAGTCCATCCTTTTTATTTTGCTAAAGGAAAAAAGTAACCAAAGCTGTATCATGACAGAGTAAAATGCATGAGTCAGGTGGCATCCTGCATGCATATGGTGGTGTAACCTAGATGCAGGAAGCAGCAACAGGCTGTAATCTGTGGGCTTTTTGCTCTGATGTGGCAATTACTGGAGTAGAATTAGGTTGCAGAAGAATCAGTGGTCGTTAGGAAAGCCTGTAATCTTTGGGGATGCAGAGACTAGACGTGTGACCTGCCTTGATCTGTTGAAGAAAGATGAGCAGTGCAGGAGTAGATTAAGAACTCTGCTGTAATTTATTTGGAAGTGAAAAGCATAAGGATATCTAACCTGTAAAACTTTTGCTGAAGTGCGCTAGCCCTGAAGCATTTCTAGCAGGATTGGTTATTGGAGATAAAATGGCTCCAAGATGTAACACACTCAGCTCTTTCTTTTTCTAGTTGGTAGCAGGTGTCATGCATCCACTAGAGGATTACTTGACTGAGAGCTCCAGCTCCCTGTTAGCAGCTGTTGAAGAACACCACAGATTGCAGTGAAAACAAACAGGACTGGGGTGCTTTTTTTGAAGGTGGGGCAGTGAGTGGTGCAGGTCTAGTATCTTATGTTCTAGCTCTGCTGCTCACCAAACAACTTCTGGTTTTCCATGTAATCCCAACCGCAACAGCAGTATGGAAGAGTTGTATGTCTTTGTATAACCAAGTATTGGTGTCTCCTGGATGTAGTAACTTCTTTATTTGAGGTTAGTAGAAGCCTTATTTCTAATGGAACTCTTCCTCTGTGGACTTGTTTATTCATTCATACGTGTTTTTGCTTGGCACTGAAACTGCTGCAATACATGAAATATATTTGCTGAGTGTCCTGAGCCAATACTTTTGATGATTAATCTGAGAAAACTGAACTGTTCAGAAATTTTCTGAATTAAAATGAAGTTAAAATGAGTTACTGGGATCTGATTTTTCAACTTGTTACCCATTGAAGTACTTCTGAGTATGGGAAGGTTTTTTTTTTCCTTTAATGATTTAAATATTGTGAGTAGTGTATTGCAACATGACTGTGCATAAGGCTTCCTAATCAACCAGTAGCATAATGTAATTTAGTTGCCGTAGCTTATCCATTTGATCTTTGGTGTAATAGTAAACTGCAAATGCAAAAGTATAATATTCCTAAAAGCAAATCTACATGATTTAGAGAATTGCAGATGACGTATAAATAGAGAAGTAGTTCTGTGCAGCTATTATTCTAATCACTCTTACCCTTCCTCAACGGAAAGTTTCACCAAGGAACTGCAAGCAAGGAGGTTTGAAAAAGGTTTGCAGTGATTAAGAGTGTTGAGTCCTACAGAAGTTAATGTATTTGTGCTAGTATACAGAACCATAATCCTAACAAAAGAGGTATCTATATCTGTAAAAGTTGGAGATCTTGCGCATTAGTGTGGAAAGTGGAAAATATGGGAATTTTATGTTGAATATTTCTGGATTTTGATATGCAATACAGGCTGCCTTGATCTCTTGGCTATGTTAACTACACCATATTGTGAGCATATGGCTCTTGGCTTTCTCATACCTACCATCATGAATTGTCTATTCAAGAAAAGCTGAATGCCTTCTATTGATTTCAGAGTGAAAGTGATCTGTTTTTCTTTCTTGACTGGACAACAGAAAGATGATAAACTCATTACCTGTAGTTTTTCTAATGGGCAATCTTGCTTTTTGGTTTGTACAAACTATCAATTTAAAGCCTTAGATTCCTTTTAAAAACTAAATCTTTAATCTTTTCTGAAATAGTGAGAAATGTAGTCCATCTAAGTGATAGGATGATTTTTTTCTTTTAGAATTCATTAATGATTAGGAAGACTTGATTAGAGTCTTTGATTTTTATTTTTTTTTGACATATGGTAATTGAATGAACTGCTTGGTCCAAGGATATGATACCAGTACACGGGACCTTCGTTTGAAGACCAGAGGTTCAAATCTGAGTTTTTTTTCTGATCATTAGAGATGACATATAACAGCTGTTCTCTGTCTTACTGGCAATCATCTCTGTCCATTTATTAGTCTACCAATGCCCACATCATAATTATTTTAAATTAAGCAGAAAGTATGTCTCTAGTCCCATAGAGGTTGGTTACGTCACTTGTGTTTTCCGTTAGATTGATGTAGTCCTTTCCTGAATCAGAACCTGAGTAAGAAGATGACTTCAGTAGAGAGTAGGCGCTAAGTCTCTCATGAATCAGATCCCTTTGTTATCTTAAAGAAGTTATTTCTTAAAAATGTTCCTTGCAGAAAAAGAATGACTTTTAATGACTTTGGAACGTTTTTTTCCCGGTGTTAATGGATAGATAGATAGTCTGTTGGAAAATTCTGTACCTCTCCCTGGAGAGAAGCTGCAGAATAAATTATTGCTTAACCTAACAATAAAGTTTGGGTCAATTGTTTGAAAATAAATTATTCCTCATTTCAAGGTCATGCTGTGGCTGGTACTGTTTCCAGCTCAATGATTAAAAGCTTAGTCATTCTCTTCAGTTTCTCCTGGATCGGTGCCCTGTGTGTAGGAACTGAATCTGAGCTCGACAGGGACCAATAGGCCAGTACAGTGGTCTGTGTATCGACAAGGAGGCTTTCTAAAGAGCAAGATATTAGTAACATCCATTTTCTGGTTTTGTTCTCTTTAAGAAGCTACATTTTTGAAGCAATTTTTCTTTGCACGTCAAAAGTAGCTAAAACTTGTTTTGCTGATTTAGCCTCTGAAGGTTTCTTCCTCCCTTTCATCTATGCTCCCCTTCCCATTTTATCACAGGAAAGAACAGACCTGTTCTCATTGGGAAGTGAAAGCTTAGGGGAACATGGACTTTGTTTCTGTCTGGGTTTCCAGATGCACAGAAGGGTTCTTTATGGTTCCTTCACTCTAGACCCCTCTTCTAATCCGAGATGAAATGTGTTCAGTTGTTGGAGGTCACAGCTCTTGTTGGTTTTCCAGCGTTCTCTGTGTTAACCTCATCCATATCCCACTCAGAGCGAGCTGGACGTCAGTGAGTTTCCATTCCACAGGTGATTTTTCATCGGGAGGGACAAAAGAAAGGAGTGCTTTCGACAGAATATAAGGCTGCTTGGAACTGCACCTTTGCAAAGCTTTCCAAAAGCTACTAATTAGTCCCTGCAGGTTTCACTTAAGTGCTGAGTAGTTATGTTAACAAGGTTTTGCACGCTGTGGTACTCTTCAGGTACAAGCTCTCAGGGGGGAAGGAAGAGGAAACCTACCATCTCTGTTGGAGGAGTTAAGCAGCCTCATTTGGAAGCAATGATAATTATCACATTATTTCCAGAGGGGAGTAAGGAGTGTTGTGTTTCCTCCAAGCTGACAGCAAGCCACAGATCGTAACCTCTCTGGCACGAGTAGTTTGAGCCAGAATTTTCACTTGGGGAGGGGGTACCCTTTTATTCAGGCAGTCTGCAATGCACCGTACCGCTGCAGCAGTACTGGCCACACAGCAACCAGTGGGGGAAAAGGTGCAACTAAATGCTTTAGTTGCAGTTAATGAACTTTTGTTCCCCTTGTCTTATAATATATTGCTAGTTGGCTATGTAGTTTTCTCATGCTGATTGCCTTTTTTTGGGCATATATATCCATTTATATCACTATTTTTGCAATTTAGTGAAACTGCAAGTTTAGCCAGGTCAGATAAAATGTGTGTTTTGGTTTTGCTAGTTGCTTTCTAATTACTGTAAACTGTCATGATTATCATTGTTGGAATTCACAATACGTTGTTTATGTACTCATTGGCAGCCAGCTACACATCTCTCATTCTCTTTTGAAGGATTCTCACTAATGGACACGCAAACCTCCTTGCAGATGACGAGGTGCAAGTCCGCAAGCAGCCCCACGTAAGGACAGTTGCCAAATGTACCAAGTTTTCTGGCAACATATGTGGCGCTGGTCCAGAGCTATCAGAAACTTTCCTTGCAATATAGCAGCTATTGAATGCACCATACAAATGCTATAGAAAGAATTTTGTTATGATGGAAAAATATAATGTTCTTCTAGAGATATTAAATTGCTTTTTTTCTTGATTATCTGAGGAGACTGTAATTATCAAAATTGTTTTCCAGTGGAAATTATTATTATGTGGTTGGATTTTGGCAGCTTCCTGTTCTTACTGTGGCATTAACAGGGTGAATCAGCAACGGACTTAAACATATTTCACGGGCTTTCACCAAGCTGAGTTTTCAGGACTAACTGTTTAATACAGTGCTCAAAAGAATTGCAAATGTTTTGCATTTGGGACATTTTTCTGTGCTGAAGTGATTGATGAGACTGATTTTAAATGTAGAAGTTGGCGATCTGTGACTGCTTAACAAGGACAAATTATTTTTGCCTAAGTTCGAAGAAGAGCATCTAAAAAGCAGGAAAAATAGGTAATAACAGACATTCCACAGCTGCTGTGTGGGTGTTGTAAGTTGAGTAAGTGTACAGAATGCAGGTGTATGCATTTATTAAGTATCTTTTTTGGGTGTTTTTTTGTTTTTGTTGTTAGTGTATGAGTAGCACTTTAGCAGAAGAATATTTTCCGTGCTGCAATTTCCTAATACAGATTCCAGTTTGGTCACAGTTCTGTAGATAAAATGTAGGATGAAGAACATTGAAATTATGTTGGAGGCTTGGGCAATTTTTAAACAGATTTCTGTGGTTTAAGTGAGTGGTTCCTAAAAAAACCCCCAAAACCAATGCCAAAACCCCTACTCCCAAAAACTCTACCACTTAAAGAAGCCCCAAAGCCTATATAGGGTTTTTAAAATAATACATTTAATTTATAATTTTTGATTTATATATTAATTTATAATTTAGAAAATAATTTAAATAATAAATATAGGGCTTCTTAGACTGAGACAGGAGTAGTTTTTACTGGTACTAGATTAGCATGAATAATGCTTGAAGTGAAGGATTATTTAGTTGTGGAAGAATATGGTTGCCAGGGTGCTGTGGGACTCCATGTGCAGAACATTCTTCTTCACTCCATAGCACAAGCTGTGGCGTGAGCGCACAGTACAGCTGGCCCATTCGGGGCCTCGAAACAGTCTGTGGGCTTGCAGTAGTCCAGATGGCTTTTGTTCTGTTTGGGACCGCTATTCTTTTGTTCTCCGTTAAATGACTCCTGTGCCAAATCCTATTCTTTCCATTTCTGTAATCTTTAAAATGAGTGAGATTTCTTTTTTACTATTATTGAGATACTGAGAATGTCACATACATTTAACAAGCTCTCCTAAGGTTGCTACAGTCCCATATAATTACGAACACTTCCTGCCACCTCCTATTCCGTTCCTTTCTCCCCCTAGTCTGATTGTGCTTAAGAGAAGAAAAAGCAGAACGTGTGGCTAAAATGATGTATCCCTCTGCTCACGTGTTTATTTTCTCCTTTCCATGTAGTTTCTCTTACCTATTTATAGCACAACCTGTTTCTCTTATCTCGTGCCAGGAGCAAAGCGTCCCTCATGGTAAGTTTATGCAGTGCCTGTATGCTGAGGCTCTGATCCCAGCTGCTACTATGCGGTCCTGCAGCAAATTGTGCCAGCAGAGGAATGGACATCCTTTACCTCTCTCTTAAAAAGCTAATATTGCAGAATAAGAATATGGTTCACAAATTTAAAATCTACTGGGGGGAGGGAACCTATGAAACTCATCTTTGAAATATGCAAATACACAACTGCAACTCACATCTGGACTGAAAGAAGTTGATATTAGAAAAGTTGGAGCTTTTTTTCCTGACTAAAATTAACTTTTCCTACATTGTGTAAAAATTGACAATTGTAATAATAGACAAAAGATTTGTTCCCTTTCAGAAGGCAGTTATGCTTCTTAGCTTTGAAGCCAAGGTCTCTGAAGGATTACACTTTTTAAAAATTCGGTTTGCTTTTCAGAAATGATGTTCTAATAATAATCTAAAAAGTAAATTGATTAGACAGTCATTGGGTGTGATTTATCAATTTAACGGTGAGGTATTGTCTTATGAAAAAAGTTTTAACGCTGCATTAATATATCACAAGAATAATCTAGAAGAAAGGAAACATTTCAGAAAGGTTATTTTCATGTTAAATAAACTTTCCAAGACAAAAGAACTCTAATGCAGTTTTTATATAAATGTAATTCACAGTCTTGAAATTTTAAGAGATAATGTGGATTGTAGTGTGGCTTAGGGTAGATACAGAGAGAATATAAGTTACTGCATTCTTGTCTCAGCAACCCAGAAGGTTATACCATTCACCCAGAATTACAAAAGATAGGCACTCTGGATACTTGTAAATTTTAGAATTTGAGTGTGCTGCAAATAAAAGACGGATACTGTAATGAGATGAAAGTAATCAAATTGAAATTAATTGGGCAATACTTAGCTAGTCAATGAAAGAAATGCCTAAGTCAACTTTTTAAAAAGCAGATAATCCAGAAATATAAAAGAAGACTCGGTTGTTGTTTACGTTACAGTATTTTATTCACATTTTTTTTGAAGACTTACATAGCAGTTTCCCCTTGGTTTGAGGGGATTTTGGATCAAACCTGTGTTTAGTCAAATCGTAATTAACAATGGCAAATTGTAGGCTTATTAGTAACACAGTGTTCATCTTGGAGGAGTGAGTGCTAGCAAGAAGTATACAGTGGCACAAAGTCCTGTTGCTCAAGTATTCAGCGCTTGTTGAGCACATGAAACTTAAGTTTCTGCATAAAATGTGGAAAAAATAAGTCTTTAAATGCTACCTGTGTTGAGATGGTTTCTGTTTGAGAGACTGTTTTGTACTGGTTTGCTGTATCTGCTGTTCTTTCTACTTGTTGCCTTTAACTTTTCTTCTACATCTTTCATTAATTTTGCATTCCTCATGAAAATAAAGCTGGAAATGACCTCTGCAGACTATTTATTCCAACCTCTGATTCAAAGCAGATTCCTGCTTTTTAACTTATTTTTCTTCTGTATTTTCTTCCTCCTTACCTGCTTATCTACCCATCTTTCCTTCATTTTTTGCCCTCATTTTTGCTTCCTCTAACATATGTCAGAGCTTATATCCCAAACACAGCCTCTGTCTTTCTCAAAAGCACTGGAACAATATGTGGGGACTGGAGGAAATCACTTGTTTTCGTACTGACTGGTCACGATCGACAAACTTCTGCTGTGCGCTATGTAGCCATATTATGGTGGAGTCTTTTCTCATTAGAGGCTGGGAGAAGGTGGGCTTCTGTGCACAAGTCTTGCTCATGGCTGTAGCTGTGAGCAGCAAAGGGGCTGTCTGCAAGAAACTGATAGAGCAGACCAAAGCACTGGCCAGCGGTGCAGGGAGAAAAGTATGTGGCAAGCATCAGGTAATATGTAAGTAGTATACCTTCTGATGGTTAATAGGCTTTGGTGGGATACAGATAGAAAAATTAAGAGCCTACAAATGGCAAACCATCAGGCCTCCAAAGGCTAACATGGCAATTACAGAAAATTGCTTGAATTCTGTAGCGTTTTGCTTTTATTTTGTGAGAAGTAGCCCAACTATGCGCTGAGTGGCTAACTGGAAGAATAGTATGGAATTACTTCAATACGATGTCTTATAATTAGTATGGAGGAATAAGTTGCTTAAAGAATAGTTTTTAAAACCATCCTAGATAAAATTGCTTTTTCACATTGAGTTTGCAACACGGGCTTAAAGTTTAAAAGTATTTTCAGTGTGACAAAGCAAGTAAGGATGGAGATACTGTCTGTCTCCTCCTTTACCTTGTCTACCCTGGCACACTTGCACGATGTGCCTTCTTTGTCAGAGCAGTCTCCTAGGATGATGGATTCTGAGTTTTCCTCTCTTCCAAAAGTGCACTAACCAGTATGCTGTAGAGTATTTTCTACTTGATCTTCATTGTTGCAACTGCAACTTTACATGATATTAAGGGAAGCAAATTTTACGTCAGTTCTTCAAGAAATGGAAATACTGTGTTTTCTCAAGAAAATACTGCTCAGACTATATTAACATGGGGAGAATGCTTTCCTTAGCCTTTAAGTTGAAAGTGCCTGAACCCATCTTTTTCTGTAAACAAAGCATAAATAAGAAAAAACAAACAACCCCCTCCAGATATCTGATGTGACCAGGTTTACCCCAACCTATTCATTTGTCAAAATTATGTACAGCTGAAAGCAGGGGGGTTTTTATAATGTAAAATGTTACACAAGCCAGTGCAAAGTAAGCCATTTTTTTTCCCCCGTGCTTTTTATCTCACCTGCAATTTGTGGCTTATTTTTTCTTCACTAAGTTTCTCCTCACTTAACTAGAATTTGCAGTTTTACATGGAGGGAGAGAGGAATCTATTAAAATATTTCCTCCTTCCAGTCTGATTTGTGGAATATGAGGTTTCACCATGACAAGTTTTCCATATCCTGGGTAGTAGGAGCTTTTTGCATCAAAGATGCAGAACCAAGGCCTTGGAGTACTTTGAGGTTAGTGATTTACATGCATGTGTTTTGAAGCTTTCATAACAATAAATCGCTTATCTTTTACCCTGATGGGGATCATTCAAGCAGGACTTGGTTATTATATAACTCCCTGAAAAGGAAGATTCCTGACTTGCCATAAAACTACAGCATATTCACTTCCAGCCCTTGAATAATGGAAGTTAGCTGAAAGGGACCTCCAGAGATCTAGTCCGATGTTTGGCTCAAAGCGGGGTTATGTTCAAAGTTAGATCAGGCTGCTCAGATCCTGTCTGGTCGAATTCTGAGTATCTTTTAAGGATGAAAATTTCATAACCTCCCCTGGTCCCTGTTGCTGTGCATCATCCACTTGTGGTGACCTTTTTTCCTCCCTGTAAGTCTTGGTGGCAATTTGCTTTCCTGTCATCCTTTAGCTCTGGATCTCTTCGAAGAGACTGGCTCCATCTTCTCAACAGCAGCCCTTTTTGTAGTGAAAGACTGTAAATGGGATCCCTCACTTTGTGCAACCCTCTCTTTTCAAGCCTGAGTAAGCCTAGTTCCTGCAGCCTCATGCGATTTGCTCCAGCACAGCGAACAATCCACTAAAATCTTGAAAACTTGACAAACCTGAAAGCTTGTGATTTATTTTTGAGAAAGCATAAAATATACCCGTCTTTCTAAAATTTTCTGAACTATCTGCCAAGAATCATGTCATAAGTTTTGTTTTTTCTCCTTTATTATGATCGCGGGAAGCAGAGAAAGATTGATGTTATTTTTAACCCCTTCCATTTTCTTTCTTAAGTAAAATATTTTTTTTCTAGCTTTTTACAATGAGCACTTGAAGTATTTGCTGAAGATTATATAATTTATTTTACAATTTATAAGGTTCTGGGGTTTAACTAGTACTAATGAGATGTCTTTTGATTCAGCAGGGGAAAGAATGGCTTATTTAGAAATACTTAAGTCTGAGTAATGTAAATATTTCTCAACCAGGAAGACTGTCTAAGACTCCCCATATTGTCTGAGGTCCTTACAGGTTTGTAGTTTCTGGCTAGAAATGCTACTCATGAGGACGTTTTCTTTGACGGTGACCTTTCCTCAATGGAAAAACTGATCTCATTATCATTTGTGCAAAACTGCTCATCATAGAAATTAGTATATTCTATTAAGGTTTATTATGCTGAGGGGTTTATAAGAAAAATAAGAAGTTTCTCTCGAGCAAGAATTTGATACTACAGAGAATAACTGTACTTAAACAAACCCCTTGAACTCAAAAATTTCCCAAGCAGTTTAATTAGATGAATCTCTGGATGTTATAATTCATCAGTGTTCTTCCACACTGCTGATACTACCATTGAAGAAGAAAAAAGAAAAAGAAAAAAAAGGAAAACCAAACCCATTACTTCTGATAACAATTTTTAGCCATTTACAGAGATTTTCCACTTCTAATGACAAGATTGAATTAATAAGGAAAAATTGTGGATATAAGGAAAGGTACCTATAGGTTTCTATCTCTTTGGTAGTCAAAAAAATAGGGAAGTCGGCATATGAATGGGTGGAGGACATTTTGGCAAAACTGCTGTGTGAAGCTGGAAGTTCTCTACCACTTCCTGTCTTCAGGGAAAGACCAGTATAGGCTGTTTTGATCTGTCCTAACCTAGGGAGGTGACGGTAACAAGGTGAAGCAGATCTGTTTGTTTGTTTCTGATGATGACCGTGATCAGCTATGGATTCATATTTTGTTCTTTAGAAGATACAGTGCAACTCTGCAACAAACATGTTAAAGGACGACTTGGTAAAGGTAATAATTTCAGTCTTCGCAGAATCCATTGAGTCCTCATCAAATTGTTCCTAATGAACTTTAAACTGTGACTGCTTTCCACTGCTTTGTCTTGTATTAATGAGAATCATTATATTTTGGATGTTGTTTCTACTGAACAGCTGTCTTGGGGCACGTTGCCTGTGGTACCCCTTGTAGTAAGGTTAAGAATTGTGTTGAACACACTGAACCATAACATATGAGAGAATACATACAACCAGGCTTGCTGTTTTGTTCTGTAGTATTACATGTTTGATACAGGGGTAAAGCTGAATTCGGACCAGTTTGAAGGGCTTTCATATGACTGAACTTCTTACACAGCATTCAGTGTAGAAAAATGGCATGGTGGAACTCTTCTGATTTTCTGCAACAGAAAACATGATAAAATGTCTTCTTTCAGATCAGCTTACCTCAGTTGGTTTTTCCATGGGACTTGAACACCTTGTTTCTTATGTATTTAGAGATCAAGAAAGCTGCATTTACCATCCTTATTACTATGTAAGAAATGCACTACGGAGTTTACTGTCACCTGCTATGAGACCGGGAAGACACTGTCTCCTCCTGATTCATTTCAACTGTAAAAGCTGCAAGCTGACATGTAAATTAAAATGGAGGTTAAACTACTGTTAACAGACAGTAGTCTCTTGAGGTAATAGATGTAGTAGATGATGCAGTTCCATACTGATCTCATTCTTGAAGGAACTCTTTGTAGTGCCTTCAACAAAACAAAATAATTTTGTTCCACGGATTTTGGAATTACTTGTGTTAATAAAGATGTTATTACACAGTGTTTTCTATAAATACACCTGTCCTGGTTCCGGCAGGGGTGGGGTTAATTTCCCCAGGAGCCAGCAGGGAAGTCAAACTTCCTTGTTAGTGAAAAAATCAGATCTTGTTCATCTCTTAAAAATCCATTGCTTGGTGTTCACGAATAAACAATCGTATATAACTGTTGAATGGACATGTGACTTTGGGACCCAAAACTTTAGATTTCTTCTGTAAAGGGAATGAAATTCTGTAGTTTTTAGACATTGGTTACAGGGTATGCCGTTTTTATAGCTACTGTGTTATACTGCATATTTTTACAGCGTATTGGGTCATACTCCTGGGCTGGTCTGTGAAGGTGATGCGAAATTCTCTCAAGCATAAGGAAGAACAGGAGTGCGTGCTGCGGTGGCTGTCAGTACTGTTGGAAGGAATGCATCTTGAGAAAAATCCAACTGTTTAAACCTTTGCCCCTGACATTTGCTTCTTGTGGATTTGTATAGCATAAATCATTGGTTGTGTAGTAGAAATCACCTGATCAGAGTACTATTCTGATTTTCCAAAAGCATATTCCATGCAAAACATAACATGCTAATCATTTGCTTTTTACGCATTTCTTACATTTATTTCGTAAAACTCTTTTGGTGTTTATGCTTTTTGAATTTAGTTTAACACTGGTAAAAAATTAAATTGCGTTCTGCATTGAAGTGCCATTGGCAAAGATGAATAAAAGTTCTAATGTAAGTAGAATCTATGCAAAGTTGATTTCTAATTTTTATAGGAATGTTAAAAATCAAGTTCTGTATTTGCAGCATTCCTTGACGAATACTGATGCTGTAAATTATACAGCTGTTCTTCCTTTGTATGGATTTTGTACTACTTGCAGCGATTTATAGGTCCGGAGTGCAGCTGCTGGAAGTCATTTATTCTCAGTTCTGTATTAAATCTATCATATACAACTGCATTAACATTCAGTACAGAGCTCAAGGGCTTACGGCTTTTTCTTTCTTGCTCGAAGTTGGTGTCCTGTAAGTGTTTGCAAGGTATGCAGAAAACAACATTAAAAAACTTAAACTGATATGCAAGAAGAAGAGGCAACAGTATTGTCCATCATAAATACTCAAAACAAGCTCATTTTGCAGTTTAAGCTGAACAGTGAAAACAAAACCTACTGTTAACGTTTCTGAAATTGGTAATGCTAATAAGCTTGTTTTGATGGATTACCACTTCAGTTCCATTTGCTTGAGTGCCACTCTTTACGCATGTCAATTGTACGTGTCTTCGTGTTACAAAACTTAATATTCTCTGCAGTGTTTGAATTGTGTGCATCTTAAGAGAGTGTGTGAGGATATGTCATTCCTTTATTTGATTCAGCTTGTTTTAGTTTTGAGGTTTTTTTAATTAGAAAAAAGGAACTAGCTCATTTTAAATATTTATGAAGTGTTTATCAAGACTTTAGAAATAGTTAAACTATACAAACTATAACTGGAGTTTGACAGAAGAATAGGAGCAGTATTTGTTGAGTATATAATCTGTGCAAAAACAGCAGCTGGAACAGGCTGCCTGATATGAGTCGTGTGCCTGATTATTGTTGATGAATTCACATCTTTCATGTTGAGATATTAAATCTAGGGAAATTGAACTCTCTCTGCTCAAGACCAGGAAAAACTTTTACCTAGGGGAACTTGAGCTGATTTGCTGGAGAAAGAGATCCTGAACTCTTCTGATAGGTGGAGTATGTTTAGACATGATTATGCATATAAGAGGGCGGCTAAAACAGAATGGGTTAAATGTGAAAGATCAGTCTGTTTGGTATCTGTTAAACTGTATATCGGTGAAAATGTTAGTGGACCATGTATAACATGATCTTCCACTATTAATAGTTTTACTGCAGTTGTTTCTAAGTAGCCTAATACCACTAAGGCAGAGAACGAAACAAGTCTGCAATCTAATAAATATCCCCGAATCCCTTTTAATTTTAAAATCTCAAAAAAGAAGCAAGTAAAAAATAGTCACATATGGTATTATGAGAATTTAATAAAATTGCAGAGATGAGTAACTGTGAATAAATGTCATTCTGCCACATTTTTCAATGAGTCATCTTCCATTGAAAAAATCCCAGGCCAAAATATTTCCTGAAAGCTTTAACAGCTGTATTCTGTGCATTGTACTATACGTGAGTGTTAGTACTTTATATTTTCCATGCATTTGAAATAACTACAGTATGAAAGATCTTGTATTGAGTCTTGCTCAATGTGTTTTACTTTGGGTTTTTTTGGTATGGATATTCATGGAATAGTTTTAACTTGTCATTCCTCTCAAATGCCAGTTTTCAGATGTCTTTACTCCTATGAAAAAAGTTAGGTCCTGCTTTGGCATATCTTCTGAACATCCTACTTCTGCAAGCTCCACGTTCTGCATCGTTTGCCTGGTATACTTTACTTGTACGCACAAATCCCTTGTCTAGTCTAGTCTATTGAAAACTGTGATAGGTTGCTTTAATATTAAGCTTTACATTATCTTGACCTCCAGAAATGTGTGTCGATCTCTGAGCTCTTTTCTCTCAAGGATGGATGTTAACCAGCAGGTTATTTAGCTGAAAGTGTAAGATGGAATTTTAAACAACATAGGTCAAGGTAACACTAACTGATAAAACACACTTCTGAAACGAACGGTTACACCTCCCAGCCCTTCAGCTTTCCGGAAAGACATCTGCAAGTCACGTTAGGAACTAAGCACTGAAAACAAAGCAAGTTTAGATAATGAAAGGGAATTATGCCGTGGAAACACTGGACTTCTGAAAATTTTAAACTGTATTTGACAGCAGCATAAAGATAAGCTGTTCCTTAGTTAGAAATGTTAACAAAGAAAAACTGATGGCTGCTTTACTTATTAAATTACATAAGAGGACTGTAGGCTGCTGCTCTCCTACTTTTGGGTGTTTCTGCAGTGCCTATCCTATTCTCAGGTGCTTGGAATCAAGTGAGATTGGTATATCATTGACTCCTCCTCGTCCATTATTTCTTCATCTTAACCTTTCTTACACTTTTTCACTCTCACTGTTTTTTGTTGTCTCTCTCCCATTTCCTGTTTGCCTCTCTTTAAATTAATCTACATTTCTGCTGTATTTCCTCGCTTCTTCTCCTTCACTTCGTTAGCCATCTCCTGCTCTTCAAGTTGTGACAAGATCTTCTGGAGGTTCTGAACTTCAGATCTGGTGTTTAATGTTGGATCCTTCTCCCTGATGAATGTTTCCTGCTCTAGTTTCAGGCATGCTCATTTATGACAAATGTGACTGTAACTGTACTAAGAGAAAACCTTCGTGAGCTAATATATTACGTTGGATATGTTTGCAGAAAAGGGATTGCTGGGCTCAAAGAAAAATTCTTACAGGGAAAAATTGCTTTCCTACCTTTCAAAATCAGCTACTTCATCTAGGAGACTGATAGTTAACAGAGCAGGGTATTAGAAGTATGGGGACCAAATTTTGAAATAATGGATAGAGAAGTGACAGCAAGGTGTTGCTCCGTCATCTGTAAGGGGGGGTAGAAGTTGCTGAAGCATAGGAGATGTGGAAAATTGTGCAATAGTTGCAATCTGATGCAGCAAAGTCATCAAAAGAAACTGTATCTTCCTTAGCTGAACAGCAAGTTCCTGAAAAACATTAGTAGGTTAAGAAAGCTGGGATATTAACTAGTCATGGGCAGTTTTTGATACTTTGTGTAAGATAGCTTTGCTTTTCTGTGGTATTATATATCAGTTTGAGTATGATTGATAGTAAATAGGTATAGGTGCAAAGAGAAAGTTGCCAAACTTCACTTCTAGTGGGAACCTCAGTTCTGCAAATCTGATCCCCGTTTTCTCGAAGTTGACTGAAGGTTATGGAAAGACAGTGCAGAGTTGTCTTAGAGGCAGAGGGTATTACTTAAGGCTCAATCCTATAATAACATTGACGTGGCTTTGTATGGTAACACTTCACATTTTGTGTATTCATGCATAAGGGCAATGCAAACAAACTCTGCCAACAGTTTATAGCGATATAGAGTATAGATATTTTGTGCATATGTGTATATATACTCTGTATACGTGCTGTGGTATAGTTTAGGACTATACTGAGACGCTGAGAATTGCTGACAACTTCTGAAGTCAGCAAAAACAAATCTAGAGGCCAGTTAAGACTTTTTTAGTAGTAGAAAGTTAGCTTGGAGTTCCTGACAATCAAACACATAACTGTGTTGCTGCTTTGTAAAGATTCCTGGTTTTGTCTCTAGACCTGGTCAGTCTATAAGATACATCTTTTAAAATAGCTTACTTCTGTGGTGCCAGCAAACACTGTTGTTTTGGGGATTATGAGTGTTCAGCATTGTCTATCAGAGAAGAAAAATGAGAGAGGAAAAAGATTTACATTCCTTGAGTATAACAGTGCTAAGTTATTTAATCTCTGGTTTGGACTGGAGCCATCCCTGGAAACCTATGTATTTTTTTTAAAAAGCAAAAATGGGGAGAAACTGGCTTTGGGAATACATGCTTTCTGGGAAGAAGCAGATGGGATGTTTTTAAGAAGGGTTTCCAGTGAGTTTCCATCTCTCTGATGCTGGCAGGTCTAATAATTTGCTTTCTGGAATACTTAAATCTAGCAGTGACTGGTGATGGTAGTGGCAGGATTTTGAGTCAGTCAATGAGGAAGGCGCAAAGGTGTGTTTAAACAAATTTCTTTGATTCAGCGCTGTTCTGAATTCACTGGCATACCCGCTCAGTGGTGGTTACCTTGCTGGGAGTGTGTGTAAGGTGACCTTTCATGGTCAGTGTGGTACAGCTCTAGTGAGGTTTTGTTTGTGCTAGCAAAGCTGTTATCCTAAGTGAGGCGTTTTTCCCAATGTGTGTTTGTGTCTGCCTCTTGTACGGTTACAGCCACTTGCGTAGGCCATCAGTTCAGATGTATAGTTAAAAGCCTGCCAGGGAGGAAAGGGGCCATTAGCTCGTGCTGTTCAACTTCTGTAAACTTAGTGTTTCGTAGAGTGAGCAGGGTCAGCTTTATGGTATAGTTTGTAACAGGTGATCCCTCCTGATGGTAAATGCTTCTGTTTAGAAGAAGAAAGTATTGTGGGGTGCGGCGAGGGCTGGTTGCTCTCTGAGGCGGCAGCCTCACCAACCAGGGCCCTGAACCACTGCCCTGCATGCAGGTGAGCCGGCTGTGTCAGGTGATGGTAACTGGCTTCTATCAAGAGTCCAGACCATCAGGAAAGGTTGTGGTGACGAGGTGGGTCAGAGAACAAGCTGGGAAGTCAGTCCATGGATCACCTTGAGGGTCAGGCCTGGTGGGGGTAGCCAGGGGAGAGACAGCCCCATGATACCTCAGAAGAACTGTGGTGACAGGGCAGGACGGAGCTCAGGAGGTCAGTCTGTGGGCTGAGGTTTGGATCGGGGGCGCAGGGCCAGGCAGGGGGGTGGCTGAGGCTGAGCTGGAGACCAGCACTCTCACGACATATCTTAGACAGGGACCAAAGGTCCCAGAGTGAGCTGAACTGGGACTCTGGGGCCCAAGGGTGAGGGTGGATGGAGGCCCCAGCTGGGCCTGGGCAGGGCCTTTGAGGCCTAGCAGTGCTCGCTGGGCCCTGAGACAGGTATAAGCCTTTAAAACCTGTGTGAGAGTACAATTGTCTTGGAAGAGCTGACACAGCAAAAGAGCAATATGGCAGTGTCCTGGTTTGAGTGACACAGGACTAAAACCTGTGTGAGACTGCTGTTGTCTTGGAAGAGCTGATACAGCAAAAGAGCAATATGGCAGTTGTCCTGGTTAGAGTGACATGGAGCTAATTTCTCTTTCAGTAATTTTACTTTCCAGTAAAATCTTCCCTAATGCTTGGGAAAACCGTACTTATAGAAGACTATAGTGTCTGAATTTGTGAAAATATTTACTTTATAGCCAGCTATGGTGTGTGGGTTTCAAGGTGTCAGTATTTTCTGGTTAGCCAGGTGTGGGGTTGAGGAGTGAGACCTGGGCACTTGGCCCAAGCTGGCCAACAGGGCTTCTTCATGCCATCAACATCACATTCAATATAAATGAGAAAGTTTGATGAGGAGTTCTCTCTCTGGATGGCTGCAAACCAGAGAACTTCTTGGCCCAGTGCTGGACCTCTGAGGCCTTCCCTTCCTTCTGAAGCCACAGTGCTTGCAGTGTCTGACATTTGCTGTCCACTGCTGGGAGTGCACAGCCTCCTATTGATAGAATTGGCAGAGTATAATCAAAGTATATTTTACATTGGTATCAGGATCAATATGGGTTCTTTAGTATTATTAATGTTAATTATGTAGTCTTATTGTATTAAATCTGCTTATGTTTCAACCCTCAGGTTTCCTTGGGGTTCCCCCCCCCCCCGATTCCCCTTCCTGGGTGGTGAGGGGTCATCAGGTGAGAGAATAATTGTCTAAACAACAATAAATTGTGTTCCTCAAACCATAGCAGGCAGTCAGTATCAACCCCAGATCTTTTTCACTTTCTTGTCTGTGAGATATTTTGTTCCACTGAATAAGACTACACAGTACTTATGAAATACGTAAACTGGAGTCTTACCTAGATAAACAGTGCATGAACGCACTCAGAAGAGTTTGAGCTTTGTTATTGTCTTTGATTCACCAAATAGATGCAATTTGGCAGTCATTTTTGACTGAAAGCTGAACACTAAAACGCAAGTATAAGCTGTGATAAAAAGCAATGCTCTTGTCCCCCATGAAATTGTGGGGGTTTGTATGTCTGTGTTTTTCTTAGATATATAACTCAGTTCAATGACATCTGTCTCTGCAAAGAGTGAGCTGGGGGACTGCAGCACACTTTATTTGAAGCTGTCTTTGTGAACCTCATGTTGACTGCAGCTGGTGCAAAATATGGCAGTGTGATTTATACCCACAATGGTGCCTGAATCCCATGAGTTGTGCTGATATGAATACTCAGTGAACAAGAGCTGGCTTCCTGGTGTATTGTGCTGTCAAACCTTAACTTTATTAAGTGTGATAAAGAACAGATCTTTTTTCTTTTTTTTATTTTTTTTTTCTTCTTATTGAAGTAGTACAACCAAAACTTAACTGTGAAGGTAGTTTTCAAGTTTTCCATTCAAAGTTATCTTGTCCATTCACCATGTTTGGCTGGAACAATCCACAGCTGGAAGTCTGTGGTTATCCTTTCATTTTCTGTTATTATCAGGGACAACCAGGTATGAGGAGGGCATAATGGTATGTCCCAGGGGGGCTGGGACAGCAGTCTGGGGAAATATCACTATACTGGGTCTCTTAGATTGGCAGTGCTTGGAGACAAGATTATCTTTGATCTCAGCTGGTCTCATATGACATATCTAGAGCTCAGCTGCTGACTTAGTATGGAAGAACACGTCCCAGCCCAGTGGAAATAGTCCATTAGTCTAAAAAGATGTTGGAATAAGAGGAAAGTGGTAAGCTGCGAAGAAAACCAAAAATAGACTAAAACTTGGTAATGTAGCTGGATGAACTACAGATGCTCAGATATTATGGTATGAAGAGAGTAGTGGTTTGTTATGAAGAACTGATTCCGAAAATTTCTTCTCTGTAGTCCTATTTGTCTTATGCCTCTGTGCAGGTGTAAGTTGATCCATCTGTACTTAGAACAGTCTCTGAGTAAGAGAAAATATGGTGGTCGTATGTGTTCTCTTGTTCCTCTTTTTCTGGTGCCATGTTTTACAGATATTTCAGTCCTATACGTACATACTTTTCCCTGTATGATTCAGACCTTAAAGTCTATGGACTTAGTTTACAAGCTTGTCTAAGTGTGCAGGTATTTCGAATTTAGCACAGTGCCTATCAACTTGTTTAGAACTGTGGTGGTTTGTTAAGAATGAGAAGAACGTTAATGCTGTACTTATAGTTCTCAAGTGATGTGTTCTATCAAAGGATAACTTAAAAGTAACTGTATACTTTCTCAGTGTTGCTTTCTTGTGTTTCCTAGTGCTATATTCTCCTTGACAAGTAAAAAAGGAACTTGATAGTTTCTGTATTTTTTGTCTCTGGTGGAAAAACTTTAGAGACTATGGGTTAACAATCTGTTTGTAGAGACTAACTTCCTTCTTCAGAGAATTAGTTACATTATTCTGATAATCCACATATGCAAAGATTTGAAAAGAGAAGTCACTCAGTTGTAGGGTTTTTGGGCCATTTGTTCAGAATATCAGACTAAGATTATCGACTGTCTCTTCCTGTTCACATGAAAAATCTTGAGGAATTAATTCTTCATCAAGGTGGAAGAGAACAATGGCCCTACAGCTTCTTTTGGGGCTCTCCAAGGCTCCCAACCGAAGAACAAAGGTGATAAATTTCATGGGTCTAAGCATTATTTTGTTTTAAGGTGTTATTGAACAAAAGTGAGGCTCTTCATTGGTGAGTTTACCAGTACTATGATTCTGAAACTCTACACAGTGTTGTGAGAAACGAAACATTCTGTTTTAGGAACATTAACACATTGAATTTTTTAGACTGTTTCTGGATGCCGTGTTGACTTGCCATTACTGGCTTTGTGCTACTGGTTTGCCAGTTTTGGATTTCTTACAAACCCCTAGTTCCTGCTTAGACAGTACTATTTCAGAGGGAAAAAGCCATTTGGAAGGACTTTTGAGTTTGATTGTTTGCATGTGGTGCAGCAAAGTAAGAAATGGTTAAGAATAGAAGGCAGCAAGACTGAGGTGTTGTATTGACTTAGCATTGTATCTCTTGGTCTGTAGCTTCTATGCAGCATGGGAGAATAGAGGGCATTCTGTTGCCTTGTAGTTTAATTGTAGGAAAGGTTATATTCACTAGTTAAAACAAGAATCTCTGTTTAAAAATAAGTAACACCTTTTGCTGAGAGTGCACTAGATAAATTGCAGATGCTTTACCAAGGTTGGAGGAGGACTAGTATTTGGATTTGAGCACACTGGGCAATGAAGTCATTCCTGCACGGTGGTGATTCATTGATATATTAGTTTATTGAAAATGTAAAAATATGTTAAGTATTAATATGTCCAAGAAAAGAACTCGGTTTTCTAATTCAGATGATCGGCTGGTTAAACCACTGTCTGCTTCTGTTTAAGGGTCCACTTCTCTCTATCTGTGGTGGGTTTTTTTGTTGTTGTTTTGTTTTGTTTGTTTTTCACTGTAGCCCTGATATTTCCAAGTTAGCCTGAGGGTGTAAGATGCAGTCCTATGTCCAATGCATATCTTGCAGTAAATGAGATTTTAAAAGCATAGGACTGGTTCATTTAATATCAAATGCTTTTTTCTTCAACCATAAACTTCAAACTTTAGGAAGTGAGAAGTGGGTACTGTGATGCTTTTGTAAATAATGCATATAGAGCCTGGTGCAATGCAAAGGAAAATAATTAGAAAGACTTTGGCTTGCTTTAAAGCAGGCTGCGAGCAGTTTTGTATGCATTTTGTTGTTCATTCTTCATTGTGCCTCTTCTCATCATTTGAAGCTGGTGCCACAGGCTTTTATTGTTCTGGTGTGCTATTTTCCCTTCCTTTCTTATTTTCCCCCTGAATTTAACTGTCTCCTTCACCCAAGCCATTTTGCAAATATCTACTAGTGTTTCTTCAATGGGACAAGATGCAGAAGGAGGGTAAAATAGGATGAGACAGGAGGCTGCTTACGATCCTGATGTTGACTGCATGGTTGTCCCAAAGTCTATAACTTTCACCTGTCCAAATAGCAGCTCCCAAGCTTGATTCCTAGAAACAGTTAAATCTGACTTGGCAGCTTTGTTGAGCTGGGTGTTCCTTGTTGTCTGGGCTGGCAGGAGGCAGTGGGGTTTCAAGAAGATCTGGGTGGAGAAGAGAGGAAGAAGATGAGCGGGGGAGGATTCCTGAGTGCTTCAAGTGTGTGCATAGCAGGGAGAGAAGAGAAACAGGCAGTGGCACTTCACAAAGATGCCTTCTCTTTTTCATTTTCTTACCTGTTTCATTTCCACACCTTCTATGCTTCCCTTTTCCCGGGAGTACAGGATTCTCATCCCTGACCTACTGTTCCTTTCTGCACTGTGCTTGGGTCATATACTGGTGGGGCAGGGAAGCAAACACAGGAAATTTGTTTAGATGAAACAATTACAGAATTCCTTGCTTAACCCGGTCTGCACCAGTGTCCTTCTCTATTGTTTATGAAGAAAGACATGTCTGGGAGAAAAGACAGCCAATTTCCAAGCTGGTTTTCTTATGTGCTTAAAAACTTGCCATATGTGGACAGTTCATGGTGCTGGTTATAAGGCACAATAAAAAAATGGGTTGTTTTACACAGCCTTTGTTCATTTCTTGTGAGATAAAGATAATTCAATTGTAAGTACTGTTGTAGTCCATTTTCACAATCTTTGATGAATTTAACTCGATGTTTCCTTAAACAGAGTAGAGAGAGAAAAAAAAATGTTTATACATTACTTGTCAGTTTTGAAGTGCTTTTGGAAATAAACAGCATGTTCTTTTGCTGACAGGATTTGAAATCTAGCAATCAGCGAGATGAAATTGCTGCAGCACGTGCATCCCTGAAGGAAAATTCCTCTCTCCTACATTCAATATGTTCAGCTTGTTTGGAACATTCGGATGTTGCATCCCTTACAGCCAGCAAGGATTCAGTTTGCAATGAAATACAGAATGCTCTCAATGTCATTTCTAATGCTTCCCAAGGAGTTGGAAATAAAATGGGACAACCTACATCTCACACAGCTACTCTTGGAAGTGCACTTGATGAGCTTGAGGTGCGTAAACCCATAAACCTGTAAGACTGCAACATTTTTGGAAAAATGGTTTATTTCTTTTTTTTTTTTTTAATTAATTATTGCTATCATCAGTGATGGACCTAAAGCATTAGAAATTAATGCTCTGCTTAGTTCTAGTCTGAATAGTATCACTCTAAATTGTTTCATTGGGAGCTATCACTTCCTTCAGAAGAGTTTGGGATTAAGTCTTCATGTATGTTCAATATTTGATTTCCTCCGAACAGCAAGCAAGAATTAGTTCCAAGTGTGTCACTAATGGTGGAGGCAGACCACATCTTTGAATAAGTGTGCAGAACCCATGGGTTTAGGTTATAAATAACAGTGTTTATCAGATGATGGTCAGCACTGCTCCTTTGACTGCATTTGAACTAGTACAACGCAAATTGAAGTCCTTTACTCCAGAACTCATCATTGGGATCATTATGTGATTTATATAATTGAAGGATTTAGAAACCTAATTATGTCTTCTGCTTATCATTAAATAGTGACATAACTGATATGCTTTCACAAATTGTAGCTCTACTTCTATTATTTAACCAAGTACTTGAGAAAGTCAGTTCTTTCTCTGCTCCTGAACTCATCCTAAGCTTTTGTATGGAGCTTTCCCTTTTTCTCATGGCTGCTCTGGCTCTTTCCAGTGTTATTTTCCATTGTCCTGCCAAAAATGGTAAAAGACCTCCTGTAGATGAGATTGCAGACAGTGTTCCTCATCTGGTGTAACTGATGTAGGCCCAGATCAACAAAAGGAATGAAAGTTTCCAAACACATTTGCAATGTGGGTCTTTCTGGTTGTAAATTCTCAGACTTACCAGATCTCAGCCTCGGAACTCCAATATTGTTGATACATTTTCAGGAGAATTGATGTTATGACTGATGGTGATAGATTTTGTCTAACATTTTCAATGAGAGGTTAGAGAAATATGTTGAAATCCATATATGACACAAATCTTGTAGTGGCAGTTTATTGATCAAAACAGACCTTGCTGTCATGCTCAAAGCTGAAACTAACAGTTCCTCCACCCCCCCTCACCCCGAGGAACAGGCTGCAATTGTATCTTACATGTCATCCTTCCTTGCTTCTCACACTGGGTTTTAAAATTGCAGTTTCTAATCTTATTTATGTGAGCAGTACCATTTTAATTTTTTTAAAAATGGAATTAAATTTGTTACTGGTTTAAAATGTAAGGATTGTGTTAATCACAAAATGGAAAAAATTCTCTTGAATTTGTTCGGAATCATAAGAACACAGAAGTCTGACTGTTGTAAAAAGCCATTTGTTTATGGACTTTAAAATATATTTTTACCTATGTAACACAAACCAGAATTGAATCTGTGTGAGTTAGATAAAGCACAATTTATAGAGCATTTAACTTCTTAAAATGATTTTATGAATTAGATGGTCGCACTTTTCTTTCTTTACAGAAAGTTCTATTGGCTAAGGACCTGAAATAACCTTTACTCTATCTTCTTGTTGCAAATACAGTGCCATGAAATAGATTGATATAGTAAATAGTCTGTTGGGAACAAATCTCATTAAATGTTTATAGTGTGGAAATGTATCATGGAGCTTACCCAAAAATCTAGTGATGTTTTGCAATGTCATTCTTCCCTTGCCAGTGCTGGCAGCGTGAAAGTTATTACAGATTTGTAGGTGGGAAAACCACCGGTAAAATTAGAGCAGCTAACTCTTAAATCAATAGATTCTCAAGAATTCCTCTGACAGGCGCTATATCACTACCATGTCATTCATAAATAAACACAAAATTGTAATGTTACAAATTTGATTGCCTATTAAGATCTGTGTTAAAAGAGTGTGTAGGTGCAGGTTATCTAATGCCTTTCAGTGGTCTTGCATCTTCTGAATGTAAAGAGATTTCTCGCAAAATGATACAAGTCTTGCATGCCTGACTGTCAGCATATTCATCTGATATGACCACGACTGTCTAGCAGAGCAATTACATATGAGATGTCAAAATACTGTAAATCAGTCCAAATTGTCAGGAAATATAACCAGGCTTCTGGTTACCCATCATACCTGTTTCTCATGGATCAGAAGACCAATAAGGGAGAAAATAGGGATCTAATAATTCTGTTTAAATGCTTGCTTATGTTTAAGAACTCAGGTAGCTAACCACTTTTTAGCTCTGTTCAAGCAAAACTGCTTGTTGCATATCTGATGTCTTCTGATTGGTTGGAAATTGGATCGTCTTTTCTGCATTGATGCACTGATCATAAATATTTGATGAAATTGCTTGAAGAATTTAATCTGTGGGCAGAATCTTAAGTAATATTTTCCTGGTTATTATAGCCTAGATTTTTTTTATTTAGAGCTGAACTGTAGTTGCTTTTTTTTTGCCAGTGCAATTTGTCCATCTTTGCATGAACTTTCTACAAACTGTCTCCTAAAGGAAGGCATTTCTACACCCATTTTGTCTGAGATTGAAAGCAGTCATTTTGCTAGCTAAATTGCTAATTGGCTTGTAGCCTTCAGGTGTGTTTAGTCTTCCACAATCAATGAAGCTATTTCTTTCTGTAGTAACACTTAAACATTCTACCTGGCAGGTGTGGTTTACGTTATGATGGACATTGTATGTATAGCCTAGTGTTGAGGGTGCTTGCTTGAGATACAGGAACAGCAACAGTGAAGTTGCTGCTGCAATGAATAATGACCAAGTGGCAGAACTCCAGCAGAGTTGAAGTACCACAGAACACTTTGCTGTTAAGAACTGTAATTTGAATGAGGGAGACAAGAGTTTCAAATCTCTAACAGAAATAAACCTGTCTTCCACGTCAGAAATTAATGTCCTGACCTTTGGATACTTCCCTTGTCATTCTTAGAAGATCACAGTGGATGAGTCTTTCATATATAAGATTAGTTTGAAATTATCTCTTGGGTGTAATTTAATTATATATATATTTAAAGGTAAATATTTAAACATTAATGACTAGTTGTATACAGTTTTCCAGATCCGTATTAATACCCTAATTATTAAAGTCAAAGCTTTTTCTTTTTTAAAATGCTGTGTCTTTGGTTATAGCCAAAGTAACAAAGACCTGGATAATGCAGTCATTAAACACTTGTTATGCAGCAAAACACAGTTCCTACTGCTGAGAACTATGTTGATTTTGCTTTTAAAGTTATGCATGCTTACTTTGCCTCATGCGAAGTGACAGCTGAAAGGGGTTAAATTCCCCTGCATTTCAGAGTCCTTAATGGAAGTTCTTACCACTTCTTTACAATTTCCTTTACTGCATTTCCCTAATTTCCCGCAATCCATATTGTGTTTGAGACATGTAGTAACTTAGCCTGCCTGCGGGTAAACTGGGTGCAGTTTTCCGTTGCATTCTGCCATAATCTCACTCTTGTAAGGAAGTTCAGCAAAGAGAAGAAATAAGGAAAACAATGGATGATCTGTACTAATACTCTCAACGTGTCTGTAAGTTATCCTTGTGAACAAGTGGTATATTACTGCCTTCACTCTTCCAGAAAAGTGTCTTCAGGTACATTTCCTTCCTTCTGTGGAAATAGCTATTACAGAAAAGGACACGGGAGTCTTAACGTTGTAATTGTAGTAGGAAAGCTTCTGATGGCAACATTAAGAGCTGGATCACTGTGCCTATCAGGCCTGGCTCTAGGCATTGGCATTTGAAAAGTTGCCTGCAAAAGCCAAATGGCTTCCTATGGTGTTGCCTGGGAGAGCCAGTCTGGCTCCGTCCGCTGCCAGCAAGAAGCTAGAGTATATGGAGATAATTCAGAGTAGAAGAGCAAGCCACCTTCGTTCTGTCCAGGCCTTCTTTCTTCTCTTTGGATTTTAGCCTTCAGAGTGGGATCTGCCAGGGCCAGGCAAAATTTCAGCTTTTCTTCTCTCTTTCTCAGAGAGGGCAAATGTTGGATTTTTATGTAACTACCGAGTAGTTCTTAACTGGCTCCAACTACTCTACTTCTGCAAAAGAGGATGAAAGCAGTGGACTGCCTATTTCCTTAGCTCTGTCCTTAGTGGGCAAGTTATGGTTCCATCGCAGTTTGGCTTGGGTTCCAAAGTTGCATGCGAGATTAATGTTTCCGTGATCAACATATTTTTCACATCTTTCAATTAGGAAATAATTAAGAGATATAAATAGGCTTAATATGTTGTTTTATGGATATAGAAATAGCTGTGGGTTTCATATTCAAAATATTTAAGCTCTTTTCCTCCTGCTTGCACATAAACTCCTTTTCAGTGTGTGTGTGTGTGTGTATATATATATTATGTATCTGGATAGGTGAACATTGGCTTGAGAAAATCCAGGACCTTGGAAATAGTTTAAAAATAGTTTAACCTAATCTAAGGTTGCATCTGCTGGATGCACATAAACACCTGACATAGACCCATAAACCATTTTAATGGTCTACCCTGTCACTTGCTGAAACAAGTCCATAAACTTAGGTTTAGACTTTTTATAGTCTCTCAGAATAGACAACAGAAAATCGCACTAACAGTAGCACTGACTTGAGTTTTTTGTGATAGTTTACAGTGGTATGAAAATCCCAAAATTCAACAAAGAAAATGTGGAGACAGACAGAAATTCACTAGTACCTTTTCTTTCTAGTCATTGTCTGTGGAGATTTGAGGACTAAGCTTCATGTAGTCCCAGTTTCTGGTAGAAAGCATAACATAATCCCAGAAGGTCTTACAGAGGTTATTTAAGAAGGTTCATTGTCCACTGATTTTGTGTATGTAAATAGGTAGTAAGTATGGGCATGATGTGCTGAGAGTACTTAAATAACTAGAATGCTTTCAAAGTCTAAATTTGAAGACTTCAGGGCAATGAAACAGTAGTGGAGGTGAAATCTACATTGATCCTGCAAGTTGAGAAATACAAGCTTCCATTTGAACAAGACAGTAATGCAGAAAGAACCTGCAGTGGTTTCCTTTGGAAATATTCAGATTATGAAGTCTGATTTTTCTTTAGTTTTGCTGGAGGATCTCCTAGCTGCCTCAAAATAATTCTTGTATATTTCAGAAAAGATGGGAGGATTGAACACGTAACAAAATCTTCTTTTCCGTAAATCATACCTAACGTGTAAGAGAATGTCAATAGTAACCAGCAAGAAAATTTCTCGGTGGCTGAAGTGCCCTCTCCTACCTGTTTAAGCTTTTATCTTATGATGGTCTAATAGAAAACTTTCACTACTCTTAGAATTGTCTAAGCTAGACAGTACCTGAAATTGTGTTATTAAATCTAAATTGAAAAAATAATTAAAATTCTCCAGCTTAAAAGTAGTCCAGTACATACTGGATAAGCACAGATAAGTTCTGAATTACGTGGCCTAAATTCTACTTAAGGGTATATGGCATAATTTGTTGTTTAATATTTCTTCTGAAAGCTTGGAACCAAATATGGATGTAACAGGTGAATGGGTTTATGTGGAATACAGACTTGGTGATCTGGACCATACTAACATTGTTTCAGATGTTCAGTTAGATTAAAAACTACTAGTTTGAATTTCTTTAAATGCTGAAGCTTGAATATACTTACCTTCACATTTCACAAAAATATCATCTGTCCTTTTCTTTTCCTTTAGCGTGTTTGCTTGACACACAAATGTAATTAATTTTATCATGCCAAAACAATTGTCTCCTTTTGTTTACCTTAGGGAGTGAAAAGCAAAACCATGCTTATGTCTATGTCCTTTGTAAAAACAGTTCTTGAACAAAAGCTGCTATTTTGATCTTTGCCCGTATTCAGTCTGTTAAAGGTAGCAGCAATGACTTTCTGCCCCAGTGTGGGATTGTATTAGACTAAAAATCAGCAGAACTAGGTTGCTCACGTGGTCTGATTTAACATTCTCAGCCATGAGCTAGCACCGCTGTTTTTGTGTTAAATCCAGAGGTCTTCCTCATCTCCAGAAGTCTAAATTTTGCAGGTGTTGAACCCCCCTTTCAAACAAAGCTGAGACTCTGGTCTGAGATACTTAAATAAAACATAGAGTGTTACTGAGTAGTAAACTCGTACAGAGTGTGATAGTTGTACATAGACATTGCAAGCTTAGTATAAGATACATATAATCTTTTTAAGAATTTACAAGGTAAATATACAAGACAGGCCCACTGTATGGGAGGATAAGGAAGACAGAAGACCCTCAATAAGTGTAGACAGACATAGGAAAGAGTTTGAAATAAGAAAGACTTTTTTTACAACCGCAGTGACAAAACTCGAAGAGGATAAACAGTGCAGGCTGAGAACTTGGGAAGATGGCATGTAGTTGCTTGTTTTAAGACGTACCTTCTGGCAGTCTGGGCCTGAGTTCTTTGCTTTTAAAATGGGGTTGATAGCTTTCCGTTGTCAAGTAGGGTGTTGTGAAGATTGGTAGACCAAATCGATGCTGCAGCAGTAAGAATGCATGCATGGTTATGAGGGTAGACTGGTGTTTCTGTTTCCAGCAGTGAAATGCCTTGTAGAAGAAGAAATGCCAGATACAGGTGTAGGAGAGGATGAAAATCTTGAATCTCATGCAGCAAAATTAGGAAACAGAGGAAGGACTCGGAGACAAGGCAGTTGTAGTCAGAAGATGGCAACATGGCCTGCAGGTAGATGTGATCTTGTCCTACTTGTTCTGTGAGCTGTTTAGGTGTGAACCAGCTCTGGCTGGAAAGCTCTGTTGCCGTCTTAGCACTGGGTCCAGGCCAGTAGGATTTGATAACATGGATGTTGGCTTAGAACTAGTGAGATCTGAATGGCAGAGAGAACTTGGCTTTGTCTGCAACTGACCTGTATGCATAACCCCGGTAGGGAAAACAGAATCTGCCATGGCCAAAAGTATTTTGGATGCTGCAAGGGGAAAGGACTAGTTGTGTCTAGAAAGCATAATGTCACTGTAATTCAAGCCAGTAAAAAATAAAGCAGCAACTTAATTGAGCTGACTTTTCTCACCTGTGCTCCTCATGTTTTCCAGAATTTAATTATCCTGGATCCTCTTGTGGTGAATGAAGAGAAAATAAGGCCATCACTAGAGAAACGTCTGGAAGCTATTATCAGTGGAGCAGCTTTGCTAGCCGATTCTTCTTGCACACGCGATTTTCATCGAGAACGTATAATTGCCGAATGCAATGCTATCCGCCAAGCTCTCCAAGACCTGCTTTCTGAATACATAAACAATGTAAGTAACGAGACTTTTTTCCTTTTTTTAATGTCTGTCTCAAAGTCTATTTTAGCGTATAATAGAATTTAACCTATAATCAGTGTAAATTGGAATTTAACCTATATTTCTCAACATGCTCTTTAAAAGATTGAAAGGAACATTTTTCTACGTAAATCTAAACAAAAGCTAAATATGGATCTCCAGAAATAGTAAGTATTGTATTATATCATACAGTCTGTGGAAAATGTGTATACAATGTACTCACATTGAGGTTATTTTATGCTTATTGTGAACTGTCACTAGTACAGAACAGACATAATCCTTCATATGCTAGTGACGAGAGTTTCTTTACAATTTCATTTCCCAGTTCCCTCTTAAAAATTGAGGACCAGAAAATGCAACAATTTAAATAATAAATTTTTAATACGTAAATAATCTGTTAGTATAATTTTAAAGTAGAGTATTCACACTACTGCATTTGATCTGTGTAAGAGCACCAAGTTACAAGTGTAGAAATGACTTAAAATTAGATTAAATTAGAAAATTAAATTAGAAAGCTAGGACTGTTTGGTAAATCCAGAAATCTAGTTGTCTGGCGTGCTTAATAAGCCAATTAATCTGTGAATTTTTGAAGAGGAATATAGTTTCATTGTGTTTTAAAAATAACTATTAGATTTAAAGAACAGATTTGGCACTTCTTACATCTGGCAGTTAAATGACAAAACAGTGGAGACTCGGATACTGGTAATATGGGTACACAGTGTTAATATCATGCTTTTCCTCTGGAAACATTTTATGTAGGCATACTGTTCTTATCTAAAGATACTTCAAGATGATTCACCAAGCACATTGAGAGGATAATTGTATGATACAGCTATTTGTTTCTTTTTTTGGAAGCTGAAATTCCTTTCTATTCTGTAAGTCATAGTAGTTAACCCAGTCCAAAGCTGTTCTAATAAGAATGTTTTCTTTGTTTTATCCTATTGTCATTGGGATAATGAAGTCTAGGGACTAAGATAATCTATGCATATCATATCTTTTTTCATTTCACAGATATTTTACTTGATGATATTTTCTTTTTATTCACCGGGGGGTGAAGGACAGGTGGGATTTACAGCTGAATTATTTCACTTTCTGTGCATTCAAGTTGCTCTTTCAGTCCCCATACTAGATAAAGATGCTTTCATATTTTTGCTCAAAATTTACCTGCAGTTTCTGTTGAATGCAACATAATTCTTGAACCTCTCTGGTGGTGCTTTACACATGGGTTACCTATGTGAGATTTCTTTAGCTCTGGTTAGCTTGGAATGTTAGTCTTTGATACCTTCTTGTTGCAGTTGTCTGTTACGGTATCTATTCTAGGGTGGATCAGGTTTGCTATTAAGTGGCTGAAAGCTTAGTAAGGGACAGCATCAGCCTGTAGTAGCCAGAGTGTGTGGGAGGATGCAGATGTGGTATATAGCAACCCATATTAGTCTAAAAGATCACTGTGGGTTTCTCACAAGAACCCTTTAGGAGAATTCTTTGTCTTGCAGGAGTAAAACTACATGATTGTAAGTCAAATGGTCTTAAATTCTTGGACTCTTGAAACAAAATTGTGATTATCTTTTCTGTTTCAGAAATAATCATGGGTTTAGGGTTATGTAATGCAGACTAAGGGGAAAAGAAGAATACATAACTGTCATGGTTTAACCCCAGCTGGCAACTAAGCACCACACAGCCACTTGCTCATTCCACCCCAGTAGGACGGGGGAGAGAATCACAAGAGTAAAAGTGAGAAAATTCATGGGTTGAGATAAACGCGGTTTAATAGGTAAAGCAAAAGCCACGCAAGCAAAGTGAAACAAGGAATTCATTCACTGCTTCCCATCAGCAGGCAGGTGTTCAGCCATCTCCGGCAGAGCAGGGCTTCGGCAGACGTAATGGTTGCTTGGGAAGACAAACACCATCTCTCCGAATGTCCCTCCCTTTCCTTCTTCCCCCAGCTTTATATGCTGAGCACGATGTCTTATGGTGCGGAATAGCCCTTTGGCCAGTTGGGGTCAGCTGTCCTGGCTGTGTCTCATCACGACTTCTTGTGCACCCCCAGCCTACTCGCTGCTGGTTGGTGTGAGGAGCAGAAAAGGCCTTGACTCTGTGTAAGCATGGCTCAGCAATGATGAAAACATCCCTGTGTTATCAACACTGTTTCCAGCACAACTCCAAAACATTGCCCCACATTAGCTATTCGGAAGAAAATTAACTCTCCCCCAGCCCAAACCAGCACAATAACCCACTCCGCTGACTTGAGAAGGTCAGGAAGCAGCTATTTAAATATGGCAAAAACGGAAAGTGTCACAGTGTCTGCACAAGGTGGCAAAGACGAGGAGGGAAGCAGAAAGGAAAAAATAGAAAAGATTTAAAGATGTGAAGTGTTACACTAGGGTTAAATGACAGGAGTGGATTTAAAGTTTTTAGTTTCTTTTTGTGTTCTTGATCTGCTTATACAATTAATGTTGATCTCAATGGAAAAACTCTCACCGAGGATAGTTTATGGCTATTACTGAGACTGGATTAAATAAGTTTTTCAACGAGAAGATTCTCAGGTGTCAGTTACTTTATTTCACAACTCTAACTCACTGAAGAAGAGATGACAGATTCAGGAGACAGTGCTGATTTATCACTGTCTTCTGGGCTCTTCTATTAATAATTTCAATAAGGTAGGACTGTGAATTGAATGAGCTATAAAAATTATGCCAGCCATTTTTTATCATAGTACAATTTAAGGACTAAGTGGTGATTCCCTCCCTCTCCTTGGGAACACTGTTGTACTCCCCAAGCAATCACACTGTCTATGTAACACTTCACGGGAGTCTGTGTGTGTGTTCTCATGGTGTATTTGTGCCCTGTGCCCAGAGAGAGGCTCAGAAGCATGAGACTGGGAAGTTTTCCAGGCTCATACATGAGACTGGAAAGTTTTCCTTGCCCGCTATCCACAAAGGGCATGCTTTTGCTCCTGTCGTTGTCCTGATGGTGCATGGTTCAAAAAACAGCCTACCCACTGTCATTTCAGTTCTTTTCAACCACTCTGAGTTGTAGTAGTCAGCTGCTTGGAAGATTTTCTTCTGGATATGTCTGTCATTTCTTGCTATATTGGTTTGATTACTTATCTTAAGGCTTCTTTCTATCTGAGTATTGCTGGTGGGAGCTGCATTGCTTCAGAGACACCACACACAGGAAGTGCCACCTTCACAAATCCTTCTGTAGCAGCTGGTTTGCCAGGAAGCTGTACATTCAGTGTATCTCTAAAGCCCCTGGGCCTCGTGCTGACGGTGAATGTGGCCTGCCTGGTAAGTGTTTAGCTTTAACAGGATCATGGCCAAGGACTTGAGTGCCTAAATTCTGTGTGAGTTCTGCATAATCTGTTTTTTTGAAGCTAGCCCTCAGGGCCTAAACAAATGTACAGGAACTTATGATTTAGCCCTAACTATTTGAAACAGTATAAGGACTATAGCTTTTGTGGTTCCTAAATTTGGGGTGTGTGTGGGGTGTGTGTGTATGGTTTTGTTTTGGTTGGGTTTTTTTGTTTGTTTTTTCTTCAATTATTCCAAGTCTCTAATAAGCCTTAAGGACATCAAGTGAAATCAAGGGCCTATTGGTGTCAGTGATAAAACTTTTTACTGCAAGCTGGGAGAAATATCTTTTCAGCAGATACTGCCTTTTATACAAGTGGCTGTTTTTCACAGAGGCTGTATCACAGTGAGGTGATGCAATGGAAAGTTAAGCAAAATGTTTGCTACGCTAATAAAGACCCACTATGTCTCCGAGAACCTTAAGTTTTTCTGTTCACAAAGTAATTCAGACATATAGTAAATTGCAAATACATTTATAATTCTTCTGAAAGGCAGCGATTTTCTTCTGGTATTTCGGAATTATTTGTGTACTATTGTTATCCTTTCTGAATTTTACTCATAGACATATATTGCAAAGGGATACATTTGCATTTCAGGACATCAAATAATAGGAATTACTACTGTGAATTTGAATAGCTTATCAATGGCAGAATCATACTGTGGTGTGTGGATAACAATGTATCCATAGGAGCAATCATTTTGTTCTAGTAATAAGCACTTGCATTTTCCTAATGACAAGCTCTTGTCTTGTCTCTGCTCATCCTTTAAAATGAAGAGTTATTGAACACATTGGAGTACAGCAATACTAACCCTCCATGTTTCTTGAATTCTCTCTCTGCTTTTACTCCCGGTCACAATAGGGATCTGCACCTACCTGGGTGATCAAAAGGGATAATAGAGTTGTGATTGAGTGTGGGTTAAAGTGGCTGTTGTGAGCAGCAATTAGGATGATTGCAGGCACTGCTTTCTCTGCCTTCACTAAGTAGGGATGGGATGTCTGAATAATTATTCTGGACCCACTTGTGGGTTTGAATAAAGATCATTGCCTAGATTGTTCAGACAAGCCTGAAAAAAAGGTTGGTAAAAAAAGGTCAGACATATATGGTATGATAGCTGCTTTCTTGAGTTAAAGTTCCTTTACTTTTGGTATGTTGTTTGTGATATTTGAGTTTTATTAGTTTCTCAGCTTGTTCTGGTATTGGTTGGATGTAGGCGTGTATATGCATACACACACACACACGCTGTTATGCATGCTGGGCCAGTATACTTTATGCCTTTTCTGATAGATTGTGATTTTTGTTCTTTCTTGTTGTGTATTTCAAAAACTTCTGTTTCTTAACTGGGATTGTATGTTAAAATTACGTATGGTTTGGGGTGAAATAATGTCAGGAAAATAGTTTGCATTTTCATTGTCATTTTCAAAGTTTTTGCATGTTTCAAGACTTCTATTTAAAAACAGTTTCAAAGGAAAATCTGAAACATTGATATATGAAAATATATTTATAAAAACAATATTCTCTTGTTCTTTTTAAATACATCAGCCAACTTGATACAGATTTGAAAACCGTGTCAGTGCCACAGAAGAATTTCTCTTGTTAAAAATATTTCACAGATTATTTCACACCCAATTCAAAGAAGTGTGTGACTGTGCAAACTAGCAATAATTAAACCTGCGGTTCTGGATGTCCCTGGGCTGCCTGTGCCCCCAGGTGATGGCAGCTGCTGCCACTTGCTGTACCACAGGAACTGCCATGTGTGTGGCACTGCTATACCGAGTGTGGCATGGTGCAGAGCCAAGCCATCCCTTCTCACGCCAGCAATGGTTTCAGACTCTTAATTGAGACATTTAAGAAAATGGAAGGAGACTAATGATACAATTGCTGTGGGGCCGGCTGAGGAAGTGGACTGAAGTTGACCACATTGTACATATTTATATTGTTTATCTAGGGTATTGATAATCAAGCCCTGACCATCCATGTGGCCTAAGGTTAGGCTATGCTGAGGCTGACTATAAATCTCCCCTGCTTTGTGGCAGACAGCATGGGACCATTCCAGGAATGATGCTGCAAGGGAGATGAAATAGTTGGTGGCAGATAGTAAAGCGCCTGTATTACATGAACGGCATACTTGAATCTCACTGTGGCATGTGGCCGTGGGACCTTTATCTCCTTGGGTTCCCTGAAAGTTCTTTGAAGCCTGTTGCTTCACCACAGGTTTGTGTCGACAACTTCTGGATATGAGACTCATTTGGATTTGAGGCATATTTGGATCTGAGCACATAAACTGAAATGCTGTGAGGATAAGACTAGGAGCTAGGATCCCTGAAAGTGGGGTGACACCCAAGACAGGGAGTGAGCTGGACCCTGCTGAGCCCTCTAAGGGAAAGGTATGCAGTACAGAGTTCTCTGTAGCCATGGGGAAGGTCCAACTGCAGGCGAGATGATACAGTGGATAGCTGCAGCTTGTGCAGTTGCGTCTGTCTAGATTTCAAAGTGTAATTGTTCACTTGCTGGAACCTGAGCGATATTGCCAGTGCCAACAAAAACCAGAAAATGGATGGAAGACCAGGAGTCTTTATTGATGGCATGGTTCTGGGCCTTACTCTTTGTCTCAACTCATAAATTTGAGTGCTGTGGAAGTGCTAATCCCTTGCTTTACCCCTGTATTGAGTATTCTTCAACAACAGCTCAAGGTCTGACCCACTGGCTCTATGTAGACACTGCCCCTGATTGATAACGTTTTGTGTAGTATTTTATTGCCATTCTTACTCTTTTAGAGTGGAAGGATATATAGATACCTCAAACTTCATGTTGCTTGTACTTTATGGTTTCCTAATGAAGACTTTTACCGCTTCCCTGGATGGAGGGAAGACAAGATGCTTTGGTTTATCATCACAGTGGTGCAGTGTGTCTTGCATTTAACCTACTTAGTCTTGCTCTGAGCAGCGGATTTTTCATTTCAGTGCTCAGGGGGAACATTTTTGGTAGTTCTGGAAATTGCAAGAATTCCTCCAAAAGAGTTATTTCAGATTGAAGAAAACATTTTGTTCAGCTTAAAAAGGGAATGTTACATAGTTTTAGTTTAAAGAATTGCCTAGTCATCTTTGTTAGGTATTTGCATCTCTTGGGGCTATTTTAGCGTAATTATCTGTGTGCTATAGCTGCAGAAAAGTGACTACTGATGATTACTAATAGGTATATGAAAAGACTGATGCTCCATAAATAAGAAACTAGGGCACAAAATGGTATCTCTAACCAGAGAAAATTCATATTGCACAATTCAAACAACTGAACTTGTGAAAAAGCTCCAGACACTTTTCATATCTGCTACAGCTCTTTATGGTAAAGCTTGTGTTCTCCATTCACATAAGGGTTCACCTAACCTGTTCCTGTCAGACGGACTTCAGAGAACACAGGCTATTCCAGAAAACATAGTGTTTGCTGCTTTTTAAGTTTCATTAAATTGGGGCTAATTTGCATTTTGTTTTGGAGTGGGGACATAGCGAGCAGTCTAATACAAATATTTTTTAATAGAACGCTGAAAATGTTTTTGGAACGTATAATTGCCTTCATGAATACATTTTTCATGACTTAAAAACGTAAACCTTCTCATCTCAGTACCTGCCAGCTAGTGTTTGGTCTTCTATAGAAAACTGTTATGGTGATGTGTGTTAAAATTTTGTCGTAAGAGATCTTCTTGCCAGATACGAAAAGTATTCCAACCAGTCCAGATCATATATTGATATATGTCTAAATATGCGGATTTTACCATTTTCACAGTTTGTCCTTTGTTGTTGTTGCGTATGGTGAAGCTGCTGGAAGGACGTTACCAGCTCTGCTAAGGCACGTGCATCTTTTTACAGAGATTTTTACCTCCAAAACGTGGTTTAATTGTAGCTTCTAGTGAAATTGTCTGTGTGGCTACTTGGTATCATGAATCTGTAAAATTGATAATTCAGCTCATTGATTAAAGCTATGACTGAAGAAATGCATTTTCATATACGGCTTTGTACCTTTAGCTTTTTAGGTTGATGTGTCTCTAACTTCCTCCATATAATGAAAAAGATTCCAATCATCTATGACACAGCTGAAGATTACAGCATCTGTTTAGAGTTATGTTACGTATGTAATTTGTTCAATAATATACTTTAGTATTGGATGCTCCAAATTGTTACCAGTGACATCTAGGCAGCTAACAATAGGGGACTCTCTGACTTTTCCTTCTTGGTTACTTCTACTTTCTTTCACTAATACATATCTTGAATTGTATTGCTCTCCGGTTGAAGAACTGAGCCCAAACTTTGCAGACTAGACTAACCGTGGAGTTTGAAAAAAATCCTTGTTAAAGTATTCAAGAACAGAATAGCTGTTGATTATTCATGCAAGTGGTTGAACTATCCGACTTCCTGAATTCCTTTTTTCTGTATTTCTATAACGGAACATGAACAAACAGAGCTTGTATTTCTGTTTTGGTTTTTTTTTTTTTTTTCTAAAAAGAATGGATCCAAATGTTTTTACTTTACTGTCCTTTTCCTATTCAAACATTTAAAAAACCCCTGCTGTTCCAGAGAAGTTAGGAAGTCAGGTAGAGCAAAATGTAAACTACAAAAATTTCAATGTGTGATGTGTGGGTGGAAAATGTCACTCAGATTTTTCTTACTCAGGGTTTTTTAATGACTTTATCAAGTATTATTTTTTCAGAAAAAAATATTTATTCCGGTAAAATTGCTATGCACATATGGCATATTATGTTGGCATTTATGCAGGAAAACATGTAGTTTTCATAGTTCTGTTGTTGACATTGGCTGAGTACTTAGTTCAGTTGACTTTGAACAATCCTACAGCGTTTTTTTTCACATTTTGTATGTGATATGTGTAATTGAAAATTATTTTTCTGTATGCTAACTTTCGTCAAACAGTTCATTTTATAGGGAAATTAGGTATGAACTGTTCCTGCAGAAGATTTTTAGTGTGCTTAAAAGACAAAAGTAGTCTAGTGAATTCCCCAAATAGATGTACAGTTGAAAAATAAGCTTCAGTTAAATTTACCTGATTATAGATGGTCTTACAGAATTTGCAATAAACTGGGATATATGCACGTGAGCTAGAGAAAGATAATGAAAGATTTTCTATTCTTAAGCCCTGTTTTTCATTTAACGGTTCTGAGCCAAGCTATTTCAGGATTAATCGGATCTTAACTTAAGGCTTGCATTGAAGTAATGTAGCGTGATGAGCGACTCATGGCTCTGTAGAGGATGATTCAGTACAATAATCAGTAATTTGTATTTGGTATACCTGACAGGACTGGAAATATATTGGGCTGCTGAAGACTAATTTTTTCTCAGGGAACCTTCAATAAAGTAGCGTTTTCTCTCTCCAAGATGATATAAATTCTCGATTATGGCAATAAACAAGCATTACAAATAAATATTAAAGTATTTGTTAACTCAAAATCTACCTAGATGTTTAATTTACAAGATTTTTTTATAGTTTATGGAAAATTGTTGTCCTTACATGAGGTTTTTCTTGACCAGTTTCTGTTTTCTGAAGGATGTTAAAGTCTGATCATTTTTCTAAATGTTAGTATGCCATTTCTAGAACACTACTGAAGTCTAGTGTTTCAGAATGCATTTATCTTGGTTTTTATCCTATGTATAGGACAGCTGTTTTGCCTTGTCCAAATACATTTTTAAATTGTATTCTGTTTCAGATCAAAAGGCATTTACTTCTGGTTTATGTAACAATTCTTATTAAAACGATCAGTCATTGACACTTTAGGGAACTTTTTATAGAATATCGATATTGCAGACAAATGAAGACCAAATCCAACATTTTAACAAAAGGATACTTTTTTCTAAACAAATACAAAATGCCTTAAATTCTTCTCGTAAAAAACCCTTAATTGCTGAGTACGTACCCTACGCTACCCCAAATATCTCTGTGCAATTTTTAAACACATGTTGAGTGTAATAGCATGCTGGATGTTGTTTAACTTGACTTTTGTCAGACTTCTGACACTGTCTCCCGTAACACAAACGGATGAAGTATGGACTAGATAAGTTGCCAGTAAAGTGGGCTGAAAACTAGCTGAAGTGCTACGCTCAAAGGGTTGGGATCAGCAGCACAGAGTCTAGCTGAAGGCCAGTAGCTAGTGGTATACCCCTGGGGTCAATACTGGGTCCAGTACTGCTTAACCCACTAAGGCCCTGGATGATGGGAGACTGCACTGCTGGCAAGCTTGAAGATAACACAGAACTGGGAGGAACAGCTGATGCACCGGCTGGTTGTGCTGCCCTTTAGAGGGACCTCAGTAAGCAGGAGAAAGGGGCTGATAAGGAACCTTACGAAGTTCAACAAAGAAAAAGGCCAAGCCCTACGCCAAGCGGGCCATGAGCCAGCAGTGTGCTCTTACAGTAAAGGCCAACAGCCTCCTGGGCTCTGGTAGGAAGAGCAGGTCAAGGGGGTGATCCTTCACACTTGTTGAGTTCTGCTGAGACCCATCTTGGGGTGCTGGGCTCTCCAGTACAAAAGTGACCTGGCTAGACTAGATAGAGTCCAGTTGGAGGGCTGTGAAGCTGGTTAAGGATTTGCAACGTTGGCCGTACAAGGAGAGGCTGAGAGACCTGGAATTGTTCAGCCTGGAGAAGAGAAGGCTCCAGGGGGATCTTATCAGTGTGTAGAAATAGCTGATGGGAGGGAGTAAAGAACACATAGCTAGACATGTCTGAGGGGTCCGGGTGACAGGACAAGAGGCAATGGGCACAAACTGAAATACAGCAAATTGCATTTAAATAAGAATAACCCTTTTTTTTCTGGGCAGTGGTTGGACACTGGAGCAAGTTTCCCAGAGAGGTTGTGGAGTTCCCATCCAAACCCCAAATAAATGTCTGTAGTTGGTTGTGGGTTGGACTGGATGATCTCCAGATGACTTCAGTATGTGGATTCTGTGATTCTAAATATTTGAATAAGTTCTGAAGTCTGTGTAACTTCATGGATGTTCCCGACAGCTTCTTTTAATGTAAAGTAAATATCATTATTTGCTAATGGAAGATAAAAAGATACTCTGGTAATGAGGGTAGGACAAGAAATTCCATAGAGTAAAGTAGTAAAAATAAAATTCCTTTAATTTGAATAATGTTTGGCAATCTTGAGGTTGTAAAAGGGAGAGTAGTTACGAAGTTAAATTCTGTGATAGTTAATCCTTTATGTAAAACAAAGGTTAGAATGATACCTTGAATTCCTTGTAGAAATCATTTGGGAAGTGGTTGATTAAAGGCTCTCCCTATGGATTTCATCAGCCAGAGTATTGAGGTGTACTGTGTGGCTAAAAACAAATGCTTTTTCTTGTAATTACTCAGATTTAAGATATTTGTGCGCCAGGAACCGATGAGATGCTGCAGTTCTTAATTTCTAGAACCAGAGGTGACTTCTCTTTGATAGAAATGGAGGTATCTGCATAGTTCTCAACCGGCTTTTCAACTTAATTGCTTGCCTAACTTCTATTTATCTTTTTTATGAGGAATGAAAAATAGAGTTTTATGTGAAATAGCTTATGATCTCTTTTGATGAAATCAGTACTGTATTGTAAATCTATTGCATAAAAAATTTTAATGCTTTGTCTTTCCTGTTCAGCCAGATCTTAAAACAGTCATTTTAAGAGATTTGGGGACCTGAGGATCTAAATCCAAATTCCACATTTCCATTTTCTTTCTGAAAAGAAAATCAAAACATGGCTTAAAGAACAAAACCAGATCCTTGTCTGTGGTCATAAACAGCATTTATTGGCACTTCCTTTTTATTTTAACTTTGAATCCATTTCAGTGGATTCATTTCCAGTTGTTGTTTCTCTGTCTGATGTGCTACTCTTCTTTTTCTTAATTAACTAAAAGTAAAAAGGAAGAATGTTCTTTTGTATCATTGCATTTGTGACCAATATGTATGAACAGAAGGCTGGAAAAGTAAGCAATGAAACCAACCCCCACCATCGCATTAAATAAAAAAAAAAAAAAATCCTTTCAAGATCAGCTTTTCTCAAGAATTGCTTCTCGCGGTTGTTTTGTAGGCCTCTGTTGCCAATTGGCATATTTTCTTCCTGTTTGAGTATGTGAAGAAAATAAATGTCTCAAATCAGACAGCTGCAATGCTTAGTAGAATATATTAAATAAAGTAAATTATTCTAATTACTCTATTTACTGGAAAATCCTTGCTATCTTAGGATATTCTAATTATTTTTAACCATTGTTTCATTATCAGTAGCAAAAATTACAGAGAATTTATACAAAGATGGAAAGAAAGGATAAACCAGCTACCTAACTAGGGGCTGTACTCGGGAATAATCTAGGATTATCTTTTCTATCGAGTAACAATGTTTCTAATTTTTTCAAAACCTTAATATTGTCTAGGAGGAATGATCAGTCTGTAAAAACAGATAACTGATAAAGGAATCCCTCCCTTCATTCTCTTACTGAATAGATTTAGCTCTTTGCAGGAGAAATGAAGACTAATAATCAATTTGAATTCCACGTAAACGGGAGAAAATAAGAAATATAATAATTACATACACCCTGGATGCAGTCAGTGGAAAACATGACTGGACCCCAAGGTAAATGTCTTCTCTGGAAACTTGATTAGTACTTGATTAGTGTGCAAGAGCACACTGTATTCTTAACATGTCTTTACTACTGTGCACCTGCACAAATGGATGCGAGAGAGCATTTGCACACAAGCAAGAACCATTTTGGTTTGGCAGTGATGTTTCCAGTCTACTGTTTGGAACGATAAGGAAAAGAAGTAGATGAAAACTTTGCAAAGAATGAAACAAAAATTATGACTAGGTAAAGGAATAATGAAATGCTATATGACAGCTTGTAGTCATTTTTTAAGGAGGTGAGTTCGTAATGACATTTTCGGTCCTTGCTACAGCTTGCTAGGAAACGGAGTTTTTATTTCTTGGCTTTCAAGTTACTGGCAAACTTTTTGTTTCTAATTTGAAAAAAAGAGGCCTACTAATCTTCTGGGTTCTGCCAGCCACCTCCTGTGTTCAACTGTGCCCAAATTGAAGCAAGATAAAATACACTGGGATGCCTTCCACATTGGCTAAGGTTGCCAACATTATTATTGGTTTTATACCTGTCCACTCCGGAACAGCTGTGGACCAACTGACCAGATTATTGAGAGGAGAGATGAAGTATTATTTAGATCCCAATGGGAAACCAGGGTGGTGTTGCATACGAGTGAGCGTGCGAAATCTGAATAAGCCCCAGGTAAGGCTGCCAGGTTCTTAGGCTGTCTGGCTCCTTAGTTATTGTGATCCCCAGAACACCTGATTTCTGAGCTGTTAGAACAGAATTTTTGTAGATCAAGACTACTCAGGGACTGGTACCTCCAAGTTCTTCCCAGAACAGACTGGGAGCAGTGGATCTGAAACTTTCAGATTTTGGTTCCAAGGCCATCTTGCAGAGCTGGCAGGGTATGTGCTTGTGTCTTGTCAGAAGATCAGGTGTGCTTGCTTTATTTCTGTGGAATATTCTGCTTTTGATCAACTGGCAAAATTCAATAGAAGAAAGATTCCTCTGGAGAACTTCCAGTCAGGTGTATTCCTGATTTCTGTCGTTTTGCTTCATTTCTTGCTATGTTTGTTTTCCAGTTAGTCTGTAGCATTGTCAATGTCATTTTAAATGTTTGGTAGAATTGTAAGCAAGTAGTAAGCCCTTTACTTAATTTTGTCTCTGTAGTTTTCATCAATATTAACTTAATTGTTGAAACTATTAGTTAACCTAAATTATTGTATGACTGTATTTTATCAGGGACAGCTGACATCTGTTGGTACTCCCTGCTTAAAGAAGGGCCCACGAGAAAGTTAGATCAGGTTGCTCAGGGCCATGTTCAGTCAGGTCAGATTTCAGAAGATGCAGATTCTACCGACTCTCTGGGTGCCTATTCCGGTGTTTTATCCTCATTGTGAAGCAGTTTTTCCCTCTGTGTCATCAGGGTTTCCCTTTTCCACTTGCTTTGATCTAAGCGCTCAGTTCAGCTGGAATAGGTAGTCCCATTGTGTACTTCGCATGTGTTGCTGTCAGCCACTCCGGTCTGTCCCCTTCCTTGGGCGAGCTCTGATGGGTTACCCTGTTCGTCAACGAGGTCAGCTTGCCAAACTAACTATTCACTTGTTCTTGTTGGATTATTTTTCTTTCATTTTTACTGAGCTGAGTCAAACTCAGAGAAGGGTACACACGCTCTCTGTGCATCCCCAGGGAAACAGGAATGAGTAACGGAGAGTGCGGAAGTGGGCTGGCTGAGCAGAACTGTCCCTTTTGTGGGCTGGGAGCTGTTAACTCAGTCCACCCTGGGAAATCAGAAACACCCCTGCACTTTCTCCCTTGCCCATCTGACTCGTCATCCTTTCCTGGCAAGGTGTGTGTTACACATTCATTCTTAATGCATGTCTTAAGCCTCAGGTTGCACTCATAAAGAGGTTCTCATTAAATAACTTTCATCCTAACACCTGTTAGTTCTTTCACAGTGACACGACTGTATTTTAACTATTAATTTCAACAATTAAGTTAATATTGATGAATGTATGCAACTCCTGTTGTCAGCTGAATGGTCCTTTTATAGTGACTGGTTGGCAACTTATACTCCACTGACTGGAATTTAAGAACAACCCAGAATACGTATTTGCTTTTTGTTGGGCAGGAATCATCATGTAAATATGACATGAGAGAGCTTTGCAATTCTTTGACAATTTTTACTGGAGCTGTAGGTACAAACTGATGGATTTATTCTGGAATAGATGGTAGTTTGTTCATCTGCACTAGTTCAAGCAGCTTTTTTTCCCCCCTTTTTTTTATTTTTTTTCACTATAATTGGGTTTGGTGGTTATAGAGGAAGAATGACTTCATTATGAGTTGAACTGACTTTATCATGATAAGCTTGAGAATCTGAAAACGTACTATCAAATGTCACTATTTTATGTGATATATTTCACAGCTTAAAACAATTTTTTTCCAGAGTTGAAATTAGAATTGCTGACAGTAAGGAAATAAAAATGATTGATGGACTGTTTACACTTGACCAGCTGCTAATGAATTCTCACTCAATATCTTGTTAGCTTGTGCTGAAGTAATACATAAGGCAACCTAGAAAATAGCCTGAAGTTCCTTAAACTACAAGGAAGAAAAATTTAAGTTATTCTGATGCTTTTGATCTGTGAACTGTGATAAAAGCTGTGACTTTTGATGTTCTGGGATGATATGATTGATAGTATAATTTTTAGTATTCAATTGTTTACTCTTTGCTGAATGTTACTGTATGTTATATTTTGCCTCAGGAGCAGGGAGAAAGGGCTCTTATTTTCTTTGTTGGTCCCTGTAGCCCTTGTTCAGGTGGAGCTTTCTCCAAGGGAGGGAGAATGCACTTCCTTTGAGAACAGCAGAGCGTGCTCAGCTGAGTGAAATTTCTGGAGTTTCCTAAGCTGGGGACTAGTATCTCTTAGAGGAGACTTCAGAGAAAGAAGGTAATATTTCCGTGGATCTTAAGGGAGTTTTTAAAAGTTATTGCATCTCAAAAAACTTCCATTGAGAATTCTTAGCCTGAGAACAAGCTTGTAGGAAAGGAAGGGGAAAGGATGACCAAGGGAGGGATTGGTTGACTAATACTTTGATTTCTAGTTTCTTTTATCCAGCAGCACAGCTTTTTTGCTCTTTCAGAATTGTGTTGCAGTAAAGCATAGCTTTGGTTCAGTGTCTTTTTTGATTCTCTTAAGGAGAAGGTGGAAAAGGTTTTGGTCGAGAGAGGAGCGGTTTCCAGGAGCCTCCTAATAGCTGCTTTTCAGTGATAAATAAAATTTCGATTCTTAAATCACTATATGGGTGAGTTGTTTTTTTCAGTGTGAGAAATATTCACCAAATATTCTTTCAAGTACAGGAAATATCTCAGAAGGCTGCAGATGAGTATTTAATTATGAGATTAGCTAGTGTGTTGGGGCTATTGCCTACATCAAACTGTGCTACATAAAACACTCATGTCCATTGCTGACTCCTATCATCTGTAGAAGTGCAAAAATCCCCCTACTTTAGAAGGTGAAATCCTCTAAAGCCTGATTTTAATGGAGCCAGAATATCATCTTGTTTCACGGAGTTAAGCTCAGCTCTGTTGATACCAAAGGACAGCAGTGTAGCATCTGGTAAAATATAAGGGGGAATGAGGGGGGGGAAGAGGGTCTTATTAATTTTTTAGAAAGTGTGGTCTGTGTTGAATATTTCATGCTGTCCTTTTTGTTGTTGCCTATATTGCCAGACACCCATGTTTACTGTAGTGGCTTATAAACATTCTTTGAAAAATATACTCAATATTTTTGTTAAAACGCAGTCCTGGTTATATATCTCTCTTATTGGAATAGTGCTGTGTTTTTGATGCTTTGACATTCTCCCTATGCAGTTTGGCTATTACTTTCTTTTTCTATTGACATTCATGATGCGAAATGGAAGAGTTTCTGTAAAGCAGAAGGAAGATATTGCAGTTTGACCTGCTCTTTAAGCCAAGCAAATTAGTAAACAAAAAAAATGTTGAAAAATAGTGTGAATTCATCCTGTTTTCTTTATGCATTTTTACCAGTATTTTGTGGCAGATGAAATTTCTGAGCAGGACTAGACTCTGAATGTCTCTTCTGGCCTCAAACTGCATGTAATTATTCAGAGTATGCCATTTCTCCTTGTAGGAAGCCTTATTACCCACAGGCAAATGTAATCTATCATCTTTTCCTTCAGCAGTTCCCCTTTTCCCTCTACCCCAAAAGAAATCAGAAAAGACTTATAAGGTTCTGCAGCCCACAAAACCTGCTTCATTATCCTTAAATCAAGTATATCTGATTGCAAAGCTCTTATTTTTATAAGAATTTTGGGAGCAGAGTATTTTACAGTTTTTAGGGTGCTTTTACGAAAGGTGAAAAATGCATCTTTTAAAACTAATTCTTTTGAGAGTTATTGCAGCAAAGCAAAAGCCCTTTTTTGTCAGAAGAAAAATAATGGATCTACCTTGAGATGTCCGAACAGAGTGAAGTATAAAGCTGAAAAGATAACATCAATTCAGATAGTATTGTCTTTATATATATTGTGTTACTATCCTGTCCTTCTGATGTAACATAACATCTTCTTCACCTGTTTTTACTGCCATGACAGATGAGGTAGACAGCTTGTTGAATCTAGACATCGTTGTGTTCACTCCCCTTTCCCAGAGCATTAAATCTGTTTTGGGACCAATCAATATGAATGAGCAGCTTAATTTGTGCCTTCCCGTTTCCATTACTTCCTGTTTACTTGTGTATCTTCATCTGTTACCATAATGACCAGTTACACAGTTTTGTTAAGTCATTCATGGTTGAATCATTTTGGTCTTCCCTTTACATCTGCTTCTCTTACTGCTTACATCTTCTACTCTTACTTTGTTTCTCCGTTTTACACATCTACCCCATCTCCTGTATTGATAGAATCGAATGTTTTCCTAGTTGGATGTGTTTCCTAAAGTTTGTGGCCTAGGAGAAGATGTTTTTCAGTGAAATGCTGATTCATTTTTGGACAGCTTTAATGGAGGTACTGGCCTTGCGTAGGAAATAACTGTAAGGATCTCAAGAGTTGTTATTGGTAGTTAGCACATTTCACCCTCATTCTTAAGTGCTGGTTTGCTTATTTATCTCTGCAGCCAGAGAGTAAACTTATGAAGCAGCTCATACTATTTCAGCTTAGTTGACCTGTTGATGCTACAATATATATGTTAAAGATTTTCCTTTTATAATGTTTGCTTAGTTTTTTAAGTATTTTCCACGGTTACCTTTGTAACTGAGAGTCTTGAAAACTGTGATGTTAATGCAAAAATGTACCAGTAAAGCATAGCAGACCTCTGCTTTTGATAGCCAGCATTCTGTATCCTCATTGCCCCATGTAATTCACTTAATTTTCATATAAGCAATATTTTGTTGTCTTTATGTATATTATTATTTATTTATTATTAATTCTGTCTTTAATTTACTTTTCCACTTCCCTTGGTTTCCCTAAAGTCCTCTTAGGTGAAACAGGTCATCCGCGATAAATTGTTTTTAGCATAAAAGCACTTGATTGAGGCTCTAATGTAGAGATATTTATTTGCCTCCCAGAGCAGTTAGAGAATTGAGATTTAAATGTTTGCGTATGTGGGTCGTCATCTTTTTCTCTGTGGTCAGTTGCTCCTCTTAGTTCCTGTACATAAGGCCAGCTTTTTTATCTCTCGTAATGATTTACATTTAGATACTGTCTTATTGATTACTCAGATATACAGAAGATACTTAGTACTAGAGAAAATGGAAATAAAATGTTTTTCATTTGGGAGAAAGGCAGCAGCCTTTTTCATTATCGGGTTGTTTGCCTGTGTGTATTGAGTCCAGACTTAAATTTAATCCTTCTCATCTCCTATTTTATTTAGTGCGTTATTAGCCTGTGCCTCCTTTTAAAACCCATCCTTAAATATCTTCTATTCTAGCTGCATTTAATTTTTGAGAATATATTTTTTTTTTCCTGCAGCATAACTTAGTTGCATCTGTGATGTTTATGTTCCCTTTCTTTACATTCTCTCTCCGGAGTAACACTGAATTATCTCTGCATTTAAATCACTTCACATTTCAGCTAGCGATATGAGTGTTTTATTTCAGTAACTGTTGTATTTTTGTGGTATTAGCAATGCCCCTGCATAAATTTTGCTGCCTGCATAAATTTTCCCCCCTCCTCTGAATTTTGTCAAAGAAAAACTTAAACACAAAGTCTTACAATAGGCCATTAATGCTTATTTCTGGAAGCACAAATTAATTTGTTCTTTTTCCAAGAATAATTTTGATTTTTAGCAAGATTCTTGCATATTACATGAAGAAACCTTAGAATATAATTTAGCAGTATAAATGATCTGAGATCAGGTCTTAATTTCAGTGGGTTTCTTAATTTCTTTGCTAAAGAAAAGGTGGAACTTCAAAAGTCCTGAGACAAAAATGCATGCAGGTAGGGAAGAAAAGAATGAACAAGTGCCAAAGCTTGTGAATATGGGAGAAGAGACTGGCAGCGATTTACATTTGAGTTCTCATTTTAAATGTAAACTGTGAGATTGATCCTGCAGCACAGAACAGAGGCAGATCTTAATGGCTGTTTGGGATCCAGGTATCTTCAGCAAGATTCTTTGTAGATTTGAGGAGTTATTCAAAGAAATAACGGAATGGAAGAAAGCTTCAGGAAAAAGGTAGCATAGAAAGGGCTATATTTAAGCCAGACAGTAGACAGGATTATGCATCCTGTCTTACAAATTATAACGTCTTAAAAATGGAAATAGAAATTTAATCAATACTGCATATTCCCTATCAGGTTCACTAACTTCATTCCTAATATATAATTTAAAAAAAATTTTTTTTTTCTTTTTGAAAATGTACTGGTCATCTTCACAAGCAGTGCATCTGTTTTTCTGAAAGCTCAAATTTTGGAAAATATCTTTCTTTTCTTAAAACATCATGAGACTCTCAGTCAGTAGTAACCTGTATGGCATTTTTCAAGGTGGCCATGGCATGTAGACCTCCAATAGCTCCAAGCAGCAGTTGGGTAAGGCGTATAGGAAAAATATTCTAATAGCAAGAACATTTAGGGTACAAAGAGATCAAAAAAACCAAACCCAAAGTCAACACCACATTGTTCAGCAGAACAAAAATAGGTTGATTTTTATTAGCATATTACAGCATTAGCATATTTATGAGTTTATATTTGCAAGATCTAGTAGTGAAGTAAAAAGGCACTTGGTCAGACAAGCTTTAGCATGTGCTCACTAGGCAGCAAACCTGTTCAGCTCTGGAGATGGATACCTGAAAGGCATTTAACGCTGTTTTTTTTCCCTCCAGTAACTCAGCCTGAATAGTTGGAGGTTTTTTGTTCGTTTGTTTTCTTTTGTGTATTTATTTCTGGAATTCTCAATTGGGACAGTTAGAACTTGGAGAAAGAGGCAAGTTGCAGAAGTAGAAGAAATATGAACTGTCTAGATAATGCTAAAGCTGAAGACAAGAAAAAAACAATCTTCGTGAATCTTATTTGTATATTCAGATGTATCATTGACAGTTGTATTTTTTCCTTTCCTGAAAATGAGAAGGCAGCTTTTGGATAGTGAAGTCTAGACCAATTGTGGGAGGTTACAGGTTCTTTAAAAATAAAGTTACCAACAGCACGACATAAAAGGGAGGTGCATCATCATTACTAGAAAACTAAATCAGTTTCATTATTTCTATTGAAAGAATAAATGACAACAAAATGTATTCAGTATGAATGGTTCAGTTAATGGCTTTCCATGCTTCATTTATGACACACTCTTGTATAAAACTACTGAAATTATTGAAGTGCACTGTGCTGGAGGGACACATCGTTTTCTTTTAATGAGTATTCTCATCTCTAGTTGATGAGTTTTTGTTCTCTAAGAAGTACCGAATTAGTATGTACAATGTTTAAATTATTTGACTTTGAAATATGTTTCATTGGTGCAATCACTTTATGATTAGTTTGTAGTAGAACTGTTGCTGAATTGCATCTACCTTAAAAGTCTATTTCTTATGGAATACAAAGTGGAAGGTACTCTATGAAAGTTGGAAAAAAAAAAACCCATACTCTTATATAACTGAACATTTTATATTCCTTTAGTGTTTATTACAGTAACATCCATCCTGTTTATGTCAGTTCACCTAAGGGAATTAGTAAGGCAATCGTCAAACATTAATGTTAATCCAGTGAAATTCCATACTAATGCAATGTTAATTAGTGCTCACTTGTATATTGTTATCATTACATGTGTCGTGTCTATAGTGGTGACATGTTGAAGTGTCCACTATTATGAAGGTATTAAGCTTTAATGTAACAGAACCGGGTATAATGAATTCCGTGTTGCAGACTCATTTGCTATTACACAGCAGGTGCTCCTTTGTAGTTAACCATCTAAAGAGACAGTTTTAAGAATGAGTTATTTACATACAAAATTGATGTTGATAAATTAGAATATAAACTCAGTGCCATGTGGGATTTTCACAGTTATACACACTGCACTTCAGCTTAGATAAAAATTCTTGGCAAGGTTCTAGTGGCAAAATGTTAATTCCTTAGGTGTTCATTAAAATAACATTAATCATGAACTCTGATGTTCATGTTGATTTATTCTGAAACTTTATAATTAAAATTTATCAGATTCTATAATTAGGTGGAGCAGGAAAATGGAATTTGGCCTTGTTACTTTATAATAGAACTATTAATTCACTTAAATGGTAGAAATTTTTTGAGGGATTTAATGAACATTTGCTTTTAAATATGGATCATGCAGTCAAACTTGTGTCTAATATGAGGTTCATGTGTGTCTTTCTATGTGGAAAAGTATTTTGCAATACTTTACGAGAAACAGGCTTATTTTTTGTTTACCATTGTAATGGACCTGAGCAAGCTGAAAAAAATATTCTGCTTTCTGGTGAGCTGGGTCTTGATTTTAAGAACCCCTCCAAGGGAAATCTGATAATTAAATCTACAGGGTTTCAGATAACGTCTATACTTTAGATGACTGAAAGATGTTATTCAAGCTACCTGGAAGTTGTCAGTCTGTCATTATTAATTACTTGATAATCATATTTCTGTGTCAAAAATTGAAGTGAAAAGTGTTGTTACGCTACTCTATCATTCATTTCTACTGGAACAAAGAAAAGAGTCAGCTTTTCTTGTCAAAGTAAATTTATTTTCTGCAGGACTTGTGAAAGTTACAAATTTATATCACTGCAAAGAAGCTGTGTACATATTCAAAGAGGGACTATTAAGACACCTCATTTGTCTCATTAAGTCCCTGACCTACAAATTGTTAGGAACTGTAGGGGCATTCTGGGGAAATACTGCTGTGTGCTTGCCCCATCCTTTAGTTCTTCTTCGGGTTTCATCTTTCAGCTGCTGTTTGAGACAAGTTGAGCCTAGATGTAGATTCATAGAATGGTTTGGCTTGGAAGAGACCTTTAAAGGCCATGTAGTCCAACCTCCCCTGCAATGAGCAGGGACATCTTCAACTACATCAGGTTGCTCAGAGCCTGGTCCAACCAGACCTTGAACGTTTCCAGGGATGGGGCATCTACCACCTCTCTGGGCAACCTGGGCTGGTGTTTCACCACCCTCATCCTAACAAACTTCTTCCTTATATCTAGTTTGAATTTACCCTCTTTCAGTTTAAAGCCATTATCCATTGTCCTATCGCAACAGGTCCTGCTAAAACATCTGTCCCTATCTTTCCTGTAGGCCACCTTTAAATACTGAAAGGCCACTCTCTGGAGCCTTCTCTTCTCCAGGCTGAACAACTTCAGCTCTCTCAGCCTGTCCTCATAGGAGGAGAGGTGCTCCATTCCTCTGATCATCTTTGTGGCCTCCTCTGGACCCACTCCAACAGGTCCATGGTGCTCCAGGTGGGGTCTCACCAGAATGGAGTAGAGGGGGAGAATCCCCTCCCTTGACCTGCATGCCACACTTCTTTTTATGCAGCCCAGGGTACGGTTGGCCTTCTGGGCTGCGAGCACAGATTGTCGGCTCATGTCCAGCTTTTCATCCACCAGTATCTGCAAGCTCTTCTTGGCAGGGCTTCTCTCAATCCCTTCATTCCCTAGCCTGTTTAGATACCAGGGAGATCAAAGGTTATGTTCCTTTGATATGACCAAGTAAAACCATTATTATATTCATTTACAGATATTTATGCCTTTACTGGTAAGGTTTGCCTTCAGGAACCCCAGCCCCTGAGACACATACAAAAGTCTGGAACAAAAAGATCTTTCCTTCAGGAGAAGAGGATCAGGCTTGGGAACATGAGTTGAACTGTTCTTTCCCACTTGTTCAATTGACTATTTCTGCTAGACCAGTTGGGAACTAAACAGAGCTGCCTGTATTTGACACTATACACGATCGTGTAATTTACCTTAACCATCTTTGAGTACCTACATTGCTAATAAAGCAATTTCCAGAATTTATTACAGTTCCATTGATACTGGAATCCTGCCTTTATTTTCGTAGTCAGTGGTGTTGCCTTTGCAGGTTTTGGGGGCTTCTTTTTTTTTCTTTTTTTTTTAATCATTCATATTATGTTTTTTGCACAATTTCTGTTCTTTTATCCAATCTGAGGATTGGAAATAACAGTACGAGATAAAAAACATCTTCAGAGAGAAGGGGAGATATTGAGTGTCTGCCAGTAAAGCAAGCTAGTACATAACTTCTGAGGCTGGCACATTTTCTCTTTGTTGTATGATGCCAAAAGAAGTCTGATATTTGCAATGTATCTCTGAAAACTGTGTGTGTATATCTATTTTTTTTGTTAGTGGTAGCCCCTGGATCTGTTACAAATAGTTTGTACAATGCCTTATACTGCAAATTTTGATCACTTTTTAATTGAAACAGTCATTTGCTTTCTTGTATACATGTTATTTTGGTGTTTGTTATCTTTTTTTATATACTGTCTTGAGACATATGCAGTAATTTGTCAGATTAATCATTGATCTTCTTATATACCACCTTCTTTAGATAGGACTTCTTTGCAGACACTTATGCTCCGTTTCCTAATGGATGTTTCAGCCCTGTAAATTGCTGTACAAGCACGATCCCCTGATGGGCGGTATGAATTGTTGCTTGTAGCAAGATTTATTTTTAAAATTGTTTGGGTTTGTTTTTTTTTTTTTTATTGACAGAGGTTATACTCTCTATCAGTTTGTGTTTTGCGAGCATAATAAATTCACCCAGCTTTTTCTTCATAAAATGGTCTACCAGAGTGCGCTGGTGTCACTTACCTGTAAGACTGAGATTGATGCTGTTGGCTACCTCTATTTGTGGCTTATGGACCTTATTGCAAAGTGAAATGATATATGAAAGTGACCCTCTGTAAATAAATATTGGACCATAGGCTCAGCCTACTTTCTTCTTGATAACTTGTAGCTTAGAAGTCTGGGGCTTTATCAGGTGACGCTTTCTGGTTTTGTCCACATAACAGGAGCATTTACTATTTCTGCGCACTCTGAGTCAGTATATAGCTGGCAATAATCTGTTGGAAAGCAGGTGGACACTAACATAGGTCCTTAGGAGTGAGTCCTTGTTTGGGTTAGCTTAACCTAGATTATTTTTTTTTTTCATGATACAGATTTTTTAGGGAAGGTGCCTACCTGCCACCTAGTTTTCTTGAAGACATCCATCTTGTTGACAATGGCAGATTTCAGGTTGATGTAGTCCATTAACAAAATGGTATCCAGTTATATGTGTGGAAACCTTTGTTTTGACACTCTAGATTGGGGGGGGGGCATGTGTTCCACTGCTGCTTTGGGCCCTGGGATGTTGTATCTGCCTTTCAGAGCACTGGGGTGGCCCATTTGGTGCTACAAATGCCCAGAAATCGGTGATGGTATAGCAGACCTGTGAGGTGGAGAATCGCTGCTACTTCTGTGACCCTGCTAGTCTACCATTTGTCTATTGATGTGTCGGTCAGAAACTACAAGTCTTTCAGGAGAGATCCAAGACAAACTAAATTCATTAATGTATGCTTCATTATCGAGGAAACAAAACAAAAGGAGAAATGTTTGCGCGTAGGTGAATGAATATATACCCAGTTGTGCTTGTTTAACCAGATACATCAAAAAGATTTTGTTTCTCTTGGCATAAAAAAATATTTTATCATGTTCCTTAGCAGAATTTCATTAGTGTCTAACATTGAAAATACTCATGTCATAAATTAGAAGTACATGGAGCCTTTGAACGTTTGTGCGTTTTTAGTAACTGCATCAGTGCCAGGACAGCGTTTACACACCATAAATATTTGAGGGCAGTGGGTCAAGGTAAAGAAAAGGACGGAGTAAGAAAAGCTGAAATAATCTTTGGGAGGATGGTATTTGATCCTAACAGCTCAGGCCGCCTTTTATGACCAAAATGCCTAAACATTAAACCTTAAAAATAACTTTAAAATAAAGCAGTTAACTTCGTCTTGTAGTACACCAGTCACTTGACTCCAGTATGACACCTGCATTTTTGGTTTCATTTTATAATTAGCAAAATGTCTTTTAAAATTGTGCATAGTAAAATTCCAGCACTGTAGAAGATGACCAGAAATTCAAGAACGCGTGTAGTAAACAAATAAGAAACTGAAGTGTGGAGGTTTAAGATGAGTCTAAAAAGACAGGTAATGTTTTGAATAGCAAATAATTTATGCAAAATATGTTACAAAATCTAAGATGCTAAATAAATAACCAATACAATGTATTCTGTTTTGACACTTTGTTTTCACTTAAAAGATAGTGAATGCAGATTCATTTGTTAACAATATTTTGAAGCTATTTTTCATTATATTTGCTTTATATTTTGTACAAACAGTTGAACTGTAATTTTAAATTTCAGTCTTTTGCTTTGAAGCTACATGAAAATATGGTGGGATAAACATTCAGAAAAATAGATTTGTGGTTATATAATTTCTCTTTATTATAAAAAAGTTGCTTCACCATATGAAACTTTTTTTCCTATATTTTGAAAGGCTCGTGTTTCCGTTTATATTTCACCGAGTCGGCATGATATAATGTGTTTCTAATTTCTGTAATCTTTTATGATTACAACATGATGGTGGTATTATAAAAGTTATTCTCATACAGTATTGAGAAGTCTTGAATATTTAAAACCAAAGAATGGGATATAAGAATGCTTCAATCCAGATATTAAATGGTAGACAAATAAGCAATGTAGTAATTGTTAAAGACTTCATACTACATCTTTTTGTATTCAAAGGTTTTGCATTTTCTTTTCTTAGCTTGATGTATCATAATGTTGAAGGGCTACTAACCTTTACCATTTGGTCCAAATTACTATATTTTTCAGAAAAGGAGAGATTTCTTACTTTTGAGTAACATTTTACATTCTAGGAGTAGTATAACTCTAAGGGCTTGTTTCTGTTGCCACTTCTGTCAGTAGCTGTCTTTGACAGAAGTAGGTTTTGGGCCCATTTGTCTTTAAGTAGAAATACAAATGCCTGATTTGGCAGGCTATACTTTCACAGCAGATTTTGTAAAGACAGCTGCCTATTTAAGTCTCCTGGCCATATTGTCTTGCAGAACAGCGAGACTTTACAAAACATCATCAGCGTTGGCTAACAGCTGCATACATCAACTTTGTTTTTAAAATATATCTGTGTATCGTTACATTGTTCTGATGTAGAAATCAGGCTGTATTTCAAGGCAACAGGTAAGCTTGAGGAGAATTGTAACTTTTTTTTATTTATTTCCATTTATAAGAAAACTTGGCTGTGTATTTGAAGAATCTCTTAGAAGTCTGAACAGTTAAACCTCCTCTTGGTAAATGCGTTTCTTCTGGAACCAGTAGATAAAATTCTACACATTAAACACAGTAAAAACGGTGCATATTCTGCAAAGGACAGAATTTTAGGTTAAAGTTTTCTGGGCACAAAAGCAGTAACAAAATGATCCCTACAAAACAGAGTAACTTAATAACACAAGAAATAACTTTTGTTAATTTGAAACTTTAGAAACTGAAACTTGTAAAGTAAGATGTAATTAAATTATGGTACTGTACATACCAGCTGTTCTTGGTAATTGAAACTTTACAATATGAAAAATACATTACATCTGTACAGTTTATACAGGTAGGTAGGATGAGTTTTGAAAAAGATTCACTGTAAGGGTCATACTCTGAAGTCAAAAAAATACTGCACAACTTAACTAATTACAAATTGTAGACTTGAAACAATTAATCTTTGTGATTCATTTTTAATTTGAACAGGGATCCTAGAATCCATAATATCTCTTCTCACTTGTGTCCGTAATGTTACATAGAATTTGGTTGCAGCCTCTGCTACAGGAAAAAAAAGACAACCACAAAAAACCCCCCAGTTAAGCCAGCTGCTGACTGTGTTCCTTGATTCGTGCTGTTGTTGTGATTGTGCTCAGATCCAGATCAGTTTCTAGGTGTGTTTCCACTGTTTCTTCCTGGTTATTCGAGTCATAGGGCTTGTGAGCAAGCAGTTCATGATGTACGCCACAGTAACTTATCGTGGGCTGATCATAGGCAAGAAACGTTGACACGTTCATAGACAATGGTATCTGGGGGAAAAACAAAGATGGAAAACAGCCAGTTACCAAAAGACATAATCAAATTGTACTTGCCTGAATTTGATGTTGAAGAAGCGGACTGTCTAAAAACATTGGCTAATGCCAAATATAGTGCTGCATGTAAAAAAATCTCTTCCATCTCTCTATCCCTCTACCCCCTCCACTCCACCCAAACCCTGGTCTTTGCTAGGGTGTTTTAAGCCTCGCCACTACCACCTTTGAACTTGGCCCAGGACTACGTGTGTGCTTCAGTGTGTTTGTGAGGATTAGGAAGTGATTGAACTCAAATTATTTTTAGCATATAACTACTGTCTGCTAAAATCAATGTATCAGAGAAGAGAAAGAGGGGTGACTCAATTTGGGCATATATGGAATATTTCAAATGAAATTTAAATGGCTTTTCAAGTTTAAAAGTGGTTAGTGGATCTTGCTTGAATATATCAGTGGGTGTGATACCTTTGGTCTGCTGGGAAGTACTCACAGATAACACATTTCCTATTATTTATAGCGTAAGCATCTATTTGAATCTAGGAGCTTTCAGTAGATATTGGATCATGGTAGATTCACTGTTATGCTATGGTAGCTCTGGACGCTTCCCTATTGCAGGTTTAATTCAAATTCTTTAGGCTGAAAAGTTATTAGAATTTTTTGTACTGTTTTCTTGGGGATTTTGAACATGCTTCAGCATAGAATTACTTACAGTACACTGTAGAATCAGAGGTGAACTTAATACAGATTTTGAATTGTATGTATTTGTACTATTAGATTTATTTTTATATATTAATATTAATATATTAATTTATTTCTCTATTATATTAAGAGAAAAGATGAAAAAAGTTACTATATTATAATAGCTGTGTCATGCTCTAAAGTATTTAAAAATCATATTTCCAGTCCATTGTAAAATTAAAGAGAACAACTTACATTTGTGACTTTTAGTGTTCTCTTGCTGCTGTTTTGAAGACTGACTGAAATGTAATAAAACTGTTTATGAAGACAGGTAATATTTAAAAGCATTTTAATTTGAAATAAGAAATAATACAAAATAAAACTGTTTCTCATTAGCACAACCGGTTGCATTTGGATGTCCCACCTGTACCTCTACATGATGCACGTTGGAAAACTCATTATAAACGTGGAAGTGGATGGCTCTTCTACCTACGTATGAGATCTCGGTAGCTCATGAAGAGCTAAATAACATTCATCTTAGAAGATGGATGTATGTAGCATATCATGTGATCACACTGTCTGAATCAGAAGAATATCAGTTTAAATCTATGACGAAACTGTCTCTTCATAGGATAGAATCAGAAACCCAGTGGAATGTATCTTTTTCTATCCCGACTCTTGTATTTGAAAGATTTAAGGTTAAGGACACCGTACTGTATCATAGGTGTCTGGTGATCTGTATCTCTTCACTCACAAACTTTCATGAGCTCTCTGCATTTCATGTAGCCACTTGGGTGTGTTTTATTTGTTTTCCTCATGATGAAACACTGGATGAACACCTCAGGCTTTCTTAAAATAATGAAAAGACTTTACCTGAGGAAGAACTGGCATTTTAAATACATGCAATAAGAAGAAATGCTCCAGATTTTTCCCCCTGCATAAACACTAGCAGTATCTTTTCTTGATTGAACATTTCCTTTTACAGCTCATAATGTACTTCCTAACCTAATTTCATGAATGTGGTGCAATATTGGATGGTGTCTCCATGGGCGTGGTTTACTTTTGGAGGCTGTGATGCAATGAATATATACTGTCTCCTGCAGCTTTGCTGTTGTGGTGGAGGAAAGGCTACAGTGCTTTGCTGTGTCCTGTGATCACATCCAGAACGCTGGCCTCTAAGGGATCTCCTCAAGTAGCAATTTCAATACACAGTTCTTAAGCCCTACTGTAAACAAGACTGATCCCCTCCCTCGCAGGTTGATTGTGCCTTGAGTTCCCATCATACTGTAGGGTAAAAGCATCTGTGGTCCTCTTTGTACCTAACCTAAAGACTACCATAAATTCTGGAAATGGAATGTAAGCAAAGCCACTTCCATCTCCATTCATGTTCTGCTGACCAGACATACGTGCCTGAGAGACATACAGAATTTCTTGCTGAATGAACCACGTTAGTAAAAGGTGAAACTAGAAGGCATGAGATGTACCAAAGAGCGTACAAAAAGGAAAAGTGGCATAAAGACTCTGGCTGTACAGGGAATCATGTACATCTGCTGGTCCTTACTTTTTCTCTGCCCATGTAGCTAATGTAGTCATATTTGCATTGTCCTTTTTTTACGGGAGCAAAAGGTGGTGAATGGCCTTGGATCACTAATGCCTATCCACACTTCCACGGAAACCAAACAACCAGACAAAATGTTTTACAATGTGGCTTCAAATGTGCTCTTGCCCACATTTTGATTGGAATAGTCAATGAGGCGATATTCAGTGCCACATCTATCAAAATAGAAGATAGGAGTTGACGTGCTTCATAAAAATTAAAATCTGTCTCTGTGTGTTCGGAATGAGAGCTGAGGCTTGCATACATTTTGAAAAGGGTTTGCTGTATGTATGTTGAACTGGAAAAGTATGTCTGTGTTATGATGTTAATACCTGGTCGTATCCTCAGTAGCTGTTTTTCACGTACTTTTTATGTAATGTATCTAAATTGCCGACATTTGACCATATTCTCTTTTCAGCAGCATCAGAATAGAAAGAAAGCAGAGGGAGGAAAGGAGCACTTTAACTGCTTCAAACCTATAGTCAGAAACAAGCTGATTACGGTTATAGGCTTGTTCTAATTTCTTTCTGATGCTGACGCGAGGGCCTTGCAGTAAAGCAACTCTACAGGAAGTTGGTCAGCAGTGTAAGGTGAGCCAAGGAAACTACGCGTGCAGTTGCTACGAAATGTAGACAACAGCATTCGTGCATTCTTTCATGAAAGCACATACAGGCCTGAGTGGGAAGCCACGTAGGAGGAGATCTAAGGCCTAGCTGAGATTAGAGAAACAGAGCAACTTCGGGATTGATGACATTTTCTTTAGTCTGGTAAAGTTTCCATTCTGAAAAAATTAGCTTGTGTGGTTCTCCATTGCTGTTTTCTGAAAGGATGTATGAAATTGCGTTGTCAATTCTGGGTAAATATGAACCAGGAATGATGGTACTCTTCAGAAGAATCTGCACAGGTTCTCCTATAACTAGGTCTTTCCTGCAGAATGCAAACTCTGCACCTTTTAGAAAATTAGTGAGATTCAGACCTGTTATAAAATCTCCCAGACAGTTTCTTCTGACCTACTCCTTTCCTCTTGTTGCATCTTTTTTCCCTTCCTAAGTGTGTCCCCTTCTGTCTCTTTCCTAGAATGGTCAGGATCTGACCACCTGCCATGTTTCTTTTAAGTGTAAGTATCTGGGGAAGGAGACTTCTTGGTCACTCCAGTTCGTACCACAGCTCATCTGTAACCATAAGGTGAAGTTGCAACCAACTGCTGCTTTATTGCTGTCTGGGCATGCGGGATCACTTCGGGCTTCTCAGGTTACAGTCCTGGAACAGAGATGTCAGCCCTTATGGCATGGTAATTAAACAAGGAACATCCCAGTTCGTATTTCCTCCTTTGCATTTTTCCTTCCTGTTTTCCTTCTGAGTGATACGTGTCTCAGTAACAGTTCTATCTATATAAACCTCCTGTTCATTGAACTTTTTTAAAAATTCAAATAACTAATACCACAGCACTTGTAAATGATAGCTCTCATCTCTGACAGCAATTCCGGAGTAAAAACCACTGCATTGTTTAATTACTAGTGATGTGTGAACTTTGTATTGTTTGGAGTTCAGGTTCAGAGGAGCTTCCAAAAAGCCTTGTCTTATCTCAGATTTACAGTTCAGAAGCCTTAAAATTGCAATTACTATTCAAGGAAACATCTGTCCTGCAAGCTGAACTTCATTGCATAGTATGAAATTTCTGTACAGTGGTGGTGGTGAGTTCCAGCAAGCCTATGTCTTTTCAGTAAGGTGGTCTAAAACTCCAGACATATTTTACATAGAAAATGTAGCTAAAAGGTTGCATTTACAAAACTGTACAGCAAACCAGAATTTTTAAAAAAATAATTCTTTGCAGTCCTGACAAGAATTTAATCCAATGTTTGGGATGTTGATGTTTTCACATTTCTGTTTTGATTGTCACTGGAAGTTGAAAAGTTACTACAGATTAAAAAGGAAGTGTTTTGTTGTTTGTTTTGTTTTTGTTTTGGTGTTGGTTGGTTTTTTTGGGTTTTGTTTTTGGGTGTTTTGGGTTTTTTTTGTTTTGTTTTTTTTTTTAAATGAGACTGAGAATTTGGTTCTGGCTTCTCCCTAGCAATTACAGAGATCTGCAGGAAATAGGTTATTTTATCCAGACTGCAGAAGTATATTCACTACTAAACAGATGTGAACTGGTTGGGGAGGGGAACGCTTCTAGCTACAGATGAGTATCTTGGCAGTCGACAAAGATGGGAAAGGTTCTAGCAAAGGCATACAGCATTTATTAAGCTTCTGGTCTTGTGGCTGTGTTCTTATCTGATTGCTTGACCTTGCCTTGGCTTTCATAAGAAACAGAATTGCATTTTTTTCTGAATTTATTGTATTTAGAATTAGAGGCAATATTTTCAGCCTAAGGATTTTGTTATTTTGTTAAATTTAATGGACATGGGGTGTTCAGACCTTCTGGGGGGGATTTCAAGACTCAGCCACAGAATCCTGGAAATGAAAGCTTGGATACTAAAGGCGTAAGGGCATAGCACATAGCCACGGATGTGGAGAGGCTTAAGAATGTAGGCATGGGAAAATACAATAGGGCAAAGGAATATTATCCATGGAGATAGCAGAGATAAGGAGCTGAAAAACAGAAGATCATGAACGGGAGGGGTGAAAATAAGTGAACCAAGTTGTACACAGGAGGGGTGAAAATAAGTGAAAATAAGTGAACCAAGTTGTACACTGAAGTCAGAGAATAAAATGAGCTGAAGGATGGAAGCAATAGAAGTGATGGAGCTGTGATACATCATTCTGAAAATGTACAGAATATAGGAATGTTATTATAACGTAGGCGTGGGAATGTAATGTATCAGCATATGGTCAACATACGAGAATTAAATCTATTTCATATAGAAATCCTCAGAATTTTGCTATTGGCTTCAGTAAAAAAGAATGGAGCGAGCCCTTGTAATATATACTAGGGAACCATAAAGGTTTTATTGGCATGAATCAAAATTAAATCCTTTATTCATGACCACTGTGAAGAATCCTGTTATTTCAAATGAACCTCAAAACAAACCTGATACTTTACCATCCATTATTTTGTCTTTGTGATGTATTTGCCATATTGTTTTAATTTATTGGAGGGTAAATTTTGAATAGTACTATTTTTGAATCGTTCTGCATGTAAAACAGAAAAAAGCTTGAAGGAATAAAATACCTTGGGTTTATTAGATAAAGACTATATTAGAATAAATTATAATTAATGTATTTAAGAAATCTTATCTAAATCGGCCCTTTCATTAATCTTAACAACCTGATCTCTGACTTTGAATTACAAGTGAATGCAGTTTCTGTCTTCATTTGGGAACCCCCTGATTTCCTAGTTTCTCTCCTGTTTCCTATACCTGTGAACCTCACTATTGAACGCTATTATCAGGAAAGCATCACTGAACCCATTTTATTCATATTTACTAGCCAATATTTCCAGGATATCTTTTTTCCTCTCTAAATACCTGTGTTTCCCACAGCTTACTTATTTGCAAATGACTTGTCTAACTGTGCATTATTTTTGCTACCTCTGTTTTCTCAGCTCCCTCTCAACTTCCCAGCTTGCCTGCTCCAAACTTCATTATGCTGTTCTCTTTAGCATGGTCAGACACATTTACCTGTTTTTCTCTGTCACTCTCTGTCCTATTTTTCTGTATTTCTTATCTGCATGTTTCCTGTCTTGTCCCCTACTTTTCCCTTCCGTTTCTCTGAGTGTTCGCTTCATACAATGTCTGGTGACTTCTGCATCTGCTTTTCGCTCTGCAGCGACTCCGTCCCTCTGCTGACCCACTGGTTCTGTCCACTGGCCTACCCCAAGCTCGTTCCTCTGAAATGCGTCTTACCCTGCCCTCTCTGAGAGCTGTCTCGCGTAGCCAGGACTACCTTGCAGAATGGAGTATATAGGCACAGTTTCTCAGTTTTTCACCTTTGCCTCTTTTCCATGCAGTCCTCCGTAGGTGCCCTTTGTTGTCATACATTACATTGCAGGGCATTGTAATGCCTGTCCCCGATCTAGGTAGGTCTTGGAATATTTGAAGTACTTCACAGGGTTCTGGTTTAGTGATAAAGTTGCACAAGAATTACCTGAACACTCATTCAAGCTTCTTAACTGGCTTCTCCTTGAAGCCGAGTCCCTCTTCTTTATAGAGCCTTAAGACAGGATTGTAGCACGATTGTTCTGTACCTTTGCTTGCATCTCTCCTCATGCATGTAACAAGTCCCTTATTTTCTTTCTTAAGTAGCATGTCCAATGGCTCTCTGTGAAAGCCCTGAAGTTGTCTGGTAGGTATATTTATGAAAAGAAGGTACTCATTTGATTATGGTCTCTTCCCATTCATTCTCTGCTTCTTTGAGCATGTCTTTACTTAAAAGTGCTGTGCCGCAAAACAAGGGAGATAATTAAACTCAAGCTTCTGTTAAAGAAATGCATAAACCTGTTACAGCCAATTTGTGACCCTCATGGATTTACAGTTCAGATCCTCCTAACTCCTCAACCAAAATGGAACTCGGCCATGGGGGTAAGGTTACCAGAAGTTATTTTTTGGTGGTGGTGGTATTTGCATACTTTGTGAGGAGGCCTTACTGCAAGGCAACGAGTACCTCGCATTCAATTGCGGTCCCTTTAAAGTGCTGAAAATGGATGGCTGCAAAAATTGCTAGTCACTTTTAAAGATCTTAGTTTTCCTTTAAACTTCTAAATTCTTAGGTGGTTGTTCTTTAAAACTTGTGTCTGCAGATTTCAACCTTTCAAAGTCCGAATTCTAAAGGCCTGGGAAAGGGCAGTATGTTGTTAGATTAGCTGGTGAGAACTTTGGCATGAAATGTCACAAGGCGTTGGTATTAACTCACCCAGCTTTACTTGTGAATGGCAGGGAGGAGTTGTGCAAGTGAAGGAATCCAAAGGGAAGGTCGTTTTCAAGTTTATTCTGCTTCTCTCAATATTAATTCCTACTCAGTTCAGGCTGTAATTAAAAATCTACCAAAAGTGTAAGCGGTGACAACAGCTTTTGTCGAATAGCGAAATTTTTCTTCACACAAACAGAAAGTTTGCGAGGGAGAATTGTGTTTTCTATTCAAATGGCACATCTGTCCAGATGTATATGATTTCAACAGGAAAATTTCTGTTGCTCAAGAACACTTGCTTTTCTTCTCCTATGATTTTCCTTCTCTACAGTAAATCTGGGCAATGAAGTACAGTAGTGATACGTTTCCTGTGCTCTGCTTGGGTTTGGTAATTTTTCTATTCCAACATGTTCATCTCTGGTTACCTAAATTGGGGTCCCACATTGTGACAAACAATGCAACCATAACCAAACGCATATTACTGTGCATCTGTTTTGTGCCCAATCTTCACTAGCATGTTAGACTAAATGTGTAATAACTGTACATTCTTATCAGAGAAAGACGAGAGTGAGGTAGCAAAGGGCATATGAGAGGTTGCATCACATCTGTGTTTGAAGCTTTTTAGACCATCCGTTTGGTCACACTGAATGCGAGGGCTGGTTGTCCCCATGGCAGTATAAGAAACATTATTTCAAAGCTCCTATTTTAGTAGATGCTGTTTCTAGACTTGACTTGTTCTAGTGGCTGGGTGCCCTGTGTTTATATTGCTACCAAAAAAGAAAAAGCTTTAGTAAGTGCATGATTAGAATTATAGTCCATCAGTAATAGTGTTCTTCTCTGTTCAATGTTTAACATGACTTTTAAGTAATTTAGGATGCAGCATATTCCCTAGGAGAGGAGGGTGGTTAAAATTAAAAATAATCTTTAAAAACAAAAGCCAGTACTTTTCAACCTTTGTATTGAATGTTGGACATGTAAACAGTAAGCTGATTTTTTTCTGAGGGATCGGAGAGCATTCAACAACTGTTGAGTTCCATGAGAAAACCGCGCAAATTTTTTTTTTAGTTATGTCAGTGTAGGTTTGGTATCTTAATTTTAAAGTAGAAGGAATTGGCAATTTTTTTTCCCAGCAAGTTGAATATACTAGTTTTGACAATAGCCACTACCAGTTTTTGAAATACCAAAGTGAACAGCTGCTAACAACTGTTACAGACTATCACCCCTTTCTTTTTATTTTTAAGAAGCAGAAGATAAGGAAGAGGAGGAAGCAGAACTAAACAGGTTTTATTTTTCATTCTGATTCAGTTCATTTGGGTTCAGACTAAAATAGTCAGCTGTGGTTTCCTAGTTGCTGGACATTTTGTCTTGCATGTTGTTAGTTTTCTCAAAATTTGAACAAGATGACATTTGCTTAACATCCTTCCTTCCTGCAAGGAATGTGGCATTCGTGGGATGAGAACAACTTGTGACTTGTTTAGCTTTAATTGCTTGCTTGGCTTTGAAAGCAGTATGTATTACATTTTATTTTAGTTAGACATTCATGTCAGCTATTAATGTTAAAAAATGAACATACACTGTTCTGCCTGACGAGGTAAATATCTGCCCTATCTTTTGAATTTTTTATTTTGTGTGTGTGTGGTCTTTTCCTTTGTGTCTCTTTTTGGTTTTGTTTTGTTGGGGTTTTTTTTGTTTTTTTTTATTTAATTTTTTTTTATTTTAACAGCCTGCAGTTTGGGATTTCTTTTTTTTAATAAGTCTTTCAAATTCTAATGCAGTAAATTGAATTAAGGAAGTAGGTATGAGCGTGTATGATTATGAGTAAAAATTTATCCTTTCAGTTGATGCATTGTTTGAAATATGCTTCATAATATTTAATAATGAAGTGTATATTGCCCTAAAGTATTTCTAAAAATGTTATTACAATTAGATCCATATCTCTTGAGCAATAACCTTTTTAGGCTTCTCATCTGTTTTTCATTTGCACACAAAACTTGGTGTTTATTGTTCGGCTCTGAATCATAATTACTGAAGCATCATTTTAAAAAGACAGCTTTGAACTTTGTGGGACTGAAAGTAAATCAACACAGATAAAGCTTTTACTTTAGATGCTGGATGGATTTAGTTCAAAGTGTTAGGTTTTGTTACATACAGAAAAAGCTAGCTCGTTTTGTTGAGACAAAAAAGTTTGGTTCAGCTTGGAGAACTTGACCATCATACTGTATCTTAGTTATAATTCATTATTTAGCAATCAGTAGATAATCTTAAAATATGAAAAATTTGCGTGAATAAAAAGCACAAGAAAAAACACTTTTGAAAAGTAAATAATGTATTTGTAAAGACATCTGAAAGAGAGTATGTTTGTAAGCCTCGTGTGTGTAGGTAGATGGGTATATATTGTATGAATACACCTGTAAGTCCTGTGGACGAGCCCTGAAAGAGGTCAGTGCAGCTCCTTCCCATCTCCTCTGAAAGTTTTAGAATCTTAAAAAGGAAACTAGACTTTCTTGGTATATGTAGAAGGAAAGGGAGCTGAACGAAAGGAACCAATGAGATGAGTTTGATTTATATTACAGATTTGTTTCATATTTAGAGGAGGTCTATGTCCCCTAAAAAAAAAAAAAAGGCAAACCTATGGTACCATAAAGTTGAAGAAACAATGTATTACAGATCATTCTAGAAGAACTTGTACAAGCCAGGCTTAGTTAAACGTTAGAGTGCCTTTTTTAGTTAAATACCCTAGGGCCAGATTGTGCAGGATCTGGTAGAAACCGAAGGGAAGGCTTTGGTTAGGAGAGCTCTGTGGAGAGTAAGGTCTGTGCATGGTATTCTGTGGTATTCCTCTTAATGAGCAAAAATCTCTGAGTGGCTGTATCCAATACCTAATCAGTTACGGCACAAACTGCAGTAATTTTTACAGAATTTCATTAAGCGTGATTGTTTTGCTTGATAGTTGAACTTTTTGGCCCATCACAGGGCTATAAGTAGTTTTTTTGAGGTCTCTACTCCTCAAAGGTTAGAATCTCATCTATTGGATAGGCTTGTGTAGAGTGTGATTAGTATGTTCTTATTTCCTTTATCCTTCTCTAATTATTTTAATGTAACAAGCAATTTTAATATCCCCTAAGTGCTATAACAGGCAATCTCATTACTTTTCATCAGGCTTGTTTACAGAGAAATAAAACAGCAGCAGAATAAGTAACGCTGAATAAAACAGAGTATTCAGAATGACGAGTCAGACTCTGAAGTCATGGGCCTACCTTAAGAAAAGGAGGGTATTTTTGTTGATATTATCTTTAGCTTCTTGTTTGCTTTTTGGTGTGTGATCAGTTGGGGAATAATATATAGCTTTTGTGTCTAACTATAAACCACTAGGTTCTAACTTTAGTCAAAGCTGAAGATGTTACATCTCCAATAGTAGGGACCTTAGGAAATACCAGGGAACTTGATAATACTGGCGATACAGATGTCTTCATTTTTCCACTTTGCCCTTTCTCTGTTATCTCCCAACTGTTAACCTCTTCTTTCCTCCTTCTCTTGTTTTATTGTTTTCCCTCTGTTTCTGTCTTTAAGAGGAAGCATCCTTCTTATTATTAACCATATTAATAATTTGTGTAACCTCTCCATCTTCCAGTTGTATTGTTGTTGGCTGCCATTAGTCTGTTATCTCATTCACCTTTGCTTTTTTTGTATTTTATTGTATCTCTTTGGCTACTTTTCAGTAAGGTGCCCTAATGCTTTCTTTCCTTAAGCACCGTATCCCCAAATACTCTTTCTTGACTCTGGGAAAGGAGACAGGAAAGCCTGGTGGTGCTGAGAGAAACTCACAGTGAAGTCATCCACTGCAATTTTAAATTCTGAGCATTAGCTTTTAGCCCTTGACATTTAAAAAGTTCTCCTGGTGAATGGACTGTGGTTGTGGGTTTCATAGTGTCCAAAGTCTGATCCTGCCAGCTGTTGCATGCAGCTGGGACTAGCCTAGAAGAATAAGCTCATGAGACATCCATGTAGATCATCTAGTGTTTGTATAAATGGGCCAACAGATGCCAGGGCTAAAAGGTTTCTAGATCTGGAGGGGAAAGAACTTGCACTGTCTCTGAAAGCAAGGAGGCGGCCTTATTTACTCAGCTAGTTTGATTTTTTTTCTCTCAAAATTTTTTGTGAAGAAAACTGAGTTGAAGACAAACAATGTATTTCGTTTGAATTTACTGATAGCTTGAGATTAAACTGGTGGTCCAATTTAAAAACCACAAAAACCAACAGCCGAAACCTGATGCCTTCAATCGTCTTTTCCTGACATTTCTGGAGAAGAGGTTTTCCAGTCACATCTATAGCTGACAGAATCCGGTCCACAGTGTTCTTGTAACTGGAAAGTCATTACTCAGTCTCAGCAACACAGATGTGCTGGCAAAACCCTTCATGCAGATGCAGCTATGCTTAATTTTATTAGCTTAGCTTGTATCGGTCAGGATGTTCGGCTGGTGCAGGAGGTCTGCTGTTAGATGGTTCTGATGAGTGTGACTGCTATTAAAGCTCTCTCACCTGATTTTCAGTAACATTGAGGCATTCAATGGTCAGTGATGTGTTATGATATCAGGGGTATTCCTATATAATGAAAGCTCAAGTCCCAGCAGCCTTAGGAAATGTATAAGAAAGATTAAAAAAACAAATACCCCTCCCCTTCCCCAGCTTCCCCTTACCCTTCTCTGGTACCTCTTTGTACTGCTGCATTATTTTGTGAAACAATGCTGATCAGCATTTGAGGTTGGCCAAAGCATACCTAGATATATATGGCATATATGGGTTCATTTAAAAGGCATATCATGAAAAATGTCTCTTTGGATGTAGGAAACTACTTATGAAGAATGAGAATGTTAAGTGTGGGGGTTTGATTTCATTCTGAAGCGTCTTGCAATATAAATTCCTCTTTTTACATTTTAAACAATCAGTTTCCATGATGTAGTGTCCTCTTGTGCACAGTGTTCTCAAACAAATTAATAAATAAAATGAAAAAAAATCTAACTTACATTCATAGCTTGCATCTGCTTAGAATATGAGTAATAATATTTCAATGAGTAATCCAGACATACCTGTCAGAGATGGAAAACCTATACTGAGCCTGCTTTACTCCATTTGCTGATTTTTATGGTCCCAAAGTCCCTTGAAATACCTGACTGAAATCCAAATGCGTTCCACATAGAATCATTAGGTTGGAAAAGACCTTTAAGATCACTGAGTCTAACCGTTAACCTAGCACTGCCAAGTCCACCACTAAACCACGTCCCTCAGCACCACATCTACCTGTCTTAAATACCTCCAGGGACGGTGACTCAACCACTTCCCTGGGCAGCCTGTTCCAATGCTTGATAACTCTTTCAGTGAAGAAATTTTTCCTAATATACATCCTAAACCTCCCGGGCGCAACTTGAGGCCATTTCACATAGTTGTAGCGAGTGATAAGGTCTCCCCTCAGCCCCCTTTTCTCCAGGCTGAACACCCCCAGTTCCCTCAGCCGCTCCTCATAACACTTGTGCTCCAGACCCCTCACCAGCTTCGGTGTCCTTCTCTGGACACGCTCCAGCACCTCAGTGTCTTTCTTGTAGTGAAGGGCCCAAAACTGAGCACAATATTTGAGGTGCAACCTCACCAGTGCTGAGTACAGGGGGCGATCGCTTCCCTACTCCTGCTGGCCACACTATTCCTGATACGGGCCAGGATGCTGTTGGCCTGCTTATGCTGAGTTTTGCCTGTAGATCTTTAAATCAGTTGGAAGACATAGATAGATTCCCTTGGGATTCAATCATTTGTTGAAGCTTAAATGTGGGGTTTTTTTTGTTGTAGGAAGTGTTTTATTTTTGAGATCTATTTTGCACTATATAATGCATCTGTTCTCATTGAAGAAACTTAGTACATGCTGCATAGAATTCCAGGTATTCTCCCGTCCTCCCTTTCTTGTTCCCTCTCCCCACCAAGCTGGTAAAAGGCTAATTCTTGTTTCTGTTGTTGTTGCTCTGAAGTGCACTTTCCTTTGCTGAAGAAGCAAGAGCTGGGAGGCCCTGGCTTGACTAGAGGCAAGTTAGTGCTGTGAGTGGTAATTTGCAGCTGTGCGTTACAGTGAGTGTTATGCTGAAACTCAAGCGATGCCAGGACATCACAGACTGAGAGGGGGAGGCAGACAGGTTGAGGGGGGTTAACTTGGGTGTACACAGTCACAAAATGACAGTTAGAGAGTAGGAGTCCTTGTTCCGTGAGGTGGGTTTTTGTTGCTCAAAGACTACGCGTGAAGAGGGCAAAGAATTGGATCATCATCTATTCAAATACTCAATAACTAAAATAGGCAAAATATGATTTTTCCCTATCGTTAGCATTACATTTTAGTTAAATAACTAGCATAGTGCTCTTTTCTAATTGTTTGAACAAGGGCATTTTCATGTATCTTAAAAAACCCTTTTGAATGCTGCCAAAATGCTAGTGTAGTTTTGGCAGAGGGTCTCCTGGAATTAAGTCCTTTTTCTTTGTTAGCGATAGGAGAATTGACATGCCCACCCAGAGAGAAGATACTTCCTAAAGGATGCGGGGAGAAACAATGCAAAACACAGAAGAATTTCAACCAAAAGTCAAATTTCTAACTGGAAACTTATAAAATTAATAGAGATCAATATGTCTAAAAGAAAAAAAAAAAAAGGGAAATTTACATTTAATGTTCAAATAAAATACTGCTTTAACAGACTCAGTTCTTGTAATTTGCCATGCAGTGAGCAGTGTTTTGTCTGTGTCCACAAAATAGTGTAATTTCATAAAACTCATCTGAGTGAAGTATTTCCGATTACATTAGTGAATAAGCTCTGTGTAATTATTTAAGTAAATTAAAGAAAGATCTTTGTTAAAAAAATGAATGTTATTATAACAGAAGGCTAATACCAAATGCAGCTTGAAAAGCAGGAGCAGGAGTTAATATAATTGTATCTCATGGATGGGGAGCATGGGATGTATGGTTCTTTCAGTTCTCAGGAAAGGTTCTTAATAAGCTCATTGTGTTTACCTGACAAAAAATTGTTATTTTCTGCTGTGACGGGAGCAATGATAGAGCATTTCTTTTCCTTAACCAAGACATCCTCTACATATTTTGTTTAATATTTGTGCTAATGAAATAATTTTCTTTTTTAAACTTCTTTCCCTCTGTGCATTTGTTTAAGTGGTCTTCATATTATATTTTACCACCATATAATCCTAGAGAGAAAAAGCTCTGTTACACGCCCATGCAGTATATGCTAGATTATTTCTATTGATAAGAAGTATTAATATTTGCACTTGTTAAAATATTTCCATCATGAGCATCAGATGCACTGCTCCTAAGATATTTGCGTGGCAGTCAGGCTGGATATTTATATATCTGTCCATAATTAAACAATTCTTCAATGTAGGACTACAAATTTTGCAGGGCAGGAAAGCATTATTTGGCCAATTTAATATTAATTCTTTCAAAATCCAGGCCAAACATTCAAAGCATAAAGTGGCACTTTATCGATAGCCAGGCTGTTCATCCTTTTCACTCTTAAATGCTGCTCTAGTTAGTTACTGGGGCAGATTTTCAGGAAAATTATAGTAAGCAAAGGAGGGTAGCCACTGTGAGAGAGTTACGAGGTGTGCAGGCAAGGGACCAAAGCTGAGTAGTTGTGGTTTGTTTTGTTTGGGGTGTGTGTGTGTGTGTGTTTGTTTGTTTTTTGTTTTTTAAAAAAAGCCCTGGAAAAATCATCGTAGACCTTTTTTGTTCATTAAAGAAGACCTTAATTGCTGGTTTGCACGGTTCATAGAATTGGGACTGGAATTCAGAGTTTTAGATATCCAGGTGACTGGTCTGCTTAGCCCAGTGTGGTAGTTACCAAAGCTATTAGGAGGCTGCTCTGTTATCTCTCTACAGCTGACTCCTTTATAACCCTCGTGGTACAGGGACTTGAACAGGACTAATATAAAGAAGAACCTCTCTCAATCTGTATCTGGGTCATTATTCCCCTTTGTGGCTTTTTTGACAATTGGACCTTAAAAGCCCATCTCCTGTTGATACCAGTGGTATCCCTTTCAGATTTGTACAGGTGAAATGCATTTCCCCTTTAAAGAAATCCTCAAGAGGGAGGGAAATGAAAACCGTTTAGGATATTTATTTAGAGCCAGCCAGTTAAGCCCAGTCACTTTGATCATTTCTAGTAGCCAGTCATGCAAATATGTTTACTTTCTTATATTAACTGTGGAAAGAGGCGTCGGTATGTACTTACTGCATAGCTATTTTGGTTAGCATGTTTTCTTTAGGTCAAAGTGGAGTCACGTTGCTGTGATAAAAGCAGCAGCTTGTACTATTTTGGTGTTGTGGGTAGGCAGGGGATGGTTCTCTTCAGAACATGCAACCCGAGGTGTTAAATAGTGTTAAAAAAGCTCTCATATATAGCAGGAGCCCAGCGGGAGTTTAAAGGAACACACAAAACAAGTGATGAGCAGCACCACCAGCACTTCTAACAGGTCTGGCCTGGAGAAAAAGAATGGAGCCCGAATATTTTTGAAGCAAGTGAAAATATTACAGAAAATGTAATAAATATATTCCATTTATGTAATTCTATATGGCAACTTTCACAGATTTTACAAGAGAACATGTGTTTCTGTTCAGGTAGCTTATTTGCTGTGAGAACAAGTGAGAAAACTGTGGAAAACAAGACAAACTTAAAGGGCTCAAGAGCTAGGCATAGTAAACCAGCCCAGCTGTGTGCGAGGAAAAATGAAATATAGGTATACTAGATGTTCGTCGGTCGGCTTGACCTAGTGTCAGTATTTACTGCCTGCACATAGTAGTGATAGCAGGGGCAAGAGGGGGAAGACGGTGCTGGTAGTAAAGGAAATTGCCCTCTATTTGAGAAATGTGAGGATGATGTGTGAGCCATCCATATTAATGAGTTTGTGCACCTTAAAGAGAGTAGAACAGTGCTGCTTCTCAAAACGTTGAGAAAAGTACTTTCTGAAGCCTGCATGCTCTCTACCTGCCCTAGCTCCAGGCAGCTCCTCATGACAGAACGTGAACTTCCGCTTCAATGGAAGGTCAAAAAACCGTGACGTTTTGGATACACAGTGAATTAGAATGAAAAATGATTTAGGACTTTTGAAGTTTTTAACAGCACTGAAGCCTTTTCATTTTCAATTAGAATATTTTGTTCTAACTGTTTGTTGCACACTATTAATACTCAAAGTTGCAACAATCCAAATTATCAAAGTTGATTTTTGAAAAGTTAATTAGAGTTTAAAAATGGCAACAGTGTATTAAAAGCGTAATGAGAACATTTTGGTCTAATTCAAATGTTCCAGAATTTTTGGTGAAATATTGTGGGTAGATTATCCTTTTTTTTTTTTTTTTTTAATGCATTTCATTAGTTGGTATTTTCTGATGGAAAAATCCATAAAAATCCCTCCATGTGTGTTTGACCAACTCTGACTACCTTGAGAATAATTCCAAGGATCGGTTCCTTTGCTGAGGCCAGATCATGCCGTCAGCATGATGGTGTTCACAAAGTACTGTCACATCTCGTCTGAGACATCAGATTCGGACACAAAAGGCACTCTAACAATAGGTTGAGTTACTAATAGTAGTAATGCAATGCTTAGTGGCTGTAACTAATTAAAGGACTTAATTAAGTTGTCATGAAAGAATATAGATAATCACTATGTCAGTTCTTTATCATCTGGCTGCTTGAGTGAACCGTTGTCTGGTATATGTTATGCACCAGTATGTGGCGTGGATCCCCTTTTTCTTCCTTTCAATTTCCTCAGGCATTTCTGAGTCCTCTCTTTTGGACTATAGCGATAAAAACAGGTGTGGACTTGTCCCATATGAAGGGCACTGATGCCACCTAGTTTATATAGTATTGGGAGGTTTAAGGTAAAAGGTGTTATGGGTAACGTAGCTTTATGTAATCATAAATTTCTGTTCTAATATGGCTAATAATAGCCATAAAGAAACAAAAAGGTTAGTTAGAATGTGTTACTTCTTCCAAGTGTTGTTCTCTTGCGTGGAATTGCTGACAATAGAAAGGTAACAGCTTACTGGCACCTGCTTGACTTTGATTCACAGCTGAAGTAGCATTTTGTCAGGGAAGGAAGAATAACATTTTCTTCCACTTAGTCACCATGGAGTGCTCTTGTGGTTCTGCAAGCCTAGGCAGTACGAGATCACTTCTGAAATACTGCTTTTGAATTAGAGGATGCTGGCATGTGTTTGGACCGTTCCCTGTGAAAGTACTGCTTGTTCAAAGTAATATTTATGGGTCTGATTTTAGAATTCACGTAGCAGATTTAAGGCCTCATTGACAGAAGTATTTACAAGCGTAAATGGCACTTCAGGGTGTGCTAATGCCCCTGAACCAGACATGGCAACCCCAAGTTGTCTTCCTCAGTTTGTTGACCTGTAAGTCTCTGGGGTGCTGCAGTTCAGTGTTATTTGCGGACTCACACCCACCGTCCTTCTTTGACCACCAGGGAATCAGTCATCTGTGCTAAGTGGTATTTGGATCTGGCAGCTGGATTAAGTGGTGCAGAACTCTGCAGGAATGGAAGACAGGTGTTTGCTTCCAACACTGGTTACGTGTGCTGACAGCACTACATTTCACCCAAAGAATCCGAATGGACCTGAGGAAGGGCCAGTATAGGTGCTTGATGAGCCTGTATCTTTTGAGAGGTTCCACAGAGAATTGTCTTGGCCAACTTTACCTCTTATAAATCCCCCTCTAAATCCATCTCCTTTGAAGATCTTGGTGTAAAACTTTCATTACAAGAATTTGCATGAGAATGACAAAAACATAATTAATTTCTAGTACAATTTTTTCAAAATCTGGATTTGCATGCTGTAATATGCACACCAGATGGGCTGAAAATCTGACCCAATTGCACAATCAGATGTCACAGGTAACATCTAATGAAATATACAAAACAAATTTTTAAATGTTTTGACAAAATTTCTTTAGGGTGATTTTAGAATAAAAGAGAAATATTTTATATAACTTCATATGACAGAAATGTTTTCTGCCTTTTTAAAGAATAGTTTGCTATTTATCGTTTTGTTCCTTTTGGTAATGTGCTTCGCACATTAAAAATAGATGAACAGAGAACTATTCAGTAGAGCTAACCAAAGACGCAGATGGCTAGTACAGAAATCTGCCAGTCTCTCAAATCTAAATTAGAAAATTCCTTATGAAAGACTTTTTACCTTGAAGCTAGGGGCGTTAACTGGAATAGATTGCATGTTCGTTTTCGAGCAATGGATTTTACATTCATACAGACAAAATTTCTCTAACCTTATGAACGCTAACAACACATTTTATAAATGACATAAGGATTCAAAAGTAGAAGTATTGTTCAAGGAAAGCATTTGCTAACAGGGAAGCTAATGGAAATTTCAGTGCTGTTGAGATAGTTCATTCCTTTATGCACTGGGTCTGTGGCACCTGCTTCTAAATCAGGCAGCTGGCTTTTGTCACCTAGAAGTCTATTAGAAGACTTTGTGCCTGCACAGCGGCTTTGTTTCCCAGCCACGCAGGCGGGTCCTCGCTTGTAATTTGCCTTCCACAGAGCCCTCTGGGCAGCCACTGTCTTTGACTTTGTCTGCTCTCTGGATCTGGCGTTGATAGGAAATGGATCTGGAGAAGACAAAGTGCCGCCCAGAAGAGATTACTTTTTCCTGGGACTGTTTCAGGACTTGGTTGAAACTCTTCGTTTGGCGCTCTGTTGGAAGAGAAAGGTAATAAAATAATGGAATCGTCGTGATTTTTGAAAGATACAGCCAAATTATTGATTGTTGAAGGCAAATGGACTAATTTCCCATGTGTGAATTTCTGTAGCAAGTGAAGACTGGCTTGAGAAGGAAATTACTTTAAAGCAAACTGGTGTGTAGATTGATTTATGCTGCAGTGATTGCCCAAGAAAATGTTCTTGCTTCACTGTCAACAGAAGATAATCCTTGGTAGTTTTCCTGCCAGTTAAAATAGTACCTTGCATTTTCTCTATCGGTGTTTGCACCATTCCCTAAGGTATCAACGACATATCATATCTGAAGATGGTGTCCTTGGCAGTACAGTGAAACGCACTGATTAGACTTCTGGCTATCTGAAAGTACTGAGCAAAGGTACTCTACTAAAGGAAGTAAATCTCAGCCTGCAGTCCAATGAAAATGCTCTTAAGGGAGTGTCTTGGTTACACGCTGTGGTACAGAGCTGCTAACTCAAATCCCGAAACAATATAGTCACATTAGGTCTGTGTGTCTTAGTAACACTGCCAGCACCATTGCCTTTGGTTTATACGCAAGCTTGGTCAAGGTTGGATTGCTCCCTTTCTCCCTTGCTCTGTGTTGTGCACTGCAGATTTACGTGCAATGTCTTTTGAATCTTGTAACAGCGATAGCTTAAAATTGGCGTGTATAGAAATAATAACTCATGATTTGAAAGTAAGAAAACAAAATGATAAAGAACGCTGTATTCAGTGTTACTGTTGTCTGGACGTTACGGAGAGAAGGGGTGGAAAAATTCCATTGCAACCTACTCCAGGAAAGAGTGCAGCAAGGAAAGGAGGAACAATTCATTTTAAACTCAGGTTGTATCTGTAAGATGTACCACTTGGCTTCCTCGCTATCCAGCTTTTTCACTACATGCTATCATTCAGTTTATGGAGTAAATGTAAAAATTGCAGGAGAGCTTTCAAAACACTCTTATGAATTCATTTTCTGAAAAGTAGTTACGTGATTTGAATAAATGACACACATTATCTTTTTTTGTTTAGAAAAAAAAGCCTTAACAAGTGAAAAATGACAAGAGTAAAAGTTGTTATTTGCCTTCAGAGAAGTTATTGTGTTGCTGGGCTGATGATTTGCATTAGACTGTTGATATGTTCATTTGTTCTTCATGACATGATCTCTTTTAATCCATAAGAACGATACCTACAGCCTAATAGGATTTTCAGTTTCTGAGATTCTTTATGTTCTGTTTTTATTTGATTAGTGTACGGTGCTTTCACGCATGTTGTTTGACTAAAAGAAAATGAGGAGACACAAACAAAAAAAATATCCTTAAAGCATTGTAGTCTCTATCCTTAATCTACCTGTCCTTTCTATTCCTTTCTGCCCCTGGAGATGTTTGAGCAACATGTGCTACTGCTTTATACCACCTCTTTGCTTCCCTGCAGCAAACACAGTCTCTAGACTGTAGCATTTTTACTGCATGTGAGAAACCAGCTTGTTATTCTTGCGGCATTTATTGTACTTCTTTCACTGATGCGGCTCTGCTGCCCCCAAGGTCTGAATGACATTGATCTGATGCTCACAGCCTGGAAATAAAGCCAGTGTGAGCTGTACAGAAATCTCAGTTAGTGCAAGGAAATCATTAACTCTTGCAGCTTGTTCAGATAAATAAAGGAAGGTAAGGAAATTGCAACTTAGCCAAAATATGAGAAGCATGATGATATTGCTGGGACAAGATCTCTACCGAAAAGCGACACAAATGCACATGTCATAAGAAGAAGGTATTAGAAAGCTAAGCTTGTCTGGCTGTCTGATTGGGAAAAACTAGCGCAGTGAGAGCAGTAGTATTGGAGAGCCTTAATGCTAGGATTTCTGTTATGCATCTTTGTTAATTTCGTTGTCGAAAACACTCTTTTGGAGAAAAGCTCTCCATCAACCAAACAGTTTTCCCGAGAAGTGTTGTGTTGTTTGTTTGGTGTGGGGTTTTTTTGTTTGTTGTTGGGTTTTTTATTATTTTTTATTAAGCATAGTATAATTTATAGCTATCTCTCTCCAGTGATGTTCTCCTTGGTCAGGGGTCCTTTTTAATCTCCCTGTTGTGCTGTGATTGTAATATATTGAGTTCTGTGCGACATCATGGTAGCTATTCAGGTAGATGCTTTTTCATTTCCTTTTCTGTTTTACCTGAGGTAACATAGCGTTACTTCCTACGTAGCTGTGCTTGTTAGTGCCTCTCTCCCTCGGCGTCCCTTTGTACCTGTATGGCACAGCACCTCACTTCCTTGTGAGAGCTGCATTATGTGGACACGATAACATGAGGATTGGCAGAGCTTTTTATCTGTCTTCATTTTATTTTGTAATCAGGAATATGCCTGTGCGGTGGATTGTTCTAACATCTAAAATATATGCAACAAATGTGTTTTTACTGAATGTTGTGGAATCTTCTAATTTGACGGGTGGAACTGTATGTCCCTTTTTTATTTTTATTTTTTTTTCAGTGTTGGAGGATTATTAATACTTCTCAGCTGCCTCTCTAAATGTTTTTCTTCAATCAGGGCCAACTCGAACTTAATGGAACAGGTGGTTGCTTAACCAGCAAATTGTTTAACATAAAGCCCCAGCCAGGATGCAGCTTCTTATAATTAAAAGGCTCATACTGCTCCTGCCAGCCATCTTTTCCCTTGCTCAGCATTGCACCACCATTTCAGACAGAATGTGCAACAATAAAGTAAAGAACGTCTCCAATGTTAACCCTGTCTCATCCAAATCACCCAAACATTTCTTCTAAGTATTGTGATATTAAGGTGCCCTAAAACTGAATGGGACCTGCTTTCCGTGTCTCGGGAGAAAGTATTTCTTTTTATTTCTACGTTTCTTTTGAAGATAGCAATCTCTTCTTGTCGTTTTAGGGAGAAAAACCCCAACCCAAGTGTATGGTTCCACAGTTACATTGCAAAATGCTGTCACTCAGGGACTCCAAAGCCAGGGCGTGAAGTGAATGTTTGGATCGCTTGTTACTGAAACAGCAAGGGAATGGCCGCTGACACCGGGGCAGGAAGAGAGAGGCTCTTTATGTTCTCCTCCTTACCTAATCTCCTGACTGCCTCAAAGGCTGGCCCTCTGTTCTTATTCGGAGGCTGTGGCTGGCAGGGAAGGGAAATGGTTATCCGTATGGGCAAGAGGTCAAGTACACATATAATGTCCGTTTTTTGCCTCAGTAATTTGAGGACATACTCAAAACCTCTAGGATACTTACTCTTGGCGAGGAGTTGTCAAAACGACCATATAAGCTGTTACTAACTTCCTGGATGATAGTCAGCATTACTTTCCAGTCAAACAAATGGAGTTCTCCATCAGCTGAGCAGGCAGACTGCTCCGTTGCCTGTATTATAATAGTGTGTACTAGCATGACTGTTTATCATATGAATACTGAACTGTAGGGCATTACGGGGTCTTTAAATCAACTGGTCTGTACTCTATTTTGAAATCTGTAGTTTTGGCTCTTTTATTTATTTGAAGAAGCGTTTGCTATAAATACAAGGTGAATGGCTGTACCAAGATGCATAATTGGCAAAGGAAGATTGTTACCAGCTGCAATCCTCATTTTCAGATTTGACAAATGTAATATAATTCCAAGTATTTATGGTGACCTACTTAGAAAAGATGCAGTACTGCTATTATCATACTATTTATGCAGACATGCCGAATATAAAAGAATTCTGATATTGTTATATTATAAATTATTATCCCTCTGTTTTTTTGGGTGAAGTTCTAATGTACCAGTTAATAGTGTGTGCAAAGAGTTTTTTTACCAGATGTCTGAAAAAGGATCCAAAAATACTTTGTTCAGAACAAATCTAATGTTGATTGCCACCAGAGTGTAGTTCAGCCTTTGTAGTCTGAACTAAGAAACTGGCAGCTTGTTTACATATAAATCTGCACCGAAATAACAGAAGTTCCATTTAATTTACATCTTTTTGCTTTGTTTTTTTTTTTTTTTGAGTGAAAGTTTTTGTGCAGAAAGATGTTTGCATAAAACTTTCCTACTCCATTTTTGCTCCCCCTCCCTTTTTTTTTGTTGAAATTTAAACAGTTGCTTGTGGTGTCTGTATAATATGCAAGAAGTTAAAGCTCTATACTTTGGAGTGAAAAGGCTGTTTAGAGTAGTTTTATTTAAGCAGCAAGAGAACCATATACATATTTATTCCCATTGTTGCTGGGTGCTTATTGCCAAATTATCTTGCTTGAAGTATGGGATAAGGATCTTTAAACCATTAAATACTGCTTTTCTCTTTTAATGGTCAGTGTCTTACCAATTTCATGGATACTTCACATTTTTGTTGCATCTACTTACATCTGTTATAGTAGTATGTCTCTGTGTTCAAATAAATTTTAAGAATTGAAGACTGATGGATCATCCTGGTATTGTATTTAATGTGTTACTATCATTTAAAGCATTACAGATGCTTAAACCAAATAATATTTTCAAGTGGCTACTGAATTAACAGTGAGAGACAGACAGATATATTCTATCTCATTGACAAATATATTATTAGTCCTTGAATAATCCCACAAATCTAGGCTGTTTATCACAGTCTGACCTCCTGTACGTACAGGTTGAAATCACTCATTTATTTGAAATCAGGATGAGGGAATTTACTAAATCAAGATTTCTGAGTATTGAAAGTGTCTTCAGTATCATTTGGTGTCCGTTCAGAAATCTCCTAGTTAATTGTGACGTCAGTGCTTTCATACATGATAGTGGGTTATCACATACAAAATCTCCGTTTTGCACATGGCTGGAGGATCTGTTTATTGTAAGTGAATTTTTAAAAGTTATCGTCAGATTGTAAACTGGCTTTATTTCTAACATCCCATGTTAAACTCTCCCAACCCTGCATAGTTGCATTTGCTTACTAGTTGCAAGTTAACACCTTTCCAAAATGAATATGGTGAGTAACACCGTAGCTTGTTGTGTATAATAGCCTGGCTTGGAAGTGTTTCATTGGTTATGGTAATGTCTGTAGGGTATGTGAAAGTGTTACAAAGAACATCTGCTTCTGTCATAATTGATGCCACTTTTCATCAAGATCAGCACTTTAAGCTGAACAGGGCATTAATTAATATCAGAACTGCTCCAATGGTGAAAACTTTTTCCTCTGTACAGCGGAGGTCCATTTGGCTAGTGTAACAGTGCTAATCCTGATTACTAATCCTCATTTCAAACCTGTCCAGATGAAACGTCCTTATACTTTTTCAGTTTTTCAAGGAAATCCTTTGTGTTCATGGATCCAGCTCTCCGTTCTCTTGGAGTATACTGGATTTCCAGGAGGCAAGTGAAATAGATATTTGTTTAGTCCTGCCCTTGAAGAAATACTGTGCTGTTATACTATTTCATGACAGTTCTTATAATTCTCTCCATTTGTGCATATGCGAATTTTCATTTTTCACTTCAATACACACATAAAATATGACAGAATTCCAGTTGCTTTGGGAACTTTAATTTCCAATTTTCTTATCTTTACTTTTAAAATTGAAGTGTTCATTAATGCCTATTTCTTCCGCTGAGCTTTAAAAAGAACATATTTCATTCTCAGCCTACAGCTACGACTGGTTAAAGCAATTTTCATGGTAGCTATAGACAAGTGCACAGTAAGTGAATTATGCTTTTATTATACTCAGTTGCTTCTCTTTTCTATTTGATTTCTGTATGTTCTTGTGTGAATTCTCAAATTTTTGTAGATGAAAATTGGAGAGAGATGATTTCAAAGCTGTATGCATGACTGTTTCCTAAGAGGTCACTCGGCTCCTGAGCAGCGCACGTGCACAGCAGAGCTGGCGTACCTCCAGTTACTGAATGTGTGCACTTGATCTGCGTAGCACATTTGGCTCAGCGGGTCCAGGATGTATTGAAGAGAGGCAGTAGCCGTGCCTGACTCAGGAAACCTGCTTAGGGCATGCGCCGCAACGCCAAAATACCCTGTGAGTTTCAGACTCCTGGTGGCACTCGTGGTACACAACGTCATAATCACATTTTTCTACCTGATTGCCATATCAACTACAAATGCTATAGAAAAAATCTGAATGTCTATTTTGCATATTATATATGTTTTAATAGTGTGCTTAGAAAGCAGATTTTGAATGTATTTGTAGCACAGGCTGTCTTTCTAGTTATTTACATGGAGCATGAATGTTATTAAATTGAAAAAACAGTACTTTTGGGTACAGAAAAATGGGTACTTTAAATAGGTCTGTTAGTGGATGTTAATTTGACTATGATGCTATAGAAAAAACTTGAAAGTGAAAGGGGGCGTGTTAGGGAACGTGTACTGCAAAGTGAACTTTTTCATTATGTGTTGAAATGCAGGTGAGGGAATAGGAGGAGCATTCTAACAAGTGAGCTGTACAGTTCCACTCTCTGGTTGGAAGAACATGGCAAACAAAGTCCTGCAGAAGCCTCTCCTAGATATGTTGGTCATAAGGCAGCTTCTTAATGGGGCTGAGTATTAAATTTGTAGGAGGAGGCTACGGGGATGTTGGAGAACAGAACTAGAATTTAGATTCACTGGCAAATGGGAGAGGTGATTGAAAAAGAGAGGATGCACGGTTCTGCCCTCATGTGGGACTAGTCAGCTGTGTCCCCTTAGGGTGAGAAACAACGGGGTAAGGAGCAATTCAGCAAAACAGTGTCTGTGAACGGCATGGGGCATGTGAGGCAGTGTTCTCACGCTATTATGAAAAAGGCATGGCATATGAGGTAGTTCACTGCCAAGGCATGTCCAGTAGTTCTTGTACTCTGTCCAGCACTGGTGAGGCGTTGGCTGGAGAGGAATATTGCCCAGTATTGAGCAGTGTGGTTAAAGAAAGATACAAAATAATCAGAGACCGTCTGAAGGACAGCATTAGGAGAAATCAGAATCTAGAAATGATGGCTTAGGGGAATGATTTGGAGTCTTTAGTTAAGAGAAGATGAAGCAAGATTCGATAAAACTCTTCAGATATATAAAGTGCTGCTGCAAAGAAGGGAAAATCTGTTCTCCATCATAGTGTTGGATAAAACAAGAAGCAGGTCTTTAATAGGATTAAATTGGATTAGACTTCTCATGTTAGGAATAATTAAGTACCATAATAGGTTGCTGGAGGAAATAGTGAAGTGTACTTCACAGGAAGCAAGTTAGAAATGGATTAGCCAGACTTCTGTCAAGGATGACCATTCCTGCCGGGGCAAGTGATAGACAACATGATCTCCCCAAGTCCTTCCAGCTTTATTCAAAAATGTAAGTTTTCAAAGATGCTTTGAATCTGAACAAAAAAAAAATAAATCCCCTTATTGTGTTTCCAAAGGCTGGTTTGATGTAAACATTTTCCCAATAAGCTTCTAGATAGAAGCCTGGTTGTTGTGGTTGGAATTGGCATTCTCCCCACCCCCAAGAAAACAAACCCCTTTTTAGCCTTGAAAAGTTTCTAGATAAGTAAAAGCTGTTTGTGTCCAGAATTAGAAGGTATACATCAAAGAAATACGCTTTTGAGTGAGGATAATCCTTGTTAGGTAGAGAAACAGCGCCAACAAGTAGGTTAAAAGAGAATTTGGAGATCTGTGTTTTGTGTGGGATCAGACATTCTTGCCAAAGTGCCATCTGTTCAGCTTTTATTCAGCTCTGTTTTCTTTTCACCTCTCTGTTGTGCTAGCACTCCAAACGGAGACATGACTGACTGACGGAAGTGAAGTCCCGAAGTTGTGCCAGTTGTGTCTCCAAATGCAGCTATCACAAGTAGTGACTGAGTTTTCATGGAGAATTTTCATTGGTAGTAAGGGCACCTGATTAAGGAGTGGACTGATCCAGGAAAGCTTAAGAAGCTGTCTTTAGCAAATGGGGAGCAAGTAAAGGAATGATGATGCTCTTCTGGACAGAGATGGCAATCCCGCTCCCCGAGATTTCTGCGACTGAGAAACCCTCTCTTTGCAAAGTCTGTCTATGTTAGTGCATGTGTTAAACACACCTGTGATGTTCCTCTTTGAGTGTTAAACTGTGAAATGGGAAAATTCGCACCTTAATTGAAATTATGGGAAAAGATGTGCCTGACAACTGAGGACTGAAGCTTCTGTCGTAAGAGTGCAGCTTATAGCATATGGCATAGCTCTGTCATAAGGAAATCCTGGCTAGCCTGTAGCTTGGGAATGTATTTTGAGTCCGAGTGATTGAAGGGTAGCGCCTACAGCAGGCTTAAAACATTGATAATTCTGCATTCGCATCTTACTGCAGCACCCTTGTGGGTGGCCCATAGGTTTGGGGAATATTTCTGTGTGTTGATTGTCGGTGGCTTATTGGAGACACAAGAGAATAGTTCCTCTTGAGAGAGGCACTCCGAGGGGAAGAGATTACTTCTCTTTTATCTCAAATTGGTTTTGCTGAGGTAATATTTTGCTCAAAATAGATGGCTGCCATTTCTGTCTGTTCTCTGTAGAAGTTCTAATGGAGTTTATCTCTTCCTCTATCCTGAAGAAAGAGACCTTGGTGAAAGCGGTAGCGGTAATTGAGAGAGACAGCCCTGTAGGATGGACAGCACAGGGGCTTCTGTGCTTGAATTACAAAGGATTTGGGCTAGATGGAATATTTTTCCCCTCATCTTAGCATGGTATATATCATAGTTTATTTCTGGGAGAGTGGGATAATGGATTTAATTATTCTTCCACTTAAAGCATCATAAATCAGGACTGATTCAACCGGGTTTATGCTAATAATACAGTAGATGCAAAAGGAAATGAGGGGGTTAAACTGCTGATATATTTCATTGGGGCTTAATAAATTCACCACACTTGTCAAAATAACTCTTGGGTAATTTGCAAAATTAAATGTATATATTCTACGCTACTGAGTTTTTCTTTGGAAGCTAGGCATCGTTTTGCTAATGCTTCTTTCAGAAAGCTTAACTCTGGCAATGCGTTCTTGGCCTGGCCCTGTTTTCATACTGCGCGTGGCGATGTGCTGAATATGCTGCAGTACTGTAGCCAAATGAGTGTCGAAGCAGGGTAGAGCTGGCATAGGCTGCTTGCTTAAGGACAAACTCAAAAAGGATTAAAAAGTTCTCACCGTCAGATCCATTTGTAAAGAAAATCATTCAATTGCTAGGAGGGTGTCTGTAATTGCATGTAAAGCAGTGAGGGTTATCTGTAATTGCTGTCTATTCCACGTACTTTTTCCTGAGAGCACAGGTCCGTACAACTGCAAAAATTCACCTTGAAGTTCAGGAATTGTTATCTGGCCTCAAGATTTGTCTTCATCTTTCTACAACAGTTTTGCCCAGGCTTTTAGAATGCCAAGTTATTGGCAAAGATAGTGAAGTTTTATTGGAAAAGATTTAATGCTATTTTGTAACTCAGGTAATTAAATAAAGCAGATTGACGGTTTTGGCCTCACCAGTGTGGCTAAATAGCATAATATGGTGAGCAGGAGACTCAATGTGTAGGTAGAGCCTGTGTGCAGTGCAGTTAGCTTAAGCTCTGCCTCTCCAAGCACAAAGATGTGTGAAGTTTCCACTTCTATTTCTGTTAACAGAACTGATAGTAATCTGATAGCAATCCTGGTGGCTACTCCGTGCGGGGGCTTAAAAGCTGCTTTGGGGCAAGGGGCTTGTTCGCCTGGGCTGAGATTGATAGAACAAGAAGCAACAGGTTTCATTTGTTTTAATACTAATGATGGCAAAACATAGGAGCAGTTTGTGTCGGGAGGGTGTGGATTCTCTGTCATGGGGATGTCTTCTAGATGTCTCTCAGACTGATCTAGGAAAAGTTGGCTGTGTCCTGAGGCTGAGGGTGCACTAGGTGACTTCCCGACAACAGAGCAATGTGCTACAGCAAAAGGAGATTTTTTTTTGCCATCTTGGCCTACGGTAGAAACAAACTTTTTTTTTTTTTCATTAGGGTTACGAGTATGTCAGAAGACAACTCAGTAATATTTTGTTTGACATTATATCACATTGGAACAGCAGTTTCCTACTGTGCTCGAGTTCTGTGTGCTATGATATCCATGCAGTGTCGGTGTCTACAGAGTTTATTTTCCTGTGTTGTACTCAGGTATTCACTGCAGGTACTTCATCTGCTTTTAGACGTAGCTAAATGATAGCAGTCTGGTTTTTGTCGCAAATAGTTTCCTCCCAAGATTGGCTGCCCACACATCTCTAGCATAATACAAGTTATAATAGCCATATTATTTCTAAAGCAGGTGATTTTCCTACGAGATCTTAGTGAGAACTAAACTGATTGTAGTACAAAACTTACGAAGTACGTTTCCAGTTTTTCATATATGACAATAATGGAATTATTTTAAATGTTGAAATCAGCTTTACTGGGGCATAGACTACGGAAAGCTTTGTGAATAAACACTTTTCCAACTCCAGTCTATAACTTTCCTAGGGAAGCTGATCACATTTGACAAGGGAAATAGGATTCCGCAGGAGGTTATATGAAATTACGAGATGATGCAAATGGAAATATATTATCTTGGGGGAGGAGAGAGAACAACTTCTCCATAATTGAGTTACAGATAAAATTGAATTTAAAGAGTCCAGCAAGCTTGTTTGAAGTTCAAAGAAGCTTGTGCATAAATTTGGCCTGCCTGGAGTTATTGCGTCTTAACACATATAGCCTGATCAAAAGAAAAGTTGAAATAGAGTAGTTCCAGAAATCCAGACTGATTAAGTCAATCTTTCTTGCCCAGTGACGGAATTTAGAAAAATATCATTTGGTCTTCTCTAAAGTATTATCCTCCTGGATCAAAGGATTTCTCTTCCAGCCTTTCTATACTAATCATACAGTGAAAAAAATGAACTTCTCTAGTGAAAAGATGATGTTCTTTGTGATCTGTTCAAGTTAGCTTTTCATGAGGGCTGCTGTCCTGAAATACAAGCTACAGAAATGCTAAGGCAGTAAAAATATTATTACCCCTTTAATAGCTTGCGTTTACCTTTATGACAAACTTGGCGAATGAAATAGTAAAATGCAGTGTGATCTGTAAAAGTGTACTTATGTTGTGTTGTGATTTATGGGGGGGGTATGACTTGGAGAACCCCTGGACGATCCTACTAGCAGTGCTCTACAGCAGGAAGAGGCCAGCAGCAATAGAGTGGGGGGGGGGGGTAAGATCTAAGTATCCAGGAACACACAGAATTGTAGAATCATCTAGGTTGGAAGAGACGTTTAAGATCATCGAGTCCAACTGTTAATATGGGTTCTTTGGGAGGTATGCATTTCAATTGGCAGGAATAGACGCTTTTTAATTAGCTAGACTGAAAACTCTGGGTAGAGACAAATGCCCTGGTACCAATCTTAGCGTTCTTCTCTAGTTTCTGGAAGCCTTCATCTGAGGAAGCAGGACTTGAAAGTATAATTTAGGCCCCAAGGTGGGACAGGGTTGGACAAAGGTTGATGAGGATGGAGAAAAATCTGTGGGACTGTGACCTTTCACATAGCAAATACTCTTCTGTCATACTGCTAACTTTCCAGTCTTTTAAAGTCTAACAAAAGCCAATTTAGGAGAAATAAGTACAAAAGTTGTCCTTGTATGTATTTCCATATATTCCATATATACTGGAAATACAAAGAAGGAAATTATAAACTGTCCTATGTGATGAATTGTGATCTGCTAGGCACGTGACCGTTTTGGAGCTCAGCTGACTGAAAGAGGTGTCTTTGCAGGCCTGCTAAGCTACCAGTGGGAAGCTAATTGCACTATTAGAACCTGCCATATCTTATACGTATCATAGTTTTACTTTCGACGGTGCCTTGTGAGTCATATCATTTCAGTGCCTTGTAAATACCCTTTGACAGTATTTAAAATAAGCCAAAGAAAATATGTTTAGGTGAGGTAGTTTTAGTATAATGAGTATTTTCTCCTCCTTGCCCAGCAAGTTTTTGTGCGATTCTAAAGGCCTGCCAGAGCCACCAAGGAAGCTGACTTTTATGGAACGTGGGGAGAGTCGTAGCTCATTTTAAGTGAGTGTCTAATATTCCTACGTGCCTAGTAACTTAAAATCTGGCCTCTATTCGAGGTGGCACAACTCTTTAATTCTATTAGGCTGTTAAAAATAATATAAATCTGTTCAGTCACTGACAGCAGGTTTTTTTATTGTGTGGTGATGTGGGATTATGAGAGTTATGGGGGAAGGTGACCTTGATGCAGGTTTAAGTGCAGCTTTTCTTGACACAATGCAGTAGAGAACAGCACTGGTGTTACCTTAATTATGTTGTTAAATGCACTAGGGGTGAATTACTTGAAAGAAATTAAACGAGTGACGTTCTCGTTTCCTGAACTGCATTTAATCTCATGCATGGCTGTGTTTATGATAGTGTTACAGCAATACAGTAAATTAAATGTGAATAGAAGGCTCACCAGTATCTTCATAAGCAGCTGTTTCATATTTGAATTAAAATAGAAGTAGGATATACCTTAAGTCATTCAGGACAAGATGATTAAAATCTCCTGTATTTACTAAAAAAGATAAATTTGCGATTTTGAATAATTAATATTTGCTCTCTTACTCATTCTGAAGCATCCAGAAAGAAATTAGGCTGGTCGTTAACGTCGTGGAGTAAAACTACACAAAACAGAATTTTGCAAAGAAATAAGCACAGGTGATAGTCTAATCAACTTCAAGGCTGCTGATACTTATTTAGTATGGGTCTTGACATTTTTTGCCTGCTGTAGGAGTTCAGTTTTTCATTGATATTAATTAGAAAACATGTATGGCCTATGAAAAAGTTTTAAATGTATTAAAAAAAAAAAAAAAGTGCTACCTGTCATCATTTTTTACTGTATTTACTGAAATTTCACCATAACCCGTTCTCAGCAATTCTAGGTAGCTATGGGAAGAGTTCAAAAACCTAAATAAAGGAAAAAAGTTTGGAATTACATTAGTATTCTTGATAGTCCCTTATTTTTTTAGAGTTTCAGTCAAAACAGTTTGGCACATTTGATGCACATTTGTCAACTAGTTTTAGAAAATCATTGTTGACTTTTGTGGTGAGTAAACTCTTTGAAAAGAAAAATCAGGCTGCTCTGCTCCTTAATAATCCTGGTGCAGAAATGTACTCTTATAATATTATGAAACCCCTGTGTACCCATTCACATGTGGGTGGAATTCGTAATTCAATAGTTTATCTAATGATTGCTTCCATTTTGCAGTGACATTTTTCATTAAGACTACATTTATTCAGAGAAAAGCTAACTTAATAAGAGCAGCCTCAAGTTAAGGGATTTATTGTTGTCCTTTTTTAATATTTTACCTATTCTGAAATTGGCATCACTTAGGCACAACAAAAAAGTTGGTGGTTTTTTATTTTTAAATTGTGCAACATTTTCTCCAGTTGTTTAACGTGTATTACTTGGAGAAGGTACAGTAAGTATTTGAAAAATCACATTTTTTGCCGATACTGAGGTAGGATTGAAATGACTGTATGTCCCATCCAGCACAGTATATATTCAGTAAACCTCTGACTGCTTTTTATACCTGTAGATTTTGAGCTAAAATCTGATCGGTGGACTAGAACCCATAAACAATAAGTTGTGTTGTTTGGAGTTTGATGTTAAAGGCGGGGACATCTGAACACAGGAGTGACAGGCCCGGCAAATCTTAATTTTCCTGCAGTTTTTGTTGCGGCAAAATTGTGAGCCTTGAATTCAAACTCATAATTTGGAAATAGTTCTCTCTTTTTTTCAAAAGGCTTTGGATTCTGCAGGGTGTCTGTGGAGATTGCTCGTCCTCCTCCTGGGGACAGCCAGGGTTGTGTGGCATCTGTGCCGTGGGAGGGAGAGTTGGGGTTTCTTGCCCCTGCTTGCGTTTTGCTGTGCTCGTTGCTCAGACGAAAGCTTTGCCCCATCTTCTGCTCTGAATTAAATTATCGTACCCACCAAAGGAACCTCTCTTTACCCATTTTAGCTTCCTAAGTGTTATGGGCCAAATGCACTGCTCTCAAACCTGACCTCTTGTCTGTATTTGCAGGTAGAGAGACATATGAGGCAGAAACAGTTTCAAGTAGAGACAAACGTATCTGCCACGATAGTATATGTATACACATAGTATAATTGTTCCTTATGTTGTAAGAACCGTCCTTATGATTCTGAGGTTGTCTTTTTTTATGCCTAAAAAGGTTTTTTTTTCTCTCATCTAATAAAGAAATCATTTTGGTCACATATTTTTCATAAAACTAGACCTATAAAGTCGTTGCTGTAAATTTATGTTATGAGTATGTGCATGTATAAGCACAGAGCATTATGGCTTTTGCATTTCTCTGTTTGAAAGGAGGCAAAAATCAAGCCTGTAAAGTCTAACGCAAAAATAAAGCTACAACAAAGTCTGGAAAAAATAATTCCAAATAATTCCCAAATAAGCTTTTAGGACCGCAATGGGGATATGCCTTTTGAGGAGAAAGTGAGTTTGAAAGGCACCAGCAGTATGATTTATCACACGTTCCTGGATAATGCATCACACCAAAATCCTATTTATCTAGTCTATTGCTGTTGGCAATTAATCTCAAACAAGGACATGAAGTATACCGAGAAAGGTGAAATAACAGAAGAGGACGGTGTCCGTACCTGCTATAGGATCTTCTGTAATAGCTTTATAGTCTGAAATATCAACCAGACAGAGATCAGGAGGAGCTTTCTCCTCTGCCCGCTTTCTGTGTTTATGCAATCCTGTTTGACACTTAATAAACATCTTGGTGGAATAGTGTTTTTCTTACTTTCACAACTGTATAAAATTTTACTTCATATTACTGTCACCAGAAGGGTTGGAAAACAGAATTTGTGTATTGTGTAGATAAGAACAAGGTAAATCCTGGCTTGAAGAGCTTTGTATTAGTTACTAGCGTTATAGTAGGTAAATATGGGTGCTAGTTGATTGGGTTACCTCCTTCCCCCCCCCCTTTCTTTCTTGCCTCTCCTGACCCCGAAAGATAGGTACTTGGAAAACGTGGTTTCAGGACATTTGATTTAAGATTGATTTAAGATTTATTTAAGATTAGTAGAAATAGACTTGAATTGCAAAATTTGCATCCAGATCTTAATATCTTATGTCTAAGAGTTATGGGAGACATTATTTGTGTTGTAACATTTTAGAAACAGGGCTTGGGATCTACAAATAAGCTCAGAATTCAAATGCCAGTAAAATAAACGCATTTTTGGGTTGTGCCTATTTGTAATTATGATGGATGCAGAATTTGTTTGTTAGGGAGGTCTCTCCCAGCGCTTGCATACAAAATAATTTGCTTGTTACCTCTCCCTTCTTCTCATACCTCATCTCCTTTCAAAGTTGCTATTTATCATTTTATGGCACTGGTGAGTAAGTGCTGCTGAGTCAATGCCTAATTAGTTTCCAGCTGGTCCTCTGTGAGTAATTTCTTTAGATGCCAAACAATCAAATTAAATTTTCAGAGTATTATGGCTTTACTAGAACTGCAATGTGGTGGCGTCGTCATGGTGCCATCCCCAAAGACTCTCATGGCCAGTGACTACCCTGAAGTCATCTCCTCAGATGGGCAGTGACTTCATTCTGCCATAGTACAGCAGTCCCTCTGGATTTGCATTAACTTTTTGCAACAGTGTGGTGTTGTAACAGTACCACCGACGGCTTCCATTACTATTGGCCTGAAACTATTTTGATGAGAAACATTAGAGGGATTTTTGTGAAGAACATATGAAAAGTTTTCTTTTGCTGCAGAGGCAACGTTTTGCAAAGAAAAGTACCAGTAAAATCATTCTACTAAAACCTACTAGATTTTCTGTGCATCTTTATTATCTAACCATGCATATTGATGCATATTTGATTTTGTTATAAATACAGTCTGAAATTGATGTGACATGAAACAGAAAGTATTCCTTAATTTGCCAAATCAAAATTTTGGAAATTGTGATTAGGTGATATTTATGTACCTTTGCTGATATTAAGACTCAATCATTTAATGTAGTTGATGCAAATGTCAAATTTTACTTGAAATATTAATTTGGCCTGATTTCCTCGCCTCTCATACTTTGTACTCATCACACCTGCAGTGGAACAGGGAAAAGAATTGAAAATATGCATGTTGCTGGTACAAAATGGCCCGGCATGCACATGATGGTTTGAAAGTTTAGACCTCTTTCATGGAGAAGAGTGGCTTCTCTGTATCAGGATGGGTACCTCTGGGAGAAGACAACCTCATTTTTCTTTCTACTATTTAATTTTGTTCTAGGGTCTTCTCTGCTTTACAGAAGCTTTGCGGTATGGTACCAGATTAAATTATTATTACTTTTATCTTTCATTACGGGGGAAAAAAGAAGATATGGCTAGTTATTGGTTTCGCTCAGGTTCCAGTGTTTCAAGAACTGTCAGGGCTAATGGGCAAAGTTTTAAGCCAAAATTGCTCTTGTTAGAGGAGGTTCTAGAGAACGTTCCTGGAGCACATCCTCTGGTTTAGTTTCATGCAAAAGGAGCGCAGTTTGCTTTAAGACCACTACGCAATGCCAGCCAAAATGTGATAAACGCCCGAAGTGCTTGTCTAAATGCACTGAGACACGTGTATGTTCAAATGGCTAAGGTGGAAGTTCCCCACCGATTAAACTGTGGATTTTGTAGACATGCTAAAATAATTTTTCCTCAACCAGCATGGCAGTCCACAGCTGCAGTTAAATGGAGATAGGGATGGCAGCCTCTCAATAGGTATAGTGTCAGCGCAGATAATAGGTGGTAGGAACCACAAATAATACAAAATAGCTATATTGCTGGTAGTTGATAAGTGTCATGATTCTCATGCCTCCTGAATCGTCATTGTTCTTTTCAAATGGGAGTGCCTAAGTGTCTGAAGTATTTACTATGATCTGTCTGCAAGCTACAACGCCTTCTGTAAACAAGAGAGTTTAAAACTGACTGAATTCAGAAAAGTCATCAGTTTCCCCTGCTTTCAGGCTTCTGTGTAATCCTGAAGTTCTCTGGAGAAGTGTTACAGCATTATACGGTGTGATATTTGGCGCCTGCATTGCCTCAGGAATATTTTAATGATTAAGGCTTGTCATTCATCTCCTAAAATCCCTGAGAATAAAAATACATTTTATACTAACATAATTTCTGAAACAACACAGTCAAGAAAGCAGCTGGGGCACATTTCACCTTTATTAAGGAGTTTGGTAAATGAATAGACTAGTGCCATAAAAATCTGTTCTGACTCTCCTCTCATAATTGAGGATTCACAGTAGAAACCATAACTGTGACCTTAAGCATTCTGTGGCCAAAAGGGAATGTATAACAAATGTGTGTCAAAAAGTAGTGTCTCACTGGAGGCCGATAACAAGATTGCTAGGCTGCCTAGTTAGCTCTGCTTCTTTTATTAGTCATCTTTTTTTTCATGTTAGAGAGGGATCTTTTAGGGGGAAGAAAAATGTCTGTGTATCTACCTGTCGGTAGTTGTATGATTAGGTCCTGTGATGGCCAAAGAACTCTGCTCCCAAAATCTTAGGATAGATGCCTTAAAAATAGCTCAGCAAACATTTCTTGTATTTATCAAAACTAACTTTGGTACGGCATCTGTCAGAGGTTTGAGGTTTCCCATAATTGAGAGCATGTAACTAGAGATGCTGTTTTGTATCAGTATGAGTTAGTCAAGCAAACCCAGGGAAGTGGGGTAGTCTAAAATCCCATGCGATTAATCCAATTGCAAGATACTATCACACGGAACCTGGGGAAGAAGATAGCTTATCGAAGGACAAAGGCTTGTGGAATGTCACTTTGCTGAATCCAGCTTTTGATTCCCATACAAAGGGCTCTAGAACTACTGACTACCAACTCAGGAACCCACACCAATAATTTTTAAAAAGGTTACTTCAAAATAGCAGTGTGTTGGAATGAATTAGGGATTTTGGAGATTTCCTCGTTATCCATTGCCTGATATTCCTTCCTCCCCTGGACGCACAAACATGTGGAACTTGCTAACAGAAGACAGTCTGTGTTCTTGTCAGAAACCCCCAGGCCTCCGTGCAGTCCCATCAAGGCTGTGTTGATACAGAGCAGCAAGAGACAAGTCTTAGGAAAGGTTCTGTATGACATGGTGGTTTGGGATAAACAGAACATAAACCTGAACGTTCCTTTTTTGCCTCTTAAGCTCGTTATTGAAAACCAGGTTTCTTCCCTTCCCTTTTCTTTTCCTAATTTTGTTGTAGGACATTATCTGCCTGTTAGAAATTCTTTAATTTCTGATTGCAATGTTACAGGGTCAATATAAGCGCACTTTGCTGCCTTTCAGTTTCAATTAACCTTTTTCTCTGGGGTTTATTTACTGATATGTACCTAATTTTCTCATTTGTCCTTAATTTTTGAATGCTAAAAATCCAAGCTGTTAATTTCCTTTCATCTATCCTAGTGATTGCCATGCAGGTTCTTCTCTCCATCAGAAATTCACTTTGAATCTCTTTTCCAAATACAGCTGAACAGAATTATGTATTATCCAAGAGAAACTCTGACTTGAACCTTTTATAATAATGTTAACACCTCCCTTTCTTTACTGAAAATTACTCAATTGACATGTTTAGGATCAGATTTACCTTTTTCAAAGCCAGACTGCATAACTCCTTCATATTAAGGTTGGAATTGATGAATACATTCATATCTTTTTTTTTTTCCTGCTGCTATTTCCAGTGAATAAGCCCAGTTTTTACAGAAAAAAAAATAAATTGTCTCCTAATGGATGACTTCGTACTATTTGCCATCAATTTTAATCTTATTCTTTCTACTGCAGTCTTCCCTGACATCTCCCTCTTTCAGTGTAATCCCTCTCTAGTGATGACACTGCATAAATTTGTGTATCAGCAAATTTCACTAGCATCCTTTTATTTTTGCGTTAAGATCGTTAATGAAAATACTGAGATAAGCCATTTATAATTTTTCACTTTCTCTTCAAACGCTGAATTTTTGCTTGTCTTTTACCTAGCTCCTTATCCACTGCAGAATTCTCATTGCTAATCTTCACGTCTTCTTCAAAACTAGTAGTTTTCCCAGGTTTTTGTTTTATCGAAGTGCAAATGGGAGCTATGACACAGAGAGGTAGAGTATCTGTGAGGGGGATGGAGTTTCAGAGCTGAAATGTAGAACTGGCAAGTAAAAGTCTTTCACAGGAATGAGGGTCAGAAAATGTGATGTTCCTTCTAGACCATGACAAGGCAAAGGTGTCATTAGAGTCACAGAGAGCTGATAACACAGTCGGTTTGATAGACGGGTAGCATTTCAGAAGACATTATAGATGTGTACGTTACGTGTTTGGGGCGAGGGGAGTGATACTGTCCCTTGACAAGTTTATCAGCTGACACACAGTGAATGCACTTCTCACACAAAACTGATTTATGTTTTCTTTGATTGCATCTTTAGACTAGCTGATAAAGTTTGGTTATGACTACTCCTTTTGCAATTGGTACTTTGTTAAATCCTTTACCCTTAATTAGTACCTCATGTAGGAAATTGGACTGAAAATCAACTGTTTGTCGTGGGGTAGCAGAATTCAGGAATCGGTATCTGCTGCTTTTCTTGAAAAACACAAATTCATTGCCAATCTGACTGATATACTTGTTGCTCTTGTCTTTGTTGTATCATTTAAGCAGGTCTGAGTGCTATAACTATATTCAGTGTTGAAAACGTTGACTCTCAGTTTATAATCACTTTAAGTATTTAGAAGTAGTTGGATTATCGGTCAGTTAAGGGAAGCACAAGCTCACGGTCACATTTTAATGTGTATATAGGCATCCTGACAAAGAGAAATGTCAGGGGATAATCTGGGGGAAGCAAGCTGGCAGAAGGCCCTTTGAATTTCTGGAACTGTAAATCTTAGAAAGCTTGTAAAATCCAAATGCGTAAGAACCTGTTTTGAATCCCACGGGTGGCATTCTTATTGTTAGAGGCCACGTCTAAGCAATCTAATGTCAGGCACCTGTTTTGAAAATGTTTCGTGTCATTATTTCTTTGATCCCTTCCCCCCTTCCTGACCACCACCAAGACGTGTGGCTGCATTAGTTCAAAAGGTTTCCCCATCCCCGGTAAATGTCACAGCTGCTAGGGGCTCCCATAGCTTCCAGAGCTGCTTTGCAGTTTTAAGAGCTACTCTGGCTTGCAGCGAATCGTAAATAGCACCTAAAAATATACTTCCAGCTGGAAGCCTTCATGCAGTCTCCCTTCTCGCTCTTTTAAAATCACCCCGGTGGGCACCATTGTGCCAATTTCATCAGAGTCTGACAACTTAATGGGCAGGAGTTTCTTTCGCTAATCTGGAGGTGGTCTCTGCAGAGCGAGAGAGAGGAGCAGTAAAGAATCGTTTTCAGCAGGTGTCTCCTGAGACGAGGAAACTAGTGGACATTTGATGAACATGAATGCAGGGAATCTTAACCACAAGAGTTCTGGTGGGCTTTGTGTTTGAAGTGCTGCTATTATGTCACCTTTCTGAGGAAGTAGTCCTTTTTAAACGCAGAAACCTTTCAAGAACTCTTACAAAGGAACTTTGTGTTTGTATTTGCATGCCTGTAGAATGCAGGAGGCTGGATTTATTTGAGAAATATGACTGAAATATGGAATTAGCATGCTGTTTTGTGGCTTTTCCCATTACTTTCAGAAGTTGGTATAATGAACTAAAAATCAGACGGTAATTTTACAATGAGTCAGTATCCGTAACTGTCAGGTTTGGTCCAGAGAAGCATTTACATGTTTAGATATTAGTGTCTAAATTTATGATCCTCCCTCACATGTCCCGACTTCATGATATATCTGATGTCACGTTCTAAACATCAGGCCGCTGGGCTGTTTTATCCAACTATTAACAAGAAATCATGCAACTTTTTATTCCTGAAATTGGCTTAGTCTGGTAGCTCATTGCAGTCCTCAGATTTTCACCAAGTGGGCATGAACTATACCTTCTTCTTTTTGTCTTCTGCTCCTCTTATTCCTTACTCAGTTGGTAAGAAACTTCCATATTGGCAGTCTGAGCTTATTTTACAACATGTGTTGTAAAAATGAGTGGAAGAAGCTGTAAATTTCATTACATTTATTAAATAGAGACAATGCATTTCAGATGTGAATAGGATTGCAAGAATCTGAAAGTTAGAAGTATTATAATTTCTCCTATTAGAAGTTCACTTTACGTGAATTTCAGTGGGAACACGAGCAAGCTGTATAACACTTTGACATATCAAAACTATCCTTCTTGTATAAAAATACTTAAAAATTGAAACATTAGAGAGAAATGTGACATACTCTGAGGGTAGTGAGACACTGGCCCGGGTTGCCCAGAGAAGCTGTGGCTGCCCCATCCCTGGAGGTGTTCAAGGCCAGGTTGGATGGGGCTTTGAGCAACCTGGGCTGGTGGGAGGTGTCCCTGCCCATGGCAGGGGGGTTGGAACTCGATGGTCTTTAAGGTCCCTTCCAACCCAAACCATTCTATAATTCTGTAAGGCTGAGCTTTTAACGTATAGTCGTGTCGTAAATGCATCCTATTGTTGCTGGCTTGAGCCGTTCCTTTTTTCCCCTGGTTTCTACGTCTCCTACAAAAGCTTGACTTCTAACAGCTGGAGGAGAAGGCAGCATACTAAGAGTGCATAGTGGGGATTAGTAAAATTAATTTTCAAGTACTCCAGATGAGTTTCTTGGCTGTCAGCTACTTCCATTAGGCAGAAACCTGATGAGTTCCAATTTGTGCCTCCACAGAAATGCTGAAATGTGTCTGCTGATACATTATTAAATCTGTAGGGCCAAATTTTCCGCCAGTGTAAAAATTCCACTGATGACATTTACAGCATCCAAAGAGTTGGCCCATTGTTAGCTACATCCTTAGGATTTAATTTCTTGTACTGGCACTTTAATTTATTTGGGAGACTGACACCCAATTACAGCTTTTTATTGTAAGAAAATACTATAAGATTCCTACTCAATCTTAGAATTATTTTAAAGTCAGCGAAAACTAGTGATTGCTACTGTGAGAGATACCTGTATTGGGTAAGATGACAGAGAAGTGACCAGTAAAATCCAGTAGTCAGTAATCTGGAAATAGGTAGTACTCACCAAGGCTTTTGATGTCTTTAAATGCTGTTACCAGACCATAAAGAAGACAGACCAGTGGTAGCATAAAGTACTAATGGACTACTGCCCTAATTAAGATAGCTTCCTAAAGATCTGAAATAGGGCAGTGCTAAAAATTGTGGCCTGGTTGATAAAATTGATTACTCTGAAAATGTTACTAGTTCTACATACAGGCTAGAAAGTAATGTGTTTTACCTAGTATTTTCCTTAGGGAGCAAAGACTTCTGAACTTCCAGCATTTCTGCCTAACATTTTAAGCTCAATTGCATTGGTATTAGTCTTGAATATTTCCATTGCATTCAGTGGAGTTATATTGTGCTTGTTTTGCAGCAGTTGAGAAAAGAATAAGGCTAAATGGTGGTACTGGGTTTTGGAAGAAACAAAAGGCATTATGGAAGCTGCGTTTTCTTTTATGATCACTGGTAGTTTTAGAGTTTGCTGCAATGACTTGTTTAGTAGGGATCTGGTTTATAGAATTATCTGGTTGATATAGACGACACCTTTTTATCTGTCTCTTCTTTTGCTGAATTCGTAAGACTAACACCTTTTAATACTGTGATTATCTGCAAGGCAGTGGTTGCTTTTACTGCAAACAAAGGCACAGATTGAGAGGTAAGACCGGTGGAGTCTTCCCTTCAGTGAGTCTGCTAGTGTAAAGGCAGCTCCAGCTAGTGAAGAATCCTCATGTTCAGGGGCTGTTTGCAAGGGAGAAGAAGCAGGATGGCCAGGTTGTACGTTCGTGCCTAAATGGATGGGGAGGATTTAATCAGAGTTAATGCGTCTGTATAGGGGACTTGCCCATCCTCCTGCTGGCCCTATTCTTTAATGAACATAAAGGCAGCGAACAGAAGTCTGGCAACACTACAGGTTCTGAAATTATATTTCCTGTAATTTTTTTCTATCTTAACTTTTCTCAGTCAACAGCGGTCTTAAGAAACGTCATGAATAGTAATAATCTTTACTGGTTTATTCGTGAAGACCGAAACATTTAAGATCCACTGGAGAAGCAGTCTGGGAAGAGGCACGTCCCAACATCAGAGGTTAGGACTCAGGAGAATTCACAGAGCTCTATGGAAATGTATCAACAAGACCTGCCTGGCCTTGTTCATTAGTATCAATGCTTCTGTTGCGTAAAGGCTACATTTTATATCCACATTTAGTGTGTACCAAAGCTGTGCTTCCACTAGCAATATGCTTTTAGTACCGAGTCTTTCAAACTCTCTCTTTAAAGGTGGAATTACTGCGAATCAGCTGGTTTTGCGGTTAATGGTTGATACAATGTAGTATGCTATGCCTATATAATCCTGAAACTTTAGCTATAAAATCTTGGCTAGTCGAAGAAAGAGGAAGTTCAGATGACTGTTTATAATGGTTATATTATCCTGAACAGTTAAACAATTTGTTTACTTGAACAGACGTTTCCTTTTTAACACCATTGCCTGGGTTTACAAAGGATGAGTAAACTGTGGGGGGATTTCCGAGTTGTGTCAGTCCAGTGCGGAGGGTATGAGGTGCAGGAAACCTGGCTTCTGTCACCTGCCTCTGCCAGTGGCCTGGTCATCTTTGGGACTTCCCTTTCTGAAACTCAGTTCCCTCATCTCTCAATCACGGGTTTTAACGCTGACCTTTAGACAGTGCTTTTGATTTACTGATGAACTGTGTGGTGGTGTTAGTCGTTACCTATTCGTGCCTATTCACATCTTTATAAAACTGTTTTAGAGATAGGTAGTAACTGCAAATTTTGGGCTTGTGTATTATGGCATGAGAAATCACGCACTGAAGTATCAGACCCAAGAGCTGATGTATACAGTGCAGCAGGAAGGGCCGTGAACAAAATGGGAACGTTCTTGTGAAAGCAGCACTACAGAAATGTAGGACATGCTGTGGCGCTTGTCCTGCTCCAATCAAATAAAGAGGCAGCTGGCATCAGAACAGTTAAAAGTTAGAAAAAAACCCTGCAAGTGGAAGTACAGGTATTTCTCCTGTTACGTAGAAGAGTGATGCTTGGAATCACACTGTCGATGGCCAAGGTTAAGGCCTTGAGTATTTCAGTTACACTGTTTATTTTGCAACACAGAGAACACGCTGACGTGTCAGGTTGTTCAGAAATCCAGCATCAGAGTTATGTGTCTTCGTATGAAAAATCTCTTTTATAGCAAAACAAGCATTTGCTGCATGGGAAGAAGTGCCTGATAACTTAAGACTCCTTGTAAAGGGTTTTGAGGGCTTGCATTGGGTACACGTGAAAATAAAAGGTGAATGGCTACTTTACAGTTCCTTCAACAATGGTTTGGTTTTTTATTTTTCCGTGATGGGAATTAAATTTATATTTGTCTGTGACAGCTTGAGAACTAAGTGGTTCTTCCCCTTTTTTGCAGTCTTTTTATGCTAAGTTGTATGTTGGCTTAAAATATCTTTTTTTAATCACCCGTGGAAACAAGCATAACTGAAGAAAAAAGCTTGCTAGGAATAAGTTTGCACCTCTTTTTATACAGCGTTAAATAAGATGACTAGAAAGGTTTTCCTAATCTCGTGCTCTTCAGAAGTGTTTTGAGCCTTTAACTTCTACTGGCATGATTCCATGTGTCTTCCACTTCCTTACATTACTTTTCTTATGTCACCCCTAAAATTATCAAGTCAAAATCAATGTTAAATTGAAGAGCTGTATCTACTGAAGACAGAACTTCACATCTTTTTCATGCACAATGAAAAGATGCGTGGAAATTGCTTTCTCTTAAGCCATTTTTCATTCTTGGGCATCATGTGAAAGAACTTAATCCAAATGAGATTTTTAGCTTTAGTTTTTCCAGAGTATTCTTCCCAACATCAATCACAGTGTGTCAGACTGAAAAACTCATCTAGAACACTTTTAATGAGCTATGTGTGACAGGATTCATTTTCCTTTGGAAACAGGAAATGCAAAGTGATGTTAAGAATCAAATTATAAAATTCATAGCGCGGACTGAGTTACTTGTGATTTCCAGTAGTCTATAGTGCCGAGAGAACACCAGGTCAGTAGATGTCTTGTTATCCTAAATGTAGCAGAGAAAAGAATTCTCAGGGATGCCTTTTGTTTTGTGTCTTATATGAAGCACTGGCAATTTTTCAAAAGTGGGAAGTGTTCAAAAGGCATCAACTGGACTGTCCAAAATCACAATATAAGGTTTGGGAAAAAGAGATGAAGAATGAATGCATTTAGATGTTATTTTAATTTTTCATCTCAATTTTGGAATCTTTACTGTTGATTTATTTTCAGTCTTTTCCTCACAGCCAAAACAGTAAGACTCATTTTTTTTTTTTTTTTTTTAGTAACTTATAATTTACTTTTCTCACTATTGTATGCTGGGAAAATATGCGCACAGCAACATCTTGAGAGGTGGGAGACTCAGTTATATTTTTACAAAGGTGACAGACATTGCTGAAACATTTACAATACTCATGCTTAGGAAAAGTGCAGTTTGGATACTACTTAGTTATGAAAAGGAAGTATATGGTGTTGGGGTTGAGCATCACTCTTAAGATGTAGACAAGCTGGAGAAATAGGAATGATAAGAGGCTTAGAAAATAATACCTGTGATGAAAGATAGAAAGATCTGGGCTTGCTAAGTCTAGAAACAAGAATACAGAAAGTGTTGAAACGGTTTTTCAGTACATAAAATACTGTTGAACTTGCTCAACGCCATCGGAAGAAGGTATGTTCTAGCAGTTTAAATCTAACCCTTCAAGTCAAAGTGCCAGACTGCAAAGCTAAAACTAAGATATGAGGCACTTTGCAGCCTTATGCAGGTGAGATAGGAAAAAAATTATGGATTTGATTGTTTTAATTTTAGTGTTCTGTTTCTGAGATATGTAAAACTACATTTTTGAGGTTGTGCAAGATAAACATTTATAACTAAAGGTTATAAATATATATATATTTTTATATATATATATATATATATATATATATAAAAAGTACATAAAGGTCTTTGGGTGAACCCTTGACTGTCTCATGTTGGATTCCAAAATAATGGTTGAGAGATTTTGCAGACAGGATAGATGTCAAGATAGTCCCGTACTCCAGTTTAGTTTTCTAAACTATCGTCAGTGCGCGTGCTGTCACTGCCGCATAGAATGTCACTCAATATTATTTCATTTACACAAGATCAAACCCAAGCAGCTCATGTCCTTTGGCTGTCACAGAATTAACAGAGTGAAGTTGCTTCCTGCAAAGACTAATGGATGCAGACCATCAAAAGATGAAGCTATAAAGAATGAAATTTCAATGGAGATTCGTCTTCAAATACCTCAAGTGGTGCTTTAGTTATTTCTTAGAATTTAAATAACCTATCTTCATCCCTGTTAAGCAGCAGAGCTCCGCTAATATCAAGAAGACTATCTTAATTTAAACTTGCTGAGGATATGGCTGTGCATCATTTGAAGGAGCCAGAAATAGTTCTTATTCTAAATTTTCTTTTGATTAAAATCTCTTTTGTCAGTGCAGTTCCTTATCTGATGTGTTGGTGTACCTTGAACATAAGTTACATTTCTTGGCTTTTTTTTCTTTTTTTTAACAAGGGCAGGCACACGTAGTGATGTGTGTGGGGGGAAGAAAGTAACCGAGAGATGTATGCAGCAGCATGTAACAGGGCTGAACTTAGGTCTGGATCCAGCTGTGGTGGTGTTATACATCAGCACAGCTTCTTTCTGACATGATCTGAAATATGTATTTTGGGATGGGGATACTGAAATACAGCCAACATCTCTCCTATCATTAGGAAGTTCACCCTAGCTGCTTCATATACCAGTTACAGGTCGTTTTCAGTAATAATTCCCGTCTTACAAACATCTCAGTAGTACATTTCTGACATTATATGCTAAAGTCAATACAGTCCCACTGAGTAAAGAACTATACTTTAAAGTGACTCATGCACAGTAATTTAGAGGGTGGCTGCCTGCAATTTCCAGGTGCCATCAATCTCCTTCATAAGATAATTTCCTGCCTTCATATATACGGAGGAGGAAAGGATACGCCATGAATTTCTGATGATGGGGATGATACTTAGCCTTCATGTAGTGTTTTTTTGCCTTCAGGGCAGTTTACAAGTCTGACTTCATGTTCATCATATCCTTCAAGGTTGTTAAGTATTAATAGTCCCATTTTATAGAGGGGGAAACTGAAGAAAAGAAGTTCGATAACTTTCCCGAGACTTTGGAAAGAGTCATGGGAGTAGTTTTCAATCCTCTGCCTAGACTATGTGTCCCTTCTTTTCCTCAGATGCTTCTGTGTTTATCCCGCTGTTTCCTAGTGTAAAGGACTGTACCAGTACTGGATGCTATGCAGTGTCAGAGGGTGTGCTGACAATTAGAATAAGTAAATAATTGCTCTTGAACATTTTTTTAGAATTTCATAAGCTAAGAATTTGAAAGCTTTTGAAAAATGTTCTTAAATGGTGTTTAACGTAGGCATGAGAGATTTAACTCAGGTGGTTAGCTCACTGAGAGACACGAAAAGGTCTTCAAAACCCCTTCAGCCACAAGAACGAAGCAATGTAACCGCTTGGTTGAAATCCTTACTCAATTCAATGTTGTTGGGTCTTTTCCATTAACTTCAGTGAATTTAAATGGAAATGTTGGAGGCAGCACTTGCAGATTATTTTTTTTTTTAATATCTATATTTATTTTCTTTTTGTCTGTGTCTGCTGTTGCTTTTAACTTTTCTATAGCCTGAAACAAAAATACAAGTGAAGGCTGCAGATACAGAAGGTTTCTTTTGAAGCAATGGGGAGTCTGCCAGGGAGACAAAAGTGAAAAACATTGATATTTGCTTACAAAACCCTTATATCTATCAGACACATGTTTTATTAATATAAGAAAATTCATAAAAGGTCAAAAAATAGGAGAAAGCTTATTTACACCATTCTCTTGAGCAGAAGAACTCGGCGCAGTTGAATAGAAGTGCCACATCTAATCAAAGGACACTATCTTTTAATATGTGCTGATCTTAAAAGCTGTATTTTACACTTTGTCTTCTGTATGATGATCATTATGGTATAGAAATGTATGTAATATTGAAGGAACTGTTCAGGAATTTGCAAAAAGTAAAAGATTGTGATTTCTGATATGTAGATAACAGCAGTTAAATGTTCTTTGGAAAGAGCTACGTTTTCCTACTTGATTTGACTCCTGTCTGAAACTTAAACATTTGATTCTGTTCACTTGCCAAGTCAAATGCACGTACAGTTGAAGGGTATGATTTCTTACACACCTGATGAAAAGATTGCACTTAAAGTGTAAACATTAGCAAACTGAATGCATTTTATTTGTACGAATTCAGTGGTTGTGAAAGCCAGAATTGGTATGTAGTCAGCTATCAGCTGCTTTCCTAAGCCAGCTTTACAAATGGGCTTTGAGTCCCAAGTTTCAAACTTTATTTCACAGACCTGGATCCCTAAAATGGAGAGAGATTAATCTGTGCTGAATTAATTCAAACTAGCTTTGGTAAGGCGGATAGGGTTTTTTTAAATTAGTTTTATAGACTGGCATTCCTTTGTAATGCCCTCAGTTTCAGGGCAGTTAATGCAAAAGTTCTGGATGGGATTCAGGAGATGATAGAAGACCGAGGCATTTACGCTGTGTTCAGTTTGCTGGCACAGGTGGAGAGAAGGGGCTATAAAGCAAATATACAACCTTGACCATCCGCAAATGAGACAAAAAGGGAAAAACATAGGTGTGAAAGAGAACCGGAAAAAAATTTAAAAGCCTTTTTGTTTCAAACCTAAAAGGATTAGAATGGTTTCTTAATGATGTCTTGATTCTGAATATTCTTCGAACTAAATTTGTGATTTCGACCGAGGTTTCACGTTTAGAGAAATAGGCATTTAGTGAAACTAATTATGTGCTTATGGTGATAGCCATACTTGTGCATCCATTTCTAGAATTCAAAAGTAATAACCTTGCTTAACACTTTCTTCTTGCACTTTAGTGCTAGTGTGGTGAGCATTGAAGTAGTTTGAGTCTGTGTTTATTTTTTACCCTCTGTTCTTTTGGTCATTAGGAGCTTTTGAGTTCTGTTTTTGTGCAAGTTTTTTGGTTGGTTTGTTTGGGGGTTTTTTCCTGAGTTTTTTGTTTTGTTTTGTTTTTAAAAAAAACCCTGGATCCTAGTAACTTCTAATTCGTTGGCATATCATGGTGAAAGGTTGGCTATTTTGGAGTTAAATGTCAATTTTTTTCTCTGGTAAAACAATAAGTATGTTTTTGTAGCTTTGAAGAGTAGCTTTTTGTATTGATGGGAAAGCTAATGTTTCATTTTTAGTCACTGTATTTTAAAATTTTTTTCATTCATTAATACCTTTGCAAAAATCATTCATAATGATAATTTTTTTTTATTTTGAAAATATTGAAACATTTTAAAATTTTTCACTCTTTTAGCCTTCTTTTAGGTTCTGAAATTTTCAGGGATTCAAAAAATAGTGAAAATATTTTCACTAGCTCACTTTTTAGGAATTCAGTTTCATTTAATTTTTAAGTGCTTTAATGGCAAGCATTGTAAAAATTCAAAGTTTTTAAGCTTCATGTTCATTTGACTCTTCTGTAGAACTGACATTTCTAATGGCACAAATTGTGCCACCTTCTGTCTTTCCAAAATAAAAATCACCCGTGTCTTAAAAAAGATAGAGGTCAAACTGGGCTAGAACAGGCTAACTGTTTAAAAGCTGCCAGGAAAGGAGACGAATGGGCACATACTGATACGGACCCCCATCTCCTCACCCAGACGTGTTTACAGCAAAATGTTCTCTGGCTTAATTCCCTTTCTTCCTTCACTTTATGGAAAGATACTGTAGGTATTTTTGATGGACTATACTTTAGGTGGGCCATCAATTCTCAGCTCTGTATCTGCCAAAAATCTCAGAACTCAAACATCTGCAAGATTTGTTTAGCTTGAGAAGTAAATGAGTGCACATTCACTTTTCATTTTACAGTCCCAAATCTGCACGTAAGCTCTGTTGGCCAAAAACAGTATGTATTTTTTTCTTCAGAAAATGATTGTCATTTAGCATTTCAATAACAAATGGTTCATGAGGTGAATATATTTATTGACATTCCCTGTACTTTTTAAATATGATTGGTGCGGTCTGGCAAACTGGCCGCCGAAGTGAGGTGCAGAACACTTGAACACTCTTACCCAGCTGAGAGTGCTCGTGTTTCAGTACCAGCGAACCTTTCTTTAGAGTGATGGGCATCCTTTCAAGAGAATTAACAGCCATTCTTTTTGGCAAAGTTAGCGACTAGTGCAGAAGTAGGTGTGGAAAGCAGTATTGCCAGATGTTCAGTATTGATGGATGTTCAGTGTTGAGGGAAGCTTTTCCTGCCTTGGAGGGAAAAGTTACTTCTTTTCAATTCTGTTGCATCTAATGAATTGAACAGTCCGCTGAATCTTTCCTTCAATGGGAATATTCATAAAGTCTCTCTTATATTCTGTTCCCAGTTTTCACAGAATCTGTAAAACTTTGTATGTTTAAGAGCTTTGCCCTCTACTAAATCAGCCCAAAATAGGCTAGTTGGCTAAAAACTAAGAAGAAAGGAGACAAATTGGCACTTGCATATATACAAGCATGGAAAACCACAATTTCCTAAGGAAATCAGGCTTAAGAGGTAGGCTAAAAGTAGCAGAAACCTTCACGCCCCAAACACAGCTCTGCTCCTCTAAACATTCTCCCCTTCTCCCCTCCTTGTTGAAAGTGTTACAGGAGATGTGATAAGTAAAGACAAGCTTCATATAGCTGTTTACTAGAGCTCTTGGGGAAAGTCTACCAAAACATGCGTTCATAAATAAAACAGAGTTAATTAAGAACCACTTGAAAAGCTAGCACAGGGGAGAGATGGGAGAAAATTACCATGTAATGTGTGTGTGCTTAGCAGAAGCATAATTCTAGTGGAAATGAGGCAGATACCTTATCGGGAGCTCGATTCATCCATTCCTTCTCATGTTGGGTAGCGTCTTATTAAACAAATGATGCCATTAAATTTGATTGAACTACTTGGCAATAATCATGGCAGCAGAATAAGACCCAGGTAAGTTGCAGCTAAAAATGCGATAAATGTCTTATAAAGCTGCAGAGAAGGGTACTATGTAATTGTAAGCAAAGACTATTTTCATGCATGTGTTTATTTTGCAAGTCAGAAGCGATGAGTTATATAAGAAACACCAAGGGGTTAGTGGTTACCTGTAACGTAGGAGGGGAAGTTCGTACATTTCCTAAATCGGGTTTTATGTGGCATAGTTGGAAAAGCAAAGCAAACCCGGTCCTTGAGAGTAGGGGGTCTCGAAAGTTAGTAAGTAGATGTGTAGTCTGTGCTGGTGGACATCTAGACAAAGGTGGCAACTATTAATGCTGTTGCCATCTGCTGCGTGATTGCCTCTGAGAGGGCAGTTTGGTTTGAATCCATCTCCTCGTGGGCAGGTGTGAGCAGCGTAAGTCTTACCCTAAGGTGTTTGGGAACTTGTCTCATTTGGCTGAATGCGGCGCATTAAGTCTCTGGATAAATATGCCTGCCACAGGAACAAGGGGGTTTTGATATATTTTGAAATTGCATTAGGGGGAAAAAAAAGACCACCTCCGGGGGCTTTAGAGAAGCTTACTTTTGGGCTTTCGGTGGTTGAAGGTATTACAACATAGAGGAGAGGTTCTTGGAACACTGTGTCTTTTAATGTCCTCTGGCCTTGTGGCTGGTTTCTGCGTACATTTTGCGCACATGGAACACACCTGACCGATATTGCCTGTTTTTATTAACGCTAAATTTTGGCATTTAAAAACTGTACCATCATTTTTTAGTTCAGATCTGCACATAAATTGGCTAATATTGTCTCCACGCTGCAGGACAGATAATGTAATGACTCGTATCTCTCTATCTCACCTGTTGGGAAAAGACCACAAGAGCACACATTTGGAAACAAATGTGAAGAGAAAAGCTGCAGATGCTTTGTCTCTTGCAGAAGATCTTTGTACTTGCTATGTTGTACAAACACCTCATTTGTTAGTCCCCTTTGGCATACGGGCACATAGTTATTTCATCCAGTTGTGCTACCAAAATCAGTCGTGATGAGGAGGGCTTCACCTTCAAATGGGGATAAGTTACTTTTGTCAGTGGGCTCCTAAGTAAAGAGGAGTCACAAAGTTTGTAGACATAGTTCTTAGGAGGACTGCCCGCTGTCCAGTATTGGGACTTCCCAAAGTTTGGGATGCTGATCAGGGCTAGGATTTTGATTCAAGAGCATCTCTGACTTATTAGGTTTTCTGCTGCTGCTTTTTTTTTCTGAAATGTTTAATTCAGGCATAGCATTAGACAAGCCTGGCTGCTGTAGCGACTTTTGTTCTTGGTAGGAAGCCTGCACAGACACAGTACGGATCTGTGGGAGGTGTATTTTCAAGTGACAGTTTCTCCTGTAGCATTTGGTGGAGCCTCAGTAGCAGCTGAGCTGGGGTTGGCCAAGCCTACCCTTTGCTTCTGGTACAGGTACAGGAGAGAGACCTATCGGACTGATGAAGGCCGGTTTTCTACTGAAATGCGTTTTCTCCTGTATTACGTAAAGCAGAGTTCAGTTATAACAAAACCTGTCGCTGTTGCCTTGTGAAGTGAGAATTTTAGGTAAAGACCAAAAAGAGAAACTATTCAAACATTGAAAAATAAGACAGTTGTAGCAGTTCTAGCTGTAGTGTATGGTATGAGGAAGCGGAGAGCCGGAGTTTTCTCTTGTTACAGAAAAAAAAAAAAGTATTATTAGCAGTATTTGCCCAATTGTCCAGGCAAAGGACAGCTACTGCAGAATTTACGTACACACATGACAACAGAAACTGTTCTCAGGTGATTTCTAAGACTTTTGGGCTGTGGAAGAGCAGCAGCATGGAACACTGTAAGAACTAAGAACAGTCACATTGCCCTGTAAGAGGTGGGCTGTCCTGTTAGTGCGCTGCTGAGCCATCTATTTAATTCAGACAAATACTGTCTATTCACATTTCACTTAATGAAATACACTCGTTAAAATCCCTTGTTTTGAAAAACCCATCTGTATTTTCTTTCACAGTTTTGGTATTTCTAATCTTATTTTATATTCATCTTCTGTAGTTCTTCAGCTCCAAAGTACTGGCAAGTTTCAGGATTTCACCAAGACCCTTGGGTGGCATTTCAAATCAGCTGCTAAGAGAATAGGATACAGCACAAGGAAGGAAAACTGAACTGATATAATCTGTTGCCTTTACACACAATCTGCTCGCTGAATTAGTTTCACTGACTGGCAGTAGGTGAAAGGAAGGCATGAACATCGAAAGATTTGGTTAAATGGCAAGCCGTAACTATTTTTCAATGTAATGGTCAGGTTTAAAATCCACTCATTATGTCTGGAGCCTGTGCTGTGCGCTGGGGAGGTGGGAGGCAAGTCTGATTGCATTTGCTTTAGGGATCTTGGGGGGCACAGGGGAAAAAAAGGTAGGATTATTATAAATTTTAGTCCCTTCACACAGAGTATTAGTTGCACCCTGATGGGTTAAGTGGGTTTTTTTATGTTTGGCTTTTTTTCCCTTTTTTTCTGAGAACTGCGTGTAACATGTGGGCTGTCAAACTGGACTCCACAACTAAGTGCCTTACACCTCATTTGTCCTAAATATTACCCTTTTGTGTCTGCCAGAAGCGAAATACCTTCCAGCCATATGTATTTACACATGATAAAAGGTCATAGTCATCTCTGAACAACTTCGCATGCTTAAACTACTTGCTGCTGTGTTCACTCATATTGCCGCCAAATTCCACGTCATATTAGCAACCTCTTAACTAAGCTGCCTTGAAATACGCTACTGAATATTGCCATTTCTATGGAGAAGGATGTGCCTTGAAAAACTGAGTTTATACCGAGTTTTAGGGAGATGCAAGGAAGTAAGAATCTATGTTATCCCTTCATCATGTTTCTTCATCTCGTAGCACATAGACTTGATTTATCCTGAAAGGTGGAATGAGCTTGGCCCGTTATAATTAGCTTTAGGTAGATCTTAAATGAGCCTGATGACATCATATCTGGCTACTTCTGCTTTTCCTGTATTTCTGAAGCATCTTTATTACTCGTTGCGCTGAACATGTGATTTGTAGTGTATTGGTGTGGTTTCTATATTTAGTGGTTTAGAGTCTCTCTTTATTGGAATACGTGCTGATCTTACTCTTTGATCCGGGGGAGAGACACTTTTAGGACATCTTGTCATTTTTTTGGTCCTGGAACCTCATTGTTCACATCTTTTGCTAGCCTGTTGACAGTCACCCATCTTTCTCTGTATCATTTATACATCTAGCTGTTTATGGTTTGGCATGTGCAGATCTGTGGGGTTTTTCAAAGCCTAGTTTTCTACTTACACTGACAAATTTGTAATCCATTACTTTGCTTTAACCTAAGACCACTTCATATTCTTAATAGCCTAATATAGGAAGTATTAAAGTTGCACAGAACCTCAGATAAATTGTGGGTTTTATTTGTGGCTTGTAAGAAGCTTATGTATTCTTTGCCAACATCTGGCAACTCAGAAGCATGGATGAAACCGAATGAAAGTTGCTCTTAGCTACGAATTGTATTTGCTTCAGTGCCTAACAGTGTGCTTTTACACAGTGGTCTTTCTACAGATCAGGCTTTCTTCCCCGAGTAGGACAGACGCAGTAAATACTATTGCTGTGAGAGAAGGGAGGAAGAGAAAACTGCAAATGGAGTTTGAAGGAGTGCTTTCTGTTACCCAGCCTAAATGTTTATTGGAAATTACTGGATTTTTTTCTTGTTGTGTTTTTTTTTTCCCCCGTGTGTTATTGATAATGTTGATGATTACCCCTTCTGCTACAAATTTTTATCAAGTGGGGGATTGTTCTCGTTTCCCTCAATCTTTTCCAAATTGAACCAATTCAACACATCATAGGTAATTTTAACAATATTTCTTCTACTTTTCTTTTCTCTTCTCTAGATCGTTTTAACTTTATTTTCCTTAAAATGCAGTATCTGCAACTGGATGTGGTGTATCAGCTCAGGTCAATTGGAGTGAAGTAATTCTGCTAAACTTCCTATGCTTTATATAAAATATCCTGGAGCCAACGTTAATTGCTTACCCTATTTGCAAGTAACTCTGGTGTCTGTTCTTTCTTCTCTCCAATTCCATTTTTTATATAATCCTTCTCCTTGAGAATCCAGATTTCCCATCAGTGCTATTTTCAGCTCTTCTTGAAAATCTTTTTTTCTCTTAAATTTAAGTATGCTAGGCTAATTAGAACTGTGGGGCAGAATTTTAAAAAAGATACTCCCATTCATCTGTTGTTCTTCTGAAATGTCATTAAGTAACAAATATTACAGTGCCTTATGCATAGAAATTTTACTGACCCATATCCACAGTACTTGTACAGCATAGATTAGGAAGTTTTGACGCCACTAGCCCTTGTTCTGACCTGTATTTCAGATGTTTTAAAATTCTTCTGGGTGATTTACTAGTAGGAATCACGGAATTTCAGAAGTATTTGTTATGGGAATCAGCTTTTCAGAGAGTTATTTTCTTTGGCTAATCAAAATTAGTAACTCTTCCTTTCTCCACAGCCCTTTCCTGACCCGCTAGAAGTCACAAAGAGAGGGGACTAATGGTCTCTGACACTGAAACAAAGCTAAGGCACCGTTCAATTCCCGTGATAGAACACTAGCAAGTCTTTCATTACTTTCACGAATGTTATTTCAGAGAGAGGCCAGTTTTCTTCGTTAAACAGCAGAAAGATTATTTCTCTAGACTTGCAGCTTGAACTATATTTGGGTCTGATCCCATATTTGTTTTTATCCAAGGTTCCCATTGAAATCAATCACATATAGTGTTAATATAGTATGGGCTTGGGGATTTTTTCTGTTTCACAATGTTTTCTGCTTGACAATTAATTGGTGTGTTATCAATAAATATGTCAACACTAAGCTGTTTTGTACTACTTAAAATTAGTAATATTTTTAGATTAAACGGTCATACTTCTTTTTGTGTGAACAAAAGGCTTGCGTCATAAATTCAAAACACTTTTCAGACATGTTGAAGAGGTTCATCTTGCTTGACTTTCTCTTGTGGGCAGTATAAGAATTATGCGTGTGTCAGCTTTGGGCAGGAGAATGAGTGTATCCCTGGCTTCCAGTACAGAGATACCGCTCCTTTTCTTTCATCTTTAAATGGGAAAGATTACACTGTGAACTCATTTACTTGCTAATTGAGCAAATATGACAACATAGAGTTTTAAAGCATGATAAATGAAACTGTGACCATGTCTGCTCCTTTGTTTATTCAGCCACTGGCAGCAGCATAATCAATTACAGCCTCCCCAGGGGTGCGTTTAGTCTGCTAAGGGCTCCACTGGGGAATATATTGTTTCACAAGCAGCCTTGGGTTTCTCATCCAGCCTTTTTAGAAGCTCTGGGTTTCTGTGAAGCTGAAGCTTTGTAAGGATCCTACCTAAGCTGCTTTTTGGCAAAGGTCAATGGAATTAACTGTTCTGCATTATTTTTGTCAATTAGGCCTCTACACCTGTTTATGTGCAAAGCTGTTCCTCAGAAAGTTGCTTCCCCACTCTCCTCTTCATTTTCCATTGAAGAAAAAATGTCTTTGTCCTCCGGGAGAAGGAACAAATGAATTTTTCACTCATCCTATTCCAATTATCTCTTTCAACTCAGTGACATTTAAAAAGTTGTATTTTCTGTAAACATACTACTGGGATATTCCACACTGCATGATAACCTGGGTAATGAAATGTTGCGGGAAATATCTGTTAACTATGGTTGCATTACATAAAAAAAAAGCAGAAAGAAATGATCTTGTTATTTGTCATCAAGCGTGAAAGAGACACTCTATGACAAATTGAGTTTCACATTGAAAAGGCAGAGAGTTCTTGTTTTAATTCATGGCTATGTAATCATGTTAGATGAAGATCAGTCAGCTCTTCAGTGCTAGCTAGTTTTGCACAGAACTTGTTTGTTGTAAATCACTTCTGTCTATCCTGTCTGGCAGATATTTAAGACTTTACAAGGTGCACTAGTGCTAGAAAATTCTACAGTAGTTTACAAAACTTTTCCACTTACTTCTTCCAAGCATGTTTCAAGGATTCAGTGGTACCAGCCATCATTTCAGACCTATGGAGGTCAATATTTACGGCATTAGTTTTCTTTGAGTCACCAACTTGACCTTTATTTTAATAGGAAATAAAAAGGGGAAGAATAATTCTTGGTGGTTAAGAAACGTGGGAAAATACTACTTTCTCTTCTTGTTCTTGTAAGAGAGCAATCTGATTTCCCAGTGAAGCAGCTATGTTAGGGACTGTTTATCAACTCTCAAAAAACATTTCATTAAATATGATTTGTCATAACTTTCTCATTTGTTCTCCCTGAAGCCCAAGAAGCTGGTTTTGATGAGATTAAGACATGTGCTGTAATTACTTTTATTATTCACCGTGCTATGTCAAATTCTATTGGAATTCATAAAGTGGAAAAGCATCTTTCATAAAGGTTTTGTATATAGTGTGTTGTACGCCTAGAGCACAAAGTACTTCCTCTTGCTATCGTATATGCTGTGAGAGCACTCGGGAGCCTCAACGAGGTTTGAGTGAACCTGATGGTATGGCATGTTCATGGCAACAACTATCTAAGAAAATGCTGGAATATTTTCAGTTATTTCACTGTTCTTGGGAAATACTAGTAAGGTAATACTTTTCATGCTTATGGCTTATGAAATTACTAAATAATCTGTGCAAAATTGGTCTTGAGTGAGTTCCGAAACCCTTCTCTGCAAGGATGAGCTCTCACTGTTCATCTGCATGACCACAGCAATTTTAGCATATGTATGGACTGGCAGTGAACATACTAAATTTCTTGATTAAGTTCAACCAAGAGGTTTTCTAAAGACTGTTAATGTGAAAGTAAAGGCAGATACGAGAGTTGTAAGGATAGATCTATCAAAGATGGTATTTGTTAGTTGCAGTATACTGACTCCAATCTTAGGAGGGTCTTGCTTTCTCTGTTCTAGTAGTCCTGTTCCCCTCAGATTTCATCAGTGTTTCTGATGCACAGTAGACCCATCTACTAAGCGGTAGCTTCCATAAAGAACAGTTCATGCTAATTTTTGGCAGTAGTGACTTTGTTTCTGGATTTGTCTTTGATTTGTAATTACTTCTGCAGTCTCAGTTCCAAGAGCCCTTGATATAATCTGTTTCCTTTTCACCCTACTCCTCTCTGCTTATTCCAGATGAAGTGAACTGTGATGCACTTCCTAAAAGGTCCTACAGCCGAACTGTGTGTGTCTGAAGCCAGGTTGTTTTCAGCACGACCCCTACGTTATTGTCTTGGTACCTCTGTGCTTTTTCCTTTTAGTATGAGAGAGACTGGGGGGTGGAATCAAACCTAACAAAAAACCCCTAGAAGAAAACCTTGTCAGGTATGGAGCTAAAGACAAGCCTGTGACTTTTAACCAGCCAAACAAGGACGAGGGCCTAGAGAATTGCCAAAAGGCAAGTCTTGCATCTGTTTAGTGTCATTGAGAAACATCAAAGAAGAGCTTCAAAGATGGTTCGTCTGAGCAGGTTCTGAAAAGAAATAAATTGCTTATTTACAGACAAATATGAATGGCAGTTCTGCTTATAAAGAGTTTCTTATTTCGTTTTTGAATGATTACTGCTTGATTTGCAGACTGGGAGCTGCTGCCATTTGAGTCCCTCTTTTAATTTATCACACAAGTTAATTTCTATCCGTTTGTACCTGTGAAGTGTGTCATCTTCTAGCCAAAAACCACAAAGACATCAACTTTAAATCTCAGAAGTATGAAGTCTGTTCCGAACATTTATATAAAATAATGAGATAAAGAACTGAAAATAGAAAAGCAACAGATTTCTAGAACCCGAACAGCTTTTTTGCAAATTGACTATTTATGGAAAACTCGTAGCCAAATGTTCTTCCCCGACGCCTCGCTAAACTGTGTCGTGTTACTGGAAGTCTAAAATCTGTCTCCACTACACATTGCATACGTTGTAGCTGCGTGTTTGCAGTCTGCTGGGCACACAGAGGCTTTCTCTCCTGTAGCCTGCTCCTGTGAATAAAAAACCTTAGTGATTTGAGCAGGATGGAAATGTTTGTAAAGTAGCGGTGGATGGGGCTTCTTAAGAACTGCAGGGAGATGCTGTAAAGGTAGGAGAAGTGGGACCATGGGGATTTTCTGTCTTTCTAGGTGGAGCTGGAGCCTTTAGTTGTGCCTTCATGCCCCGTTTAATCTAAGTGCGCCCTTGAGGTGCTTGGGCTGAGCCAAAGGGGGGAACTGATCCAGCCTAGAAATAACTTGACAAGAATTTAAAAACAGCAGAAAAGTTAGTTTTCACTTGAGTCAGTGCCCTGTGTGAACCCCCAAATTCTTCTCAGGGTGCCCAGTACCAGGTCTAGTGCCAGCGCAAGAGAGGGAGAGAAAATCCCGACTGTCTTTCCCATCCTCTTTCACAATAGTCTGTAAGTAGGTCGGTTTAAAGTAACTGTGAAGCTGTAGCCTGGGGTGGAAAAGATCAGCAAATTCTTCTCCTTGATAAGGGTTTCTCTCTCATTATCTAGTCTGCTAATTTTCCCGAAGGCCTTGCAGACAATACATGGGCTTTGATTGTCTTGTGTCAGCAGCAGCAGGGTCTAGCTTGTGCAGGGAAAGCGTGCTGAAGGCTCAGTCGTCTTTCCCCCAGCTTCGCCTGCCTGCAGCACCCTGGAACTTCCCTCCGACGCCCCAAGCTTCCTGGTACTGCTCATTAGCACCTTTCTCCTCCCTTCTTGCCTCCTATCAGCTACCCTAGTGCTCCTTGGGAGTTATTCCTGCATCTCACTGCTACTATAGTTTGCAGTGAGGAGTGTTACTGTCATCAGGGAGCTCGGAGAGTAGCTTTGCATCTGCAGTTGCTTTTGGGAGCTGAGGTAGTTAAGAACAAACAAGCAGACTAAACCAGAATCACAGAGAAATGATTGGTTTTCGTGCTGAAATGGAAACATTTCATCATGTGCATGAATCGAATCAAACAAAGGATTTAAAAAAGTGAGTGGGTAACTGGATAGTTCAGACACTGATTTGGGACAGGGCTGATAAACTTTAAATCCCAGCTGTGCCTAATTTGAAAATAACAACTTCAATTAAAAAAAGCACCAAAGCCACCCAACAGCCTGTCTCTCTCTAGTTATCTATCTCGGGCAGAGCTCCGGACTTAAGAGCTGATTTTCTAAGAAATGTTTAGAACAGTGTCCCAGGCACAGGGAAAATATCTAAACGGTCGGTCTTCATCCTCCCTAGAACAAAAACTGCTCAAAGCCTCACCAGGGCTTTGTCGGATCTGCATACAATTTCCTGCTGAAGGGAATCATTAGCAGTACTCACTGGTAAGTGATAGATCTCAAAGTGGTTACCTAAGGGAACCACTTTAAACCGCCAAGTTATTGTAAATCCTGTGGGAGTTTCTATTGTTTCAGCATAGTAGCCTCCTGGCTCATGAGCGTTGGTTCTCTTGCATGAAACACTGTTTGTTAGCCTGTGTTCTCCGGGCAGGAGGGAAAGTCTTGAATTTGCGGGAGCTTTGCTTTTCATAAAGACTTTTTTTTTTTTTTCCCTGTTGTATTCCCAGTTTTCTGTGTTTTCAGACCTAGATAGTAATGTCCTTAGCTCCTGCAGAGACAAGTTATTCATATGGGTTTATGGAAACAGCATTGATTAACATTAGCTCATGTAAGTGAGGGGATCACAATCTGGCCCTTAAGCTTTGGCTTTTCTTCTTTGTAACAACTTATAACACATTTAAAGGAGACATTAGCCCTGGCTAATTCTAGGCCTGGTAAAATCCTTTGCAACAAATCATTTGCTCTAGACTTTATTTTTGCTTTTGGAATGTAGGGGTGTGGATCCTAATGCCATATTAATATCATTTTCATTTATATTCTTTTTTTTTTCAGTATTGTTGATCAGTAATGAAATTTTTCTTTCTTGATGTTTGACTCTGAAAATAAAAAAATGAGGGATGTTGTTTTATTAGTATTAGATGGATGAGTCATGTGGGAGAACTCAAGTTTCCTGACTGCTCGAGTAGGTAGTCATTTTTGGCTTGATATAAAACATTTTCAAAGAATGAGTTTGTGACTCAGGCCAGGACAGCACGCTCATTCGTAGATGATGGGAAGTAGACAGAAGAAAGGTTGTTAGACTGGTAATAAGGAATCCATTTTAAAGGACTGTTCTAGAAAATCTGCACGATTTGGGCAGTCCTAGTTATTAGAATGAAATGCAGATTGCATCTATGTGCAGAGCTTCCATGCAGCAGATTTCTTCAAGAATCACTGCAAGCAGGATGAATTCCTATTGCACTGGTGACAGGGTACACATAGAATCATAGAATGGTTTAGGTTGGAAAGGACCTTGAAGATCATCGAGTTCCAACCCCCCTGCTATAGACAGGGACACCTCGCACTAGACCAGGTTGCCCAAGGCCACGTCCAGCCTGGCCTTGAACACCTCCAGGGATGGGGCCTCAACAACCTCAACATACTTTGAGCTGATCTTTAAATTGTGCACCTCCTGGAAACTATGTTAGTATAATGATGCAAAATGAACCTCATGAGAATATCTTTCTGCGCAAAATTCTCTCTCAGATATTTTTACTTAAATGTTTGGCTTGCTCAGAGACCCTGAACATGGGGCCCCTTTCTGTAGTTGGCTGATAGGAACTGTCATGCTGCCTTTCTGCTTTAAAGGGAACACTGCGTCATTCCTTTTTGTATTTTTAAACTGCAAGTAATGTTTAAAGCGTGAAAAATAGATCAATTAGAAAGAGTCACCCCTGTATTTTGAAAGACTTGTTTTGACATAAGAATTGCTTAACATACTACCTTTGCTTCTCTGAACAGCAGTGTGGAGTCACAGAAGGCAGTATGTTATTTGAAAGACCGTATGCTTCTGATTAACATGAAGTGTAATGTATGAGAGCTTTTCCGAAGTTGAAGTTTGGAGCTACTTCTGTTTTATTTCTTTGGAGCTGACTGGAGAATCTAGTCAAACCAAGGACTTTTTTTTCCCATGCACCAGCTGATCCAGCAACTATAGCTGCATTAAAGCGCTTACTAAATGAAAGCACTGGTGGGTTCTGGGCTATGCATTAACGCACATACATTAAAAGTCTTCTGAAGATGTTGGCAGAATTCTCATATTGCTAAATGAAATACAAATTAAGGTTTAATTGCGAAATCCAAATCTCTTCTGTATTATAAAGCCTCTCCTTTTCTCTTACTGTTGAACGAGAAGAAGTACTAGCATAGCATATTAAATTAACGTTTCTTCTAGAAGTCACAGTGGTACTATGCAAGTAGAGCTGCTTCTTGTGAAAGTTAATAGAAAAATAGTTAAAAGCTTTGCAGCGGAAGGTTTAATTATGAGCTGCCTAACACGCCTGGGCAGGAAATGAAAGCCCTTCAGTTCCTTCAGTTTCCTGAACAGCCTCACGACAGGGGGAGATTCTTTTTCTCAGCGCTGTGTTTAAGGCTGAAGACTGGGCAGGCATGACTAGGGAAGAGGGTTGAAGGTCTCCATCTCATCAACTCCTGAGACCGTGGCAGCACAGTTAGGCCAGCTGGCTGGGCAAAATGGTCCATGCTAAATACTATCAGGGAGGGATGCAGACTGCAGCAGCAAGTGCACAGGCTGAGAGAGAGGACTCGAGTCGCTGGTACACACAGGCGTGTAGAATTTCTCCAAATCTGAGCCTGCTGTACAACCTCTAGATATTTAGGGTGTAGCTTTAAACCTAGCCTAAATCAGTTTGTTTCATTCCCACTAAGGCTCTGTTCGGTGAAAGAGTGATTAAAGGAAAGATGATGGCTATGAAGGTCTGGTTTTGGAACGAATGAGTGTATTTTTTTTTTTCCCTTTGAAGTGTAAGCGTGACACACTATGCACTACTTTTGTTTAGATTTATAAAACTGCAGTGCTTTAGTGAATCTCTAAGGCTTTTGTGCATGATCTTGATTAACGTGGTGCCCTTCCAAAGAAGAAATTGCTGCAAGGTAGAAGCAGAAACCAGCCAACATACCTGCCTTTTAGTGCAGTATTTAACACTGCTATATTGAACTGCAGAGCTACAGTCATCCGTTTTTGGGGGGGTTTTTTGGGTTTGTTTTTTTTTTTTTTAAAACCCTTTTGTGTCTCCAAAAGTGCTGTGATTCTCCTCTGCGTTATCCTACTCCCCCTCCCCTTAACTTTACTCTTTCTTACTTGTACTTTAAAAGCTTATCAATAGGGAGGTGCTGTACAAACCCAGAAGCTTGCTTTGGGGTCACGGACCTTGGGCCCCATGCGTGGGTCGATAGGGAAGCTTGAAGGGGAAGAGGAAGAGAGCTGCCTTCTGAATCAGGCAGAGGCAGCTTGGCTTTCGGGGCAGGGGGGCAGAGCTTCCGGGGGGGCTTTGTAACAGGGTGTCCCCCTGCCCCTCTCCTTCCTCCTTTGGTGAGCTCTTACTTCATTCTTCCTTGGGGGCATCCGCTTACATGCAGCCTTCCCTTTGCTTAGGAAAAGGGTGAGTTCATAGATTTTCACTGCCTGCAAACTGGCTGTCTTTCTCATCAAAAACTTTTAAAGTGTATTTGTGTTAGGTGTCTGCTGTGTTGTCAGCTATCAAATACCTATTGGAGTGTGATGAATAAGGGCTGGGAGAGTTTTGAAGGTAGGGGAACAGTAATGGTGAAAGAAAAACAATGTGTCTATTTTAAACTAGCAACTTGGGATTTGTATAATTATGGTATTCACACAGCAAAATAACACCACTCCAGGAATTAATTTTACCTTGAAATAACTGAAGTGAGTTGGAGGAAGTTGTTAGGGGAATGACTGGAGTTAACTTTGTCACAGAACCACATCAAAAAATGTTAAACTCTGGTATTTAAAGAGGTACCCATTCATGCCCAATTCTGTTAACCTTTGAAAATCCCATCTGGGAGACATGGGATTGAGAGTCTAGAAAGCTGGATTTTATTCTGTGTGTGACAATTTTGATTTTACATCTTACCAAGTCAGTCTCTCTACAATGGACATAGTTCTAAAAGGTTTCTAGATTTTTAATGAACAGCTAGTTGTAAAGCTCTCCCAGCTGGTATTGGAGTCCTAAGTAAAGTTTAAATAGCTTTGTGTGACTTTGCTTTACAAAAGTCTGCTTACCGCTTTGTCAAGACTCTGTAATTGTCCATTCACCTGTTACTTGGGTTCTTTATTATTGCTCCTACCATTTCACGGTTGATGGACACTGTGTGTACTGGTCCCCTATTCCTTGTGTTCGAGGCTTCTTAATAAGAACCTGTGCCACAGGTGCTGCCTTCCGATACAGGTGTCATTTCAAAGCATTAGATGGCATGCCACATTGATTAGTTTACTTAATTTGTCATTTCTTTCTTTTGAATTTGGGGGTGAATTCTGGCTGGCACTGATGAGTTCTTACAGTTTATTTTTTCAATTTATTCTGCAAAGAAATGTCGTTTCTTCTTGGTCACATTTTCAGCTGCATCATCCTTTGGGAAGGATTCATTTATGGAAAACTCCCAAAGATTTTCTGCGCTAAATGTGTAAAAAGACTCATGTAACTTTTCTGCAATCATTGTGTCTTCAGTGGATAGTCCACCTTGATGATCCCACAGGCTATGACAGCCTTCCTGCTCTGGATGAAGGGATAAAGATGTATTGTAGTTTAGTGTGTTGCTGCAACTTTTCCTTAAACTCTTTTGTGGTCTGTCATACTGTGTTTTTTACAACCAACCTGCCATGGTTTACATTCTTTTGTGTTATACTGATGTGCATATGCCATGATCTTTTTGACACTGCTCTTTCTTCTACACTCTCCTAACCTGCCATTTAAACACAATGGCTTTTTTTTTTTTTCCTGTTAGTCTTTCAGCATTTTTTTTGAGGTGGGTGGTCTATACTTGCTCTCACCTTCTGCTATGCTATGCTAACGTAACCTTCATGCTACTTGCTAATACTTACCTTCTGATATTTTGTTTTCTTTTAATAAGCTTTCATTATTATTTAGCTCACCTTTTGAAGATGACACATGCACAAGTGCATGTGGGGGGACTTTTGTCTACTATAGAGATGTTGAATCTAAATATGTCAAGGTCTCTCTTACAGACTGTCGTCTTGGTTGGTAGTAATCTCGATGGGGTCCTCAACATTGATGACTGTGTCACAAGGTGGTTTTCTTTTAGTGGGTTCCCTGTCTAGCCACTCTACGTAGTACAATCTACAGATTAGATTTGGCACCACAGCATGTTGGCAATAACTAAACCCTACCATTATTGCTGGTTTTCCTGTGCTAGAAATTGTCCTAATTTCTCTGGGCATGGCAGAGCTGCTGTTGCCAGATGACAGGGATAAGATTGTCTTTAATAATATATTTTTCCTGTATTTGGACATGGACTTTCAATTTTCTAGAGGTTCTGTGTTTATTGCTACATTTCACCAAGCTCTGATTTGATTTTAAGCTATTTGTTATATGTTTTCTTAACATGATTTCTCTATTGACATGAATTGTCACATCTTCTCTTTATCCTTTATGCCCAGGTATTAATGTACCAATAATTGATGTCTTTCCTCCAAATGTTCGATGTGCTCCAAAACATACTCTTACAAGTAGGTGTTCTAGTTTACCCGTCTCCTTTTTAACCTTCTCAGCATTTATAGAAATACATACACATTTGGTTTGGTTTTCTTCTACCTCTTTTGGGAAATGCTCTCACTGTTTCATGTTTGGCTTTGCCCGATGTCTTTCTACACTTGTGCCTGTGGACAGACGGGGGAAAGGAGAGATGAAGTCACACCACCCATGTATCTTTCTCGGGGGATTCTCTGCTGCTTTTACAAAGTATCAATACTCAGATGAATTTTGCAGGTAGACTGATGAGTGTCCGTGCTCTATTATAGATTTATGTTTACGGGGGCGGGTGACTCAAATTAATGAAATTTCAGTCAGTTGCTTAAATCAATTCCTGAGTCAGCCTTAGTTAATGTTTGTTGTGATTGATTTTGAGCATAGTTGCAGATGCTGAGGCTGAAGACTTGCCCTGAAATCCGCAGAAGGCATGCTGCTTGTTGATAGCATTAGATAAATTTTTTGATACTATTCCAGTTTCACTGTAGAAATGCAAGGCAGGTGATACAAGGACAAGTGGGAGTTGCAGTATTTTTAGTGAGAAAAGAGAATGTTTGTGTCGTTATGCACACTGGCTAGTGAAGAATAAACTCCCAAACAATTAGGGTTAAATGTTTTTCCATACTGCTTTGCTCTAGAAATTTGACCGAATCATTTCCTACAATAATCTTAGAATTATTGGCAACAACATATCCCAGAGAGAATAACGCAAGACAATCCTTAGTCTTTTTTTTTTTTTTTTTTTTTTTTTCAGTGAGATGCATAAAGCTATATAATGAAACAGGATTTTGAAACACAGCAAATTTTGGACTCACGTGCAATTGTGTTCCCTCCTTTCTCTCACCGCCAGGTGCTGTTTAGCATGTACATAATATTTTACATGCAAGCAGAGAACAACTGATTTATTACAGAAGTGAGAGAATATTTAACCTTCCAGGGGGCTGTAAGGACAACACAGAGTCATAGAATGACTTGGGTTGGAGGGGACCTTAAAGATCATCTAGTTCCACCCCCCCTGCCATGGGCAGGGACACCTCCCACTAGACCAGGGAGCTCAAATCCCGGTCCAGCCTGGCCTTGAACACTTAGCACAACATTAGCACAAATACATCTGATCTTGATCTGATAATAGCAGGCAAATGAACAAACAATACTACATGGAAATTTCTGTAACCTAGTTGCAAATGGTTTCTCATTTAAATTTTGTGTGCTTAAATTGACTACAAAAAGAAAAAATAAACCCTGCTCTGGTGGCACCTGCAGGATAGATATTGCTCTGTTGGGTTTTGGTTTGGTTTTGGTTTTTTTAATAAAGATCTGCATTTTATTGAAAATAATTTTATGGAAATTACAGTATTTCTACTTTTGCATGACAGCTAGTTTTCTGAAGCTTCTCTCCCAATAGGTGTGTTATAATGGCTTCGTATTTTGAAAAGGTATGCCTTTTCTAAATATATATCTACAAATATTTGAAGTACATTTAAGAATGAACACTATACAGAACTGTGAAGGGAAAATGTATATGAACAATGGTCAAACCAGAGCTAAATTTTTAAAGCCCTGTTTTAGCCACCTAAAGAGAAATTGCATCTGGAGACCTGAATCTTAAAAAAACCCCACCCTATTAAAGTAATAATCCAAAAGTTATTTTAAGACCATCCCTCACCTGATTGAATTTGATGGAATTAAGCAGGACTGTTCATACCACTATGATTTTACGGTGTCTAATTTAGATGGATGGATGATAAGAGACTTAATTCATAATTTAGGCATTGAGTTTGCTCCAGTGAATTTAGGTGTGGTTGCCTGTCCTTTCCTCTCCCACATACTTCATGCCAGTAATGTACCTCTGGAATAGAAGTTACGGTGCTCGAGCTTGGATTTGGTAGCCTAGCTATAAGCACACAGGCTTCTATCTTTTCATGTGGATTAGTCTTCAAAAGAAATAGTTCTGTTTGGATTAGAGTGCCATGGAGCTATCTGGAGATACCATTTAATGGTATTTAATTATTGTTGTTAATAGGCAGTGGCTCCTGGTTTTATATATGTAAGACTTATAAAAATATGTTTACTTAGAATGTGTTAATCTATGGTGTCTTTACCTGTGGCATAAAGAGGGCAAATAATCTCTTTAGTGAAAAATAGCTCAGAATAAACAGTATTAGTTTTTGTAAGGTGGTATTTTAATAGGATAGTCAAAAATGTGACTGATCTCATATGTTTTATAAACAAATAATTTATATAATGTTCTTTTTCTTCTCTTAGTCTAGCATGGAGGCATTCATGCATGGATTGTTAGAATAACAGACATTACTTGAAGTAATGTTGCCTTTATTATATTGCCTATGCTTGTAAACTTGCATGGTATTTGTGTCTAGTATTACATAGACTTCTATTTGCTAACTGTAAAATAAATAGATTTTAATTTTTGTCATTTACGTGCTTTTGCATTGTACGTCAGTAAGACTCTAATCAAATTTAATTCTACATCCTGTACTGAATGGTAGTTTTTAACATAATAAGTCTTGATTTTCATATTTATCTCACTGATTTGCAAAGGGCAAGTGGAAGAACTGAATTCTGCCGGCAGAATGATAGCTTTGTAATAAACTTTTCTAGATTAAATCCAGTGCATATGAATGCAGATAACAGCTGTATCTTTAAAATCTGTTAGGCCTTAGTGCTTTGCGGTATGTCCTAATACAAGTACATCCTGTTGGAAGCTAGCCCGAAGAATAACAAAATAAGAAAACAAATAAATTAAGGATAACCTTATGGGGTTGACCTGAACTCATGAAAGAGAAAAATTCAGAACCACTCCTGGAAAGTCCTTCTTATGTGTTTCCTGGGAGATGGTATGGTAGATACTTGAAATATTGCACATAGCTGCTTTTTATCAATCTCCTAAATGTTATGTCGAGTAGATGTGGAAAATGGAGGGGCTAACTACTAGTGTCTCAGTGCTTAAAAGTAGCACCAACCCAGAAAATAATTTATTTTTCTAGAACATCTCTATCACAATGGCTATTCAGTACAGTCTGACATGGTTAAGAAGAGCACGTTGACAGAATTTATTGGGACCCTGAGAAAGCCTTTGCTAGGGTTCCTCAGAAGAGGCTATATAGGAAACTAAATGGTCCCGGGGTGAAAGGGGAACTACTCTTCTGGGGTAGGGATGGCTGGAGACAGAAAACCAAGAGAAGGAACGAAGTGTCACTTTTCCGTGTGGCAAAAGGTGGCAGCGAGCCCTCAGCTGTTCAGGTTAGATTCATGCGGTACAATTCGAAGTTTCTGTGAGAGGGAAAATGGCAAAATGTGCAGATAATATACATTTGTTTAGGTCTGTCAAACCTAGGAGATGCAACCAGGACCTTCCAGAACTCAGCAAAGCTAGATGAATGAGCAGTACCAAAACTAATTGACAAGTGTAAAGTAATGCCTGTTGGCAATGGTAGGAATAATCTGAACTATTAACAGCTGCGGTTAGTATCTAAGCAAAGTGTTAGTGAAAAAACAGAATGTGGTGTCCTTCTGGACACTGTGTTCAAAAGGCTTGTTCAGAGCACAGCAATGACATAAATGGGCTTATACGTGGTAGACTAGAAAATACAATGAAAATTAATAAATGACCCTCTAAATATTTCGCCTTTTCTCCTGAGTCTATGTTCATTTCTAATTATGTAATATCAAGGAAGTTTCGTTGAAACAGAAATGGTGTGGAGCTTGCTGAGGAAAATGTTCAGAAGCATTTGATTCAAGGGATAGGGAATTGATTTTAAAATGGCCTATTAAAATCTTTTTATTCACAGTCCATAATTCATGTGTAGAACTTACTGCCAGAACTCCGTGATGTTGTTTTGGTAGAATTTCTGTATAAAGAGATTTCATTTCTAAATGTATAATGAGAACAATTACAAGTATGATACGTGATCCACATGCCTGAAGGTGTAATGTGTTAAGGGCTAAGACAGTAGCATCTTTTTCTTTAGCTATTGTAGCCTGTCTTTTATTATGTTTTAAAAATATGTACTTCTACCCGTTATTAGACACCAGTTACAGTTAGAAATCCTGCTAGGCAGGTTCAGGACGACATTTCCTAGTGTGACTGTGATATCCTTAGCTCAGGAGAAAGCCCTGTATATATATTCCTTCAATTTATGAATTATTGCAATTGTCTGTGCTTCTGCAAATGCATCCCTGAATTTATGGTAGATTATAGTATCATGTATCATTATGATGTGAGCCTTTTAAACAGAGTCACAATGGGATTAAAGAAAACAATTTTTACATTGATATTTGTTTCGGTTTGATTCTGAGTTTCTCTAGAGCCATAATGTCATTAGTATTCCAACTCCTTTGTGATGCCAATGTGGTCAATGGAAGTTGGAACAGCATTCTCAACTTGTTAAGCACCACTTAGACCCTCTCCTCACCTGCCATTGTGTTTTGCAAGGACAGAGGGAGAAAAGCAGCGTTTGCAGTATGTAGCTGGTCCCTGTTTAGGAATGTAGAACTCTCCTAAGCTACTTCTACTGTAGAGGATGTGATTTCTTCACACGGAGGGTAGGGTAGCAGGTTCCTTGGTGCCATCTGGTTCCTTTTTGATAAACCCCTGTTCTTTCTGCACGGCCAAGTCTGGCTCTGTGTGCTCAGCATGTGTCACTTCATTATAATTCTTCTTATATTAAAAAATAAATAGACTATTTCTTTCAAGTTGTCTGGTTTTTGGATAACACATCTTTAATTTCTCTGTGTAGTATTAGTGGCGAAGCATAATACTGATGTGGTTATTGCCAGGATAGATCGCTGCATGTCTTTATTTAAGCTGGACTTCATTGGTGTATCATAGACAGGCATGTTTCAGTGCTACTTGTATTAGGATCAAAATGGGTTGCTTTTGAATAGTAAACTTGGATCTTTTGGTAACCGCAACGTCAGCATGCTCTTGCTAAGTCATGTTGGGTAGGACAAATAGTAGAAATCAGTATATAGGGGTTAGCAATGAAACTGAATTTTGTCTGGCACTATAAATACAAAGTTTTTATTTCAGCTGTTGTTAATTGTTGTGGTTTGGGCCAAACTGGCTCCTGAGGCCAAATGACAGATGCTCTCTCCCACCTCTCTCTCCAACCAGGACATTAATAAAAAAAGTTTAATAATACCAGATTGTTAGATGCTAAATACAAAATCTGATTTTAGTCATTTTCTCAATTTGTAGAAAGTATTCATGTGAATAGATATTCACAGTAATAATTTTACAATAACCTGACTGTACGTGAATCTCTAAGCAATCATGTGTTCGCCTCCGATGATGAGCCACTTTAGAAAGAATAGCCATAATTCACACAGTGGCATGAGTCTTCAAAAAACCTCAAACTTTGGATTTATTATGGTGGTCATAATTGCTGGAAGGAATATTGTGAGAGTTTTAGTTTGTTTATTTTATTGGAAGATATACAAAACTTTCCAATGCAGTGTTGTTCTGCTGTCAAGCATTATATTTCCCTAAAGTTCTGTAGGCCACCGTCATCGGTTTTGTGTTAGGCAATGTAGGAGGAAAGCCTGCCAAGCCACAATAGTCCTACCTGATTTCTGTGGTGATTATAAGCTGTGAGTAATTTTATTTTATGGTTTGACAGGCTACAGAACTTCAAGCAACACTTCTGAAAGTGCTCTATTATGGGATTAAGGTTATATCTTACTTTAAAAAATTCTGTACCTTTCTAAACTCAGATGGTAGTGTCTGGGCTTCCTCCTTCGCTGCTGCATAATCCTTCGCTCTCACTTCATCTGACTCATGTCTCCTACCCAATTTCCACTTTCTTTGTGAGTAAGAAAAACCAATAAAATAGTATTAATGAATAAACTTTAAAAAATGGAGTAAGGATATAGAAGGAATAATATATAATTTTCACTGTATAAAATGAGATTATGTTAATCTGATAAGCAAAAACGTGATCAGCACTGCGGCTGAAGTAGGGGCTAGACAGTAGCCAAGATGAAGACGTAATTTTTACCATGTACGTTGAGGGGAAGGCAATTCCCATTAGGGTTTCCTGGACTGCAGCTAAGAGCTACAAAGTTTAGGAGTTCCAGACTCCTTTGCACATTTAAAGCTGTTTGACAGATCTAAGAGTTACAGCATACCTGCCTTTGGGAAAAACCTATAAAGTTGCTCTGATGGTTTTGAGGCACCCATCGCTGTGCATGTGATCTTCCCACCCATCGTCACTGTTTGAAAAAGTTCTTCAAATGTGGTGAGGAGTAGCCCTTTTCCCGAGTACTGGTAATAAAAAACATCTGTTTGAATACGAGTTTTAAGATATAAACAGAAATGGAAAGTTACTCTGCCTCGATCAAACAAAATTGCCCTGAGTTGTGTGGAGCAGGCAGTCACACAGAGGCAGTCGTCAGAGCTGGGCACTGGCGGTGGGAGCCTGAGCATCTGCTCCCAGTGCTGCCATAGTCTGTGAGGAAACCCGATCGGGTGTCTTTTCTGTATAAATGGCATTAACAACGTCTTGTAAAGGGTTTCAAGACTCTCTAATGAAAGGTGCCTCAATATTTTTGTTGTTAAGATTACTTTAAGGACTGACATTCATTTCTAATTGCAACTAATTAATTCTATTATGAAGCAGTTGGGAAGGAATGTTATAATCTTTACTTTATTAATTAACAGATACCTGACTTGATGAGCTGTTTATTTTCAGTTAGAAATTCCTGGAAAATTAAGTGGGTTTTTTTTAATATATTTGATACTAAATCTCCGAGTGAGAAGAATAATTACTTGCCAGATTGATGAGTTTTATTTCTGCATACACCAAGCAAAGAAACAAAACAAAGGAGCAGTAGTTCTGTTTTACTTTGTTCTTGTTGAGGGTATAATTTAGAGGAAATCTTTGTCTTTATGTCCTTATCTAATGCTTTTCCAAAACATAAACAAATGTGAAGGTGAGCAGACAAACATCACAACAGATATTTGGCTCACTGGGGGACTGACTTGACTTGGAAAAGTGAACATAATTTGGTGGTTTGTGTCCTGCTTTTGTGTGGGAGGGATTGGGGGCTGGTGGGCAGTAGCCTGGCTCCTCTGCAGTGGACACTGCAGCGTGTGAGAACATTGCCTGCATCTGTTGCCAGACCTTCCCACCTGGAGTATTGAACACAGGCAAGACAGTGATAGAAAAGATTTACAGAATCCATTACTGAAAGCCATCAGCCTCTGAAACTCAGAAACAAAAAACCCAACCCTTTTTACAGTGTGTGGTGGCTCTAGATTCTTCTCCCTGAGGAGGATTTGGGACATCACATAAAGGGTTTTATCAGCTATTTTTCACCTACAGGTCAAGATGGCCTGAACCCCCTGAACCTAATTTCTTGGAGTCACGAAGAATCAATGGTTCTGTCCTCCTTTCCACTGACCAGACTGGCCTGCTTGCCCTCTTCTACAGCTTTTGTGTGTAACAGGAGCTAATGAATATCGTTCAATCAATCAAGCCTTTGAAAAATAGAATGCAAAAAGGGCTGTTTATAATGAAATCATGCTTTCTCTGTAGTGCTGGCTTCCCTCACACCTTGTACAGTCATCAGGAATTTTCTAAGTCTTTAATCACCACATGATTCTGTACGTCTAATAAGGGACCATAATTTCAACAGGAATAACATTGCATGCCGCATTAGCGTAGTGCGTGTCGGTGAAGATCTATGTAAAGTGTAGGCCATTTGTGGTTTCTGGCTCTGTCCCTCCACAACAGTAGCATGTTTCACCTTCTCCAGCCTGGTCCCCATGCCATAGAGAAGTGTGTGGATGCTATAGAAAGAGCACACTTCAACTGCTATACATTGTGTTGAGAAGGGAAGGTGGCATTTTAGGCTTCTGTTCCCTGTCTCCTTCCCGCTTTCAATGCCTGTGCTGAAAAGCTGATACTGAGAAGAGTGGATTTGTTGCAGCCATCACAAGTCATGCTTATTTAGTGAGGAAATTGTTAAACGCTAATGCTTCTTGTCAGCGTGATACCACTGTCCTACTTTCATACCATTGATTTACAAACTGCAGCATATGACAGTCTTGTGTAGAATTCAGCTAGCCTTTTGGAATGCTTTGATGTATGAATTAGTTATGAAGGTTAAACTTTCTGAAACACCCTTGTGGCTTTATGGTAAGTATACCCACACAGTCCTTGGGCCAGTGCATTAATAAGCTCTGTCTTCCTTTGAGTTTTGTGGGACACTTATCCTCTGGAAAACTCTCAACTTGTCTGGAGTTCCAGCGGACCAGTCTGAGACGAACAAAAGGAGAGAATGAAGGTACGGGAGCGATTTCCTGCTTTTTAATAGCAGTAGTGTTTTCTGCTGGATTCATATGGATGGCAAAAATGAAGAGATGAGTATGCTGTACTAGCCATCCCTCCAGCCCCGAGTTATCCAGTCCACTGACAAGAAAGTCAGGGTTTGAAAGATAGTGAGGTGTTGCCTACTCAACATGACTTCTTGGGGAGGTCTGGGGACTTACTGACCTGGCCACTATCAAACCAGGAGGCATTTCTTTGTTACAAAAGCAGATAGCATCTGCTGTGCAGAGTTAGTGGAAATTTTACAGAATTAGTGAAGATTTGAAAATCTGTCTCGCTCATCTATTTGAAATCAAAGCTCTGTCACATTTACTCCAAGTAGGGAAAAATACGTTAAACGCCTTGAAATAAATTTTGCATTAGGACTGGGAGAGATCACCAGAGGTCTCGGGAAAAGAACATTTTTTAACTTGTGCCACACATTTGCTTCTTTCCTGTATTTTACTTCAGTCTCAACCCTGCAGCCTGAAGGCTGCAAGCCTGAAATTAAACTCCTAAAATGATAAAAACTTAAAATAAAGCAAAGGTTAATGGTCACTGGCTCCTTTCCCACAGGCTTTGCAAGCTTTGGTTTCTGAAACATTAACAGAATAGGAAAGCATAAGGCTATTGCTGTTATATATTGTTGTTCTTATAGTCAGTGTTAACTACTGTCAAGTGAAACAGCATTTCCTAAAAAACAACACACCTGAGCTGACGGTTAAGCTGGGAAAGCTAATACTGCTGTTGAAAACCCTGGAAAGTACGCTGGTTTGTCCATTAAACAAACTCTTAAATAGAATGAAACCAGCAGAAAAGGGATGTGCAGTGATTCTTCACTGATCTGCGTTGCTTCAGTGACATAAAAAGAACGTAAAGGTATTTGCAAAGGTCATTGGACCGCCCTCAACACCTATTCAATATGACTTTGCCAATAAGGGGCTTTTTTGCAGGCTGCGCTGTGGAGGTCTACCTGAATTCGCCCATGAGAAAAGAAAATATAGCTTAGGGAACAGCTTCTTTTCAGTCATTTTTGGTAGGCTCATTGGATAGCTGAAGGTAAAGTAGATGAGACCTAATCTTTCTCTGAAGGATACAGAAGTTCATCAACTTACTGAAGATTTCTAGTACTCCTTAGAAAAGATACATAGGCCAACCCAGTCAAGGTATTTGACTAGAGGTCTTGCGGCAGAGGTTTGAATGAGAGGATCATTTTAGAATAGTCACACCAACTGCTCCAACACGTGAAGGAACTGAATTAGATACAGTCAGAACTGAAATTGAACTGGATGTTTCATTTTCAGGTATCCACATGTTTTACCATTATCAACTAAATGAGCCTTGTGATTATCACAAAAATTTTTTACAATGTATAAACAGAAATAGGGAGGGGGTTGTGTTTTCAAGTGTCCGCTAGTTTTGCATGGTTGACTTTGAGGCATTCTTTTATTCCAGGCTGTTTTCCAAACAGTTTAATGACTATATATCTTCAAAGTTAATATTCCTTTGCAAATCCCCTTCTTCTTCCTCTTACTTACATTAGCCCGCAGCACCGCTGCAGTGTGTTAGGAAATGCTATGTTGCAGGTGGATTTCCACTTTCAATCCTGCTCTGTCCTCTGCCTGGCACAGGTTTGCTATCAGCTTTTGCAGTTCTCCCAGTTACCCTTCCCCTTCAGGGCTGTTAATACGTTCTCCTGAATTCATTCAAAAAAAATTGGACTTAAAAGATTTGTGCTGGAAATAACACGCGATAGTGTTGTTTGTTTTTTCTTTGTTAGGGGGATACAGAGAAGTGGAAGAGGGAAGTATTGAATTGTATAAACAAGTATTAAACTGTGTGAAGGCACAGGTAGGGGGCACGGGCTACAGATATTCAGAAGGGATCTCTGTGAAAATGAGTGTTTTATTTGAAACCTTTTAAAAAAGGGAAAGACTCCTTGTTCCAGAGTGTAGATTGGAAATCTTTGATTAAATCCTGAAACAGCCCTATTTAATAGACGCAAAGTGTTCTGTGGTACTGAGAAAAAAGGGATCATGGGTTATTCAGCTGCAGTTCTAAGAGAGCCTGTTATAACCATGCATTTTAATTAACCAGATCAGCCGAAGAAATGTTGTCTATATACTGCAGCATAGCTATCCTCCTTGAAAACTAGCCTATCGATGAACAGAGGACTTGTATTTGTAAAAGCTTTTTTAAGTACATTAAAAAAATGCATTTGTGAGAGATGAATTAATAATTAAGTTAGTGTGGAATTAACTTTAGGCAAATCTGCTTCATTTTTGCAGTGTAGGGATACGTCCTGTCTGTCGTATCCACATAGTGCCCCAACAAAGCGTTGATAAAAAAAAATGCAATTCCTTGTGACTTACCAGCATGCTGTTATGGCAAGGCCTATAATTTGAGATAACTTCTGTTTTTTCATGCATAACAATTTTTGAACGTTATGTTAATTTTCACTTAAAACTGATAGGATAGGGTACCTTGCAGAAGGTACAAGTATTCAGAACTGCTTTGGTTTATTTTTTTCTTCATATTTGAGCATGAATCATTTCACTGTATCTCATTTTACTTGTTATTTGATCAATGAGTCTTCTCTACTGGGGGAAGTAATTTAAAACTATTGCGAAAATGTCTCTAATGTTTCTTTGTTGCTGAACGGTTGCTTGCTGTTGGAGCTGTGGTTGTTTGTAAACAAGGCTTTGCAGGAGCAGAACTTGGTAGACTTGGTAGAAATTCAAGGACATCTGGTACGCTTATATGTAGCCCTTGGATTCTCTTTTTATTTCTGGGAAAAAGACAATGAAAAGAGAAGAGGAGCCCAGACTGGAGGAAAGAAAGAGAGCGGAGTGGGAGAGAGAAATCGGGGGGGGGGAGGAAATATCAAAATAACGATACATTTCCTTCCTATGAGAAGTGAGCCTGATCTAGGGGAGTCTTGCAGTTGGGAAATCCCCATAATGACCATCCTTAAGGTTATAAGCACATACAGAAAATCCTGCTATCTACAACAAGGATGAAAATTCTTGAATCCTGATGTTGCTAAACTGAAATGAAACTTGCAAGTTTCAGAGAACAGGGACATGTTCCTCTGACTCTCATGTCTCCCCCCATTCACCCGTAGTTCTGTAAACCTCTTTCCATTGCTCTTCTGAAAGAATTCAAATAGAGGAATTATCCAAAATCATTATAAAAATTTATAAGCCCAAGCATGCTCTGCCGTCTGCCAGTAGTGTACATATTACTTACTTGAAAAATTAAAATGCTGGACAGTTAGCCTAAAATACCATTTTGACAGTCTCTTCTCCCCTACTTAAGGCCTTAGCATTCATACAGCTTAAAAGAGACTCTTCTATTTTGATTCTGAGGCAGAATTTTGTTACCTGCCAGGTGAACTTCGTAATCGGTTTCAGATAATCATGCTGCTGGATGACTGAGGAAAGGTTTGGGAATATGGAGTACTTTTTCAAACGAACCGCTGGGACTGTGCAGAAAATTCTCAAATAGCTATAGCAAGCTCTGCACAGAAGGTGTCTTGAAGTTTGAATCAACAGCAACAATAGAGTGTCACACTGGCTGTTCGGGGAGCCCTCAAGGTTAGGCAAGAAGGTCATCTCTCGTGGGTATGCCTGTCAAGCCCCAAATATGTATATATGTGCATTGACACATAAACAAGATTATTTTGGTATATCTTTCTGTTAATATTGGAGTGTCGACATAAATATGGGGCACTTTAAGTACATGAACTAGGTGGAAGTAATGAGTACTTGTAATAAATTCTCACTACAGAGTCTGTGTGTAGGAACATTTTCTTTTCATCATCTCATTAATGAGTTTGAGCCATTAGCAGCTTAGAGTGCTGAATAAGGATTTACATTTAATTGAAGTCCTCTGTTCCTAGCTGACAAAATGTATTTTACACACTTGATGGATGCAATTAGTGTGATGAGGCTTTAAAAGAAATTGGCTTTAAGTTTAGAATTTGCCATGTCACTTTATACATGAAGCCAAAGCATACGAATCAGTAGTTCTGTGGCTTTGGAAGAACACATTTTGTTATTTTTACTGATACATAGGCGGTTTTAATTTAGGATACAGTTACGGTCCAAATAGAGCATGCTTTCAGATTTGAGAATGCAATCTGTTATATTACAATTTCAAATTATTTTATACTGCTACAAGATATTTCTTATGTGCCCGAACTTACCATTGTAGGCTATGGCTACAGACAAACCTGTATCCTTTAGATAGCATGGAATTGTGCGTAGTTGTTTAAGTTACTGTGCTTTATTAAGCTTTGATAAAAACAAACCTTCATAAATACTGCTGGACTTTAGTACAGGCAAACTAAGGGCAACTGCTTACCACTCACAGTCACTTTTTCCCCTACAATGTTATTGCCTTCTCACTTTAAAATATTTCAAGGTTTGTCCTAGGAGAGGTCACATGCAAAAATTAATAAAAAAGTAAGAGAACGTTGAGATGCCATAGCTGTGCACTGTAGGCTTCCTTAAGCTGTAAAATAAACACTGGATAAAGTTCAAGCGCTCAGTGAAAAGAACTTGGTTACTGGCGATTACGTGGAGACTGCCTCACAAAGTTTATTGCTTCCCCTGTGGCAAACAGTTTCTTTTTGGTATACGTATTTTGAAAACAGGAAGCTGCTTCATTCAAAAGGTCAAAGGTATATTTCAATATACAGGATTCTGATGTAGAGTATTAGATTTTTTCCCCCATATTCTCTGTGATTATGATTTATTGACTAAGAAAAGTGAAATATTTTTTGTTGTGTTGCCAGTGTTGAATAGATGTAGAATAGGGATGGATAGAAATATGCTGTCCAGCACCATGTATGTTTGAAGTAAATCTATTCTTTAATGAAGGACAAGTTACTGGCTAGTAATTGGAGCTTCTGAGCTCATATAATAATACTGCTAGTCTTTGCTGCAGGCCCACATTTTGTATGAGTACTGTAGCCTAGTAACTGTTGTTAAGGATACATGAAAGTAGGGAAAACTAAACATGTAGTCCCAAAAGTACAGAGACTGTTCCTGATAGGTACAATTAGCCTTAGGAGAAGTTCCCACTGAAGGGTTTCTATCCCTGTCTGTTGTGATCCTCTGTTGTAAGGTGGATAGTAAGTATATTACACTGTGAGTCACAGGCGTAACATCACATGAAATTCATTTTGGAATTGGAAATTGCTATTATATGCAGTGTATGTGTATTCTGGGTAGTACCGTGTGATTCAGGAGAAGCTGGCTGGTATGAAGCGATGTAGAATGGAGCCTGCATTGCTCTGAGGCTATGACTCATATTACAGGGGGCTGGAAGGCTAATACTCTGCTACGGAAGTGTTATATTACAAGTAATAGTGCACTGCTAACAAAACTCTCATGTGCTGCAGTGATTATTTGATATTCTTTTTTGAAGAAGAAAAGATGATCCCTTTCTCAAACTTTGGCTAAATAGTTTTGTGTAAGATTACTATGATTGTTATTAGTGAGGAGTGTGGGGAATAAACTCATTTGGTTAAAAAACAGACTCCAGAGTTTGTAGCTGTTTTTTTAAACTGAACCATAGGTAATTGTTTTTCTGAGGTCAGTTAATTTTAACCGTGTGCCAGGAATTAGTGGCAGTCCCTTTTGTAGTAGGTCAGAAAGCAATTTCCTAGTATATACCCTTTTTCAATATGCATCCCACCCAATACGTTAATAAGATACATCTGCCACCATCATTGAGGTACAATTGCTTCCTTTCACCCACAAGAAAACTTGCCAGAGTCTCTGGGAAGGTAATTTTTTAGACTAGCTTCATAATGGTCAGAGCACTTTGTACACCTTACAAACAGTCTTGTTCAAATTTCAAATTCTGGGGAATTTGTGGTAATGTTCTACCACAAAGGTGAAGTGCTCAACTATTGCAAAAAGTGGGTGGAATCTGGGTGTTTAAATCCCCATTTGCTGCTTTGAAAATCTTTCCTATAGTCTGTTTTAAAATAAACAGGATTATCCATAGGAAACTAAAAAATTAATAACAAAACACGAATTAAGATGAAGTCTAAAATGGTTTTTCTCTTTGATTCCAGTTTGCATTTTGTAAACTGTATTCTGTCATCTCTGGCTTTTGCACAGCTTACCACAAGCCAAATAGATGCTTCTGCATCGTGTATTTAAAAAAAGAAAAGCAAAGAAGAAACAATGTGTATGCTACTCTACATTATAAAGTCTGTATTTTAGAATAAGGAATCCATTTATGACGGTTGTATTTTCAGTGGCTCAGAGATTGTATGACTAATGTGTTATTACTGCTTATTATCTACACTTTAGCAAAACACATGTTCAGTCTTCATGTTGCCCTCATCTACAGCTACTTTTAATCTTGAGGGCAATGAAGGGAAGAATTACAAAGGCAATTAGGTTGCCTGGCTTCCATTGGAGATCTTGTTTTGTACCTTTGAACGTTTTGGGCACGTTTTCTCCCCTGAGTTACAGCTGAGCAGGAAAGGGGATAGTAATCTCATTACATCATTTTGAAGTTGATTTGTGACTTTTGCAGCCTTTAAGGAAGTGGGTAATATAAATGCCTGATTTAAAATCAGAACCATGAGTTCTACAGCACTGATTATTATAGACACTACTTAAAGAACTGGTATTCAAACATTGAGTAAGTTTTTTCTGACCGTAAGAGGACATATGTAAGACCCGACAACACAACCCATGATTTGTCCTGAAGTGCAAACAAATGCCAGGAGAATGTAGTCAGCTAGAGTAATGTACATGTTACCACCTAGCAGTATCATATTCCTAAAAATGCTGAAAATAATCATAAAAGAAACAACAAAACAGTAAGATAAAATATAGTTTGATTATTTCCATATCAGCTCAGTCCCACAGCTTCATAAAGAGATGTCTTATATTATAAGAAGGTATTTTTCTCCCCCTCATTATTTAGGTGTGAAATAAAAGTTAGAGACATTTTTTTATTTTATGTTTAAGGATGCCTAGAACCAGGCAGTAGCAATTTTTTAAAAATAGATGCTTAAAATACTTTAAAAAAATGCATAAACATTTATTTAACATTCCAGTTTTGGTTTAGAAAGTGATTTCATCTCTTTTAAAATCAGTTAACTTCTGGAAAAGCTGAGTGATCCTCCCTAACTTTTTACTAGCACTGTAAGCCATATGCCGTCCTTTCCCTGAATCTTTTCTGTTTTCCATCTCTCTGTATAATGATGCACGTGAACAGAAGTGCCCATAAAAATGCAAAGTTTTCATATGGTTAGTACGGCCTGCTATAGGATATAGTGCAGGTCTAATACATGACGAGTATAGGAGTTAGTGCTGGATTTCAAGTGAGAATGACTAATGAAGGCTGACTTCACGATGACAACTTCTGCAGGCTGCTGCCAATATCAAGGGGTTTAGTGTTTTTTTTTTTTCTTTCAGCGTTAAGCAATTAGGTTCCTGAGAGACCTAGCTAGTTAAATGTTCTGCTAGTTTGAAGAAGAAAAGGATTTGCACACAGAACTGGGCAGATGATTTTCTCAATGGTGTAGTGAAGCAATAAACCTTGTAATGCGTTTATGTCCTTGTTTGGAGTGTAAGTAGATGAGTAATTAGGATGTTTTATTTTCATATGTCCTTATGATGTGTTAATAGAGTCTGGCTGTGCTGCCACAAAACACTGAGAATTTGCAAGGTTGAACTGTAATTATGAAGTCCTACATGATCTCAATACTGCTAATGGTGAAGTGATAGAAATTTAACATTCAGTCAAGAGTGTAAACTGTGACATAGTCAATGTATTAGTCACACACAAACATAGTAAGTGAATGGTTTTAGGGGTTAAGAAGACACATTTGAGGGCTCTTTGGAGAACTCTTTCAAGATTACACCTCCAGGCATTCAGTTTCTTCTTGGCAAGTGAAAGAGATTGTGAGAAACTGTAAGAATCTGTAAGTGAAGAATGAAATATTTTGTTCTGTTAAAGAGTTTGGTTGATTTCAGTAACAAAGAATCTTAAGCTTGTGATTTTTCACATGAACACAAAATATTTCCTGTAATAACTTCAGTAAGTTTCATTAATCTGTTCAGAAAGTAAAAGTTAATAAATAGGCATTAACTGCCTTTTTGTCCCTTCTCAGTAAACAATGCTCATTCTTGCGTTAGAATGCCAATGCTATGGTCGTGATAGTCTAACAATAGGAGCAAGAGAAGAATTGTAGGGAGGTGTGATTTCTATGATGGGTTGGACAAACAAAAGAATACTGCCTACTACTTGCAAATCTTTTTTCATTATTGCTTTTACGATTTTTGTGCTTGTTCTAAATGAGATTTGCGGTTTCTCTGGTAGGTAAAACTGTGGCCATCAACTCACTGCTGGCCATCCCAGAGTGTCTTGAATAAACTCCATTTCATTACTTTACGACCTCCTTGGTGATCTGTTCATAGCTGTTGAACACAGTCGCTTTTTGCTTTTGTGCCCTTCTGTGTTCCATTCACCGTTATACCAAGAAACGGTTTGGCTATAACCCTGAGGATCACATCAAATTCCTATGCTGTACCACTGTGATAACACCCATTCTAGAAAACCTAGCTAGGCTACGTGTCATGGACTGGTAGGTGACCTCCAAACACATGTAAGTACATAAAAAGTTAGAAGTACGACTGTATTTTGTTCAACGTGCAGTGAAATGAGTTCTTGTGCGTCTTCTTAAGGGAAATGAAATCTGTCTCTTATCAACAGAGCTATAATCCTGATTTCATTGGCTTATGTCATTCACTGTGGTTTAAAATTGCTGCCAGTAACGTTGGCATAGAGTTACTTGGAGGCCTAAAGTAGTTGCTGCAAAACATAGAGGCAAATATGCTGCATATTCCTGTGTCACCGGTGGGTTTCCCGTTGTTTGGCTTTATTATTACTTGTGAATTTGACCTTTCATCATTTGCTTCTTGTCTCTTTTGCACATTGTGTGTTTTCAAGATGAAGCTGTTACTTTAACTTGTTGCCAGGTGGTGAGTGCCCTTCCTTTTCATGTCTAATAATATCTTCCTCATTATGGTAAAAATAAACTCAAAAATGTTATTTTTTAAAAAATCTTTTGCTCTTAGGAAGTTGAGTTGTTTGTAGTCTGAGTGTATTTTTATAATATCTTAAAATGTCACTTAGTGGTGTTTTATAGGTAATAAGTTCTAAATCAGTGGCCACAAATTTGTTACAGCTCCTGTCCTTATTTACTTATTATATGCTTCTTGCCTTTTACTGACAGTAGTGGCTAACACCGTGGATAGACCTTTTCTTGCTAGCAATCATCTACTCTTATGTTCTCCACTCATTCACTATGTTCAGTTTGACTCCTATACACAGAGTTGAAGTTAAAATACAGTATGGTGAAAGGATTTGATGCTACTAGCACGTGATACCGAAGAGTACAAAGTAAAAAGGCAAACACATCTGTATGTGAATTGATATAGACAACAGATACCTGTGATTAAGCTAACTACCCGCTGGATGTCACTATTGTTCCACAGAAATGCATCTAAGAGAATATTTTTCTAGAGTAGAGTAGCTGACAGCAAAGACCATTAGCTTGCAGCAAACTGAAAATTTCTAATTGTGTTTGCAGGAATATTGTACATTTATGTTCATTTTGCAATTGAATTTTATATCAGCGTTCACTATTTCATAATAACAATAAAAAAAAGAGCATTGCCAAACCTTTAGCTGTGATGACTGTGTAAGTGCAGATAGTGAGTAATGAAAACCTAGCAGCCAGTAGAGAAGCTTGCATTCATTATGCTCAAGCCACTTGTTCTCATTATTATTCTCCTACTCTGCAATTGCTGGAGGTAATCTCAACACAGTGAATGAACATTACCAGTCTCCTTGAATTTGCTTAGTACATTAGTTATTTTCTTTTTCCAAAGATGTGCGTTCTGTGAGGTTTATTATCCTGAAATACCACTTGAATATTCTAGGAGCTGGCTAGGAGAATGTCCTGATGTGAGGAGACTGGGTTCTATTCCCAGTACTCAACTGGTGTGTGATCTCGAGCAAATTACCTCAAGTCTCTCATCTTTATTTGCCATCTTCTGTCTGTCTTCTCAACATCCCTTGTAAACATTGAATGCAAGAGATTGTTAGAAGGTGTTTGTACAGTGGCTAGCAGAGGAAGTCCCGACATCTTTTAAGATTTTTGGGGCGTTACAATAAAATGAAACAGTCTTGTTTGGTGATTCCACCAAACAATTCCACCATTTGTCTCAATATTGTTTAAATAAACGTAGACTACAAACAAGACTGCAAAACCAATGACAATGAAAACAGGCATGGAAGAGTACTGCACTTTGTGGCTTGAAAAGCCCTGGTCTTCAAGTGGTAGCTCCAGAACACCATATATGACTCTGGAGAAGGAATAGAAGTTGATTAGAAAACCCCCAAAACCACAGCAAAACAAACCCCAGACACCTGCAAAATGCATTGTTGCTTTCCTACACTTGGAATATGTAGGCAGCATCAGATCCATAAGGGATAGCCGGGTCAAGAGAGGCACTCAATCGCATCTCCTTCCTCAAGTTGATACCTGAAATACTTGGGGTACTCCAAATCCTTAGGGGTTTGTAAGAGCTACCGTTGCTGTTGTGCATCCTCTGGGGATTCTGCAGCATCACCCCAGCAAGATTTTAACAGTCTTATGAGAGACTGGCACCAAAATATCCAAAACCCAAGACAAGGTGGGATCAGAATTCTAGGTACCTGCTGGCCAAACTGGAGAGAAGCAAAGGAGAAATTTCTTTCCTGGAATCTTTGGGGCTTTCACACTTCATTTGTATTCAGGAAAGGGGCAGCCTTTCACAGGGACTGAAAGTTGCTCAGCTAAGACCATGTAGTTTCCTACAAGATGATTAGAATTTGTGACTCTGGTGGCCAGGCCACCCAAAACAAGTCACTTCTGAAGCGTTTCATTTGGCAGTGGTGAGGCGAAGTTTAGCTTAGTTCATGTAGTCTTTGCGCAGATGAAAGCCTGGGTTTTGTAATGTTTTTTTTTAACATGCTATGCAGCTGGTTTTAAATGGTTTCTAAGCCATACCCACAAGAGTGGGATTTAACAACTCGGCTCGTAGGCCTCGGGCTGTGCAAGAAGGTTCAAAGAGTTACACTGGGCATCTTACTTGCTGTAATTAGACAGTGGTTTCATTATCAATGACTAAAGCAGCAATTACACATTCATCTGTGTTTGGTGTATGTTTGGAAATTTATGAAAAGTGAATCTGTAGTTTTTCAGGCAATAAATGAATTAGTTTATCTGAGCATGTCTGTGCTTGAATATAAACATCCTATATTTTCATTATTCTTTTAATCTATCTATGATTAATGGCATGCTGGCCTTTCTTTTTCATGCCCGTAATAAAATATTTTTCAAAGGGAGCTACTGATAATTTTACAGGTATTGCTTTCTGTAGAAGGTTATGGATTGGTTCTTTCTGAGTATTGTTATGGTTAGAACAAGACATTAAAGAAGCTTAAAAGGAAGCATATGAAGTCAAACTCAGTTATAAACAACTCATTCACAATCACAGTCCATTAAGAAGTTTTAGAAGATTGAATATTTTCAAATAGCAAAAATTCTAAATTAATAGTATGAAATTATTTTCTGATTGTAGTTAGCACTCTCAAAACTAAACAGCAAAATTTTCTTCTACTTATGTATATGTATGTATAAGCACATGTATGATTTGGGCCAAATCTTTCTTGCTTTGGCTGTGCCTAATATTAGCCACCACTGCAGACATTAAAGCCTGTAGAAGTACAGAGATGGTTTTTAACAAGAAGTTTACAGCGAACTGTAATCCTTCAGTACAGAGCTAACCAAGACCTGTGATTCCCATAATAGCGAAGATAATTCGATGTGTATTGACTTTGTGATAGCAACTTTCAAGGTACAACTCAGGTTAAAAATCGCAGTCTGCTCAGTGCTGCTAAAGCATCTCAAGCACTTGCATTATTAATTGTGTGGGATCCCCTTTGTACCCAGTGAAACAGGGTCTCAGTGTTGCAGAGTTCAGGATAGTCTCAAGCTTCTACTCTCGGATATTTTCTCACTACAGTCCTTGAAAATGAGAATGGTTTCATTATGTGAAAAAAACCAAAGCAAAACAAAAACCTTTCAAGTGTATTAGTTCTTTTAAAGAGATGCTTTCTAGCTTTTTTTTCATTGAATCTAGCATATTTCAAGGTGGTTGGCTGTGATTATTTTTTTTTTCCAGTAAATATTCAGGAGAACATTCTGCTAAGGTTTTGCTTTTTCTAATCTGCTGCAGTGAAACTGCTTTATAGAAACATTCCCTCCCAAGTGATTGAAGATGTGCAGTTTACCAAGTCGAATCAAGGTATAAAATAGAGAGAATTAAATTACTTGCTTACATATAGGTGCTGCTGTATTGTTTCAAGAATGACACCCCACCCCCCCGTTAATTAAAATAGGAGGTATGATTTATTTGGAAATATGGGGGATGTCATATTCTTCTGCAACCAAAAAAAAAATACATGACTTTGGGAGAGGGAGGGCAGGGAGTAGCTGGATTACAAATCTCTGTTTTGTCCAGAACCACTGATGAATGACTATACATTAAAAATTAATATCTGTGAATTCTTGTAATGTCATTAGGGTTTTGCTAAGAGAGAAAAATTTGTTACTGATTTCTTTAAGGATTCTTGGATGCACTCTTCCCAGATCAGTGAGTAACCAATTTTCTCTGAAAGCTCTTTGCAGTTGTAGTATTTCTAAAATGTAGACTGTTTGGCTTTGTAAGTAATGAAGCTTTATTTAGTTATTAGAAGGATGGTGTGCAAAACACATCACAAAACCCTAACAAGCTCAGCCCAGCAAATAAAAAGAAATAGAAGAAAATGACAGATTTAACGGTTTCCTCAGCTACATTAATGTCTTTGACAGTCCTGAAAAGAGAATTTCTAATGAGCACTGAAACAAATGCGTGCAGGAAGTGGTCTTGCTTTTGCTGCTGCACATTTGAGTTCCTCTAATTGCATCAATAAGGAATTTCTGCTCCTCATTTAATGAATGCCTTTTGACTACTTTCTGAAAGGCGACTGGATGTAAGGGATAAACACTGGCACCTTTTGTATGAAGTCACATAAACAGGTTTCAATTAATAGTTATCAGCTCTAGAAATACTGTATTATAATGCAGTACAGTAAACCCCATTATACATTTTTATCCTTAAATTTTATTAAGCCTAGGTTTCCCTCTGCTTTGCTTTTGGCGTGAAACCTCATGTCCTAAGACAGTGCTTTAAGTCCCCACTGGCTTTTTAATATATCTTGTGTTGGCCAGAAATCAGGCATTCTTTCAGAGCTGTTCCTGCACCATCTCTCTCCTCAGACAACTCAGAATTCATATGATGCCACAATACCTGGATCTTTAGTTTGGTTTTGGCTCAAAAAGTGAGTTTCAGAGCAAGGACTGGGGTTGGGGAGGGGGAGGGGGGATGGGGGACACAGGGGTAAGGGAAGCTGAGTTTGATTTTTATTTGCTTTTTTTTTCATTGTTGTCATTTTTCTCCCTAAACAGAGGCACAGTCACTGCAGGTGCAATGGATTACTTATGAAAGAAGTTTTCTATTTAAAAACAAGAGAGACTTTAATGAAATCAGTAGAGGGTTTGTACAATAGGTATTGTATTAAACCAGAGCTCAGGCTTCACATTGATTGCGGTATTTAAATTTCAATGAGTTGATTATGTATGAGAGTAAAATAACCAGTATTATGAATGTACAAAAAAGTGACATGGAAGAGCTGTGCCAGAAAAGTGAGAAAAACGTTCCCTTTATAGTCCCTAGAGTTCAATAAAGCACCACTATTTCCCAGCTTTTAAAAGCTCTTTTATCACAATGGTTCATACCTCACATTCCCTGGAGCCTGATTTGTTATACGTGCAGGGTCCTGTTCCATTCAGCAGCATCTCGCTGGTTTCAGTGTTGGTAGGTTTGTAATCTACATAAAATTCCTGTGTGCTTGGAGTCATTTGCTTCAGCGACTGTCTTTTCTTTTTCCTGTGCCTTCGCATGAGAGAGCGCTGCTGCAGCTGCTTCATACTGGCTGGGTAACGCTTCCATGACACATAGATTACCAGCAGGATCACAAGCACAGACAAGAAAAGGGCCACGCTGCCTGCTATGATTTTATGGAAGGAGATGTGTTCCGTGTCGTGCTCGGGTTCGGAGCTCGATTCAGTGGCTCCAATAGTTGGGGGCTGAGGGGGCTTGCTGTCATGTTTAGGCCTGATGAGTTTTGGTTTAAATGTTGGCTTTGGGAGAGCTCGTGCTAATTCAAACCTTTCCGTGGTACTTTTGCCACAGATGCTGTAGTTCTTCACTGCATCGATAACATTCACCCCTTGCAGCTCTTTGGGGCTGGCACAAATAATTGTATTTTCCCTCAGCCCTTTAAAACTTTTAAGCCAGTTTACCAGAGAGCAAATGTTTCTGCTGCATTCCCATATATTCCCAGCAAGGCTGATGTCATTGAGGGATATCCAAGAATCCAGAATTTCTTGACCAATAAATGTGAGCTTGTTTGAATCCAGGTTGAGGCGCTGTAAATTGGGCACGCACTGAAAAACACTAGGTCCACTGAAAGCTTCTATTTCATTGCCAGATAAATCAAGTCTTTGTAATGAGCTCCAGGTCCAGGACATAGTTTGTCCTATCACGCTGATTTTATTCCACTGTAAATAAAGGTTTTGAAGGCTGACTAGCCTTGGAAAAAGTGCCAGGTTGAGCTTAGAAAATTGATTGTGCTCCAGATGAAGCTCTTTCAGTCTGATCATGCCTGCAAAGACATTCCTTGCTAAACTTCGGATGCGATTATAACCCAGGTCCAACAGTTCAAGGTTCCTACAATCTTGAAATATTCGAACAGGGATGGTTCTTAGGGAATTGGACCGCAAATGTAAACTCAGCAGCTTCCTTAAGCCCCTGAACTGTTCAGATCCCAGAGACTGCAGCTGATTGTATGACAGATCCAAATTCCGGAGATTTGTCACAGGTCTGAAGGTATTATTAAGAAAATAGGAGATTCTGTTGGAACTCAAGATCAACTCTTTTAGTCTGCGTATTCCATTGAAAGCATTTTCGTCAATATTGCTGATGTGGTTATGGTCTAAATAGAGCCAGGTGAGTTGATTAAGACCTTTAAATTGATTGTATTTTAGTTTTTGGAGGCTGTTATATCGAAGGGACAAACCTAAACAACCAGCAGATATACTTGAGGGAATCTCCTGCAATTTCTGAGATTCACAATATACCATTTTGCCTTCACACCTACAGCCCTTAGGGCATCCTCGTTCAGCAGAAGAAAGCATTGTCAGTAATACAGTAGGGGCTATTACCAGAGCTACAGCTGATCCGCTCAGTAGCCTAATTACATTGAAACCTGGAAATAAAAACAACTTAGAAAAGTTATCCCCCCACACATCAGTCATTTCTTTCAATCATGCTAAAATCTTTTATCTCAGCAATCAGTTAAAAATCCCTAGCTCGACTCAACTACTTTTCACATTGTTTTCTTTACTCAGATTTTTTTAAAGAATGCCTTTATATAAATACTGGAAAACAGTTGGGTAAAAGGTGTAATCCCTAAGCAATTTAACTGTAATAACAAATCACATCAAGGTAAGTCTATGGAGTAATTAAAGCACAGGCTATGCAGTGGCTATGAACTATACATTAAAAAAATAACGTGAAAAACATACCCATCCTTTGTGTTGTTCAAAGGTCGTCCTTAGGTCTTTTGTTTTTTGCTTAGTGTGCCACAAGCATGGCAGCCCCTGTCAGCTGCACTGTAGTGAGTCAGGGCTCGCTGACACCCAGGAAGAAAAATTGGACCCCTTGGGAGATGGACCGATTTTGGAACATTATTCTTTGCCAGCCATGCAGAACACTCCAAGAATAAATCAATCCCAACACAGCATTCGCAGCAAAATGTCAAATTCTTCCTAGGTAATAGGATCTTCATGGATATTACGTTTTTGCATCTTTATAGTTAGGAACCTGGCTTTTAAAATTTCTCTTTATAGGAAAGCATGTTGGATTCCTCCAAGCACCATTTAGCTATCTGCATTCACACATCTGTATTCCATAGCACAGCAGTTCCCTTACTTAGTACCCGATCCGGCTAGGAAGCTGCTTTGTAGCAAAGAAGGTAGAATAAGCCCGTACAACCAACAAGCTCGGCTCACTTCTGCATACTGTCATTCTGAAAGCTCCGTCCGACTGTTGCTTTGGTTTCGGCGAATGCAGTCTTATGTAAAGCTGCCCCCAGTGGCGAAGAGTATTACGGGCATGTGCAGAAATGTCTTCCTTTTATCTTGCAAATGAGTAAGCTCTGCTGGGAAAAGAGTGATTGTTCTGAGTGACTAATAGAAGCGCAATGGTCAGCTCCGGTGTAAACGAGTGAGGTGTGCTGAAATACCCAAATCCTCTTAGTCTCTCTTGCTCTCTCTGAAAGCTGTTTTGCCTCCCTCAACTTAATAGCTCAGCATGAGCTGCTGAGACTTTTGGCTGAAGGGCTAACGTGACGTTTGTAGGACATAGATACAAATTTTCGGTCCTCGGGGTTTGGGGTTTTTTTTGTACTGCATTAGGCATGTGTTCACGTGACCTTTTTGCAATAACTCACTGGTTTTTAGTGAAGTATCAGCCCCCTCAGTGTGTCTCTTATCAAGCGTTTCAGTGGGGACACTATATTTTATAGCATGAAAAATGTTTTGGAGCTGACATTTTGCCTTTTTGCTTTTTTCTTCTCTGTTAAAAGGCACAGTGCCAGGAGGTTAGAAGAGAGTATTGTGCTCATTTATTTCCCAACTTGCTGTCACTTCGTTCCACAACACTAACACTTCAAACACGGGCTTCCATAACCCTTACAATATAGGGACGAAGCAGCTCGGTGTACTACTTTAATCAGGGGAATTGTTTTGACTGTAACTTATGACATGGGCAGGATTTTATGTGAAGGTACAATATGCAGAGGTTTTTTAGGTGTGTGACTCCGGGCGGTCTTTATATGTCACATAAAGAGCCTTTTTCGCTTTCCGTACTCTTCCCTTCTTTCCTGCGTGCGGTAGAGAAAGGGCATATCCTCTTATTTGGGCAGAGCAAAGGTAAGATGGCATTACAGCAAATGCACCATGCTGGCAATCTTCCTTCACCAAAAAATATGTGATCAGAGATGATGGTGGAGAAGTGTAAAATCATGGCTCTTTGACGTGCAAGAATAGGCTAGAGCCTGAAGAGAAGTGTGCTGCTCGTTAAAAGAGGTGTACAGATTACAGTCCCTCAAATGCAACCAGACAGCTCTGAGAACTGCTTTTCCTTTCTGAGGCAGAATCCTTACCCCTTCCAATAACGTGCTTTGACTTTTCCCTTATTATTCACTGCTGTGAGCATAGAAGAACTTAACATGAGGTGAAACCTGAAATTTTCCACGCATTAAAATGCCAACATTGCCTAGTACTTAGTCTGTGAATGACTTCAGGCTTAGAGTAATCCCACTAGTATTAATGCACCTATCTATAGTGCCTAAATTAGGAGCACCCATTGCCCCTGGCTAGCAACTATGAACATCTTTCATGTCGGGAATCAGAAATACGTACCTGCATCAAGGCACATCCTGTGAGAATTCTCCCCTTTGGGTCAGATTTGTGGTGAGGGAAAGGGTTAATTCCTCCATTAATCTCTGTCACCACCTCCCATTCTCTACTACGCCTTGTTTCTGGCTCTTCAAGCTGATCTGTAGGGCTGAGGAGCCAGCGACAGACTGCAGACTGCACTGGGAAGTGTGATAGTCTGGGGAGCTGTTCTGCTGACAGGAGTGTCATGTGCCAGTCCTGGTGTGCCTCTTACAGGCTTTCCATCACTGCCTTGGGGGCTCTCTGTACTCGATGGAGCAGGATTGGCAGCTTCAGAAGACAATTCAGACCTTTGGTAAGCCAATTTGCCTCTTGGAAGTGCCTCTCTTCCTCTGTTGACAGTAGAGGATGCCCGTGACAGGTAAACTCTTCATTGAAATGGCTGTTAGGTTCCTAAACTTAGGTGGCTTGAAATTAGGTGTAAATCTTCACCTGGTTCAAATACAGCATATAAAGCTTCAGGTTACAAATTCTTGCTCCTGAAGAGTTGGTGCTACTTTGTATACCAGCTCAGTCTGAGCCTTCTCCCCAGACTTTGCTCATTCTCTGGCTTTTCTTCTTTTGTCTTCTCTCCCTGCTCCATCTTCGTTCTGGAGTTAACAAGTAACTTCTCTGCCACCATGAGTCAGCAGAGCTTCAGTAGCTTTTCCAGGGTTTTAATAATTGCCAATATACTGGACAAATAAGAGGGAACAGCCACTCTTTTACCATGAGTTATTTTCATTTTTCTGAAAGGGGTGAGACATCAAGAGATGAACAGAGAGAGCATCAAATCTATGTTAATGGATTGCCAAATTCAATTTTCTTTACTGAGATCCTTTTTGAATTACACAAGCAGGAAAAGTGCCAGTGTCTGATAAACAGTTTTTTAAAATTACATTTCTGTATCTTCATACAGCTGAATGGGTTCTTTTCAAATTGTGGAAATAAAGCCGCTCCCAGTATGAAACATTTCATACAAAATTTCAGACCAGTCTGGCCATATTATAAACTATGAAAAATAGAGAATGAAGTTAAAGCTGCATTTTAGATGAGAAGATACTTTTTGTAAGGGGTTTAACCTTTGCCTTGTGTCAGCTACACCTTATATATCTGTGCAGCCCTGTTGTATTACCATTTAACTCATGTAACCAGGAAAAAAGAACTCAAGGCCAAACTGGTTAAATTCTCTTATGGAAAAGCCGGTTTTTATTAGAACTAATACCACAAATCTGGAGCGTCTAAAATCCAGGAGTTTGTTGAAGGCTTGGTGTGAATTAAACTTGTACTCCGTGTGTGTTTGTGTGTATTTGTTCTGCAGGAACAGTTGCTGTAGTCACAGGGCATTTTCAGTTCACCTCTGCGCCATTGGTAGGCAGCCCTGCCTCCTGTCCTGGAACACCAGTTCCCAGTCCGGAACAGGAGGTAAACACTGCAAGTAACAGAAGTTTCAATGCCGTCACGCTGACTGAATATTAGTGCTTAGAAACAGTGTTATTCCTTCTCTTCTGCTTATGAAGACAACATTTTATGCAATTCTGCAAAGACAGATACTCTTAAGAGAAATACTTCATTTATTTGTGTACTCTCGCACACAGTCTGCGTGTTGGGATTTCAGCCTTAGACATAAATTGCGATGCCACGGAACCCGAGAAGCTTATTAGTTTTGAATTGTATGTCTCCATGATCACTCCTATTCGTTTTTTCTGGGGGGGAAATGACATACATCAGAAAATACGTTCACAAATATGTTGCTAAATATGTCTTAACATTCATACAGATGAAAAGCGATGTGTTGGGCAGAGCCTGTGATGAACACACTGTTTTCTTCATCAGCAGGACAGACAAATTAAATTGAAAGTTGTTTGAAATTGATGCAGTATCCCAAAGTAGTGATGGCCTAGATTTTTCTCTTGGTACTAAACTTTCAATAGGTTTTCTGCCTGGAAACTGTTCTAGATAGATTTCACTGCTATCTGATTTTGCAGTGATTTGCTTTAATTTAATTTCATGTTTTGGTTTGGTTTTGCTTATGTAGTTAAATTCTCATATGTTTTTGTTTTCCATTCATTGTGGCTGTACCTCTCTGTACCTAGTTGCAACTTCCCTATGGAAAGCTTAACATGAACTTCAGCCAGAATAGTAGAAGGTGAATCAAAAGACGACATTCACTGTGAAAGCCTGTTCCTCCACAGAGCTGGTTTGGAATTGAAACATTTTTGCAGAGGAAGGGGGAAACAGCAAATCTTGCATTTTTCAGGGTTATGTGGAGGCACCTGTAATGACCAGGTATGTCTCTTTGCTAAGGACATTCAAAAGGAGGGAAGAAAGAATTATCAGGCGCCAGTAGAGAGGGGATGAGGGGTACAGGGAAGAGTCACATACTTCCCAAAGCAAAAGGAACCAGCAGTTACCAGCTGCTAGTGGGATTCCACGTAAATCAGCAGTCAGAAGCTTTCCCCTGTTCTGTCACTTGCTTCTAAATCAGCCTTCCTCAGGACATTTCATGCTTACTTTTTAAAATGCAGTTCTTGTTTAACGATGTTGTTACAAAAAAAGAAGTAATTTTTTTAAAACTTTCCATTTCTGTTACTGTCATAAGAAATCCATTCAGAAAAGCAGTATGATCATTTCTAGCCACAGAGCATTATGTTCTTAATGCACAGACTTCAGAATTTAGACTTCTGGGTGCAGCATTTTTATGTTCACAGATAGAGCTCCTGGGTCTAGGAGTGCCTTTATGTGTGTAACTGCATGTCCCTTTGGGGAACCATAGTTAACAAGTGCTGCACTGTGTTCTTTTTGGGTTTATGAAGTGACAATGTATGTCTTTCCCTTGACTTTATTTCACTATAAAGAAACTAGGAGTCAGCTGGGTTAGCGATAGTAGCTTGTTCTAAATGGTACTGTAGTGTGCTATCACTACATCATTAAGAGTAGATAAGTCTAATAAAATGTGTTTGCAATTTTTGAGCCAGTGATTAAATGAACCTGCTGTTCCATGAGGATCAGATTAGAGCTGGGGGAGTATAACTCCCAGAGTAAATATTGGAGCGTGGGAAGGCAGAGGGAAACTCTGGATGCAGGATTTGCCGAAGGCAGACATAAAGAAAGGGAAGTGTGGGAAAGCCAGGTTCAGGGAACGTGCGGGCAAGGGAAATCAAGGCAACAGAAAATGCTCTGAAGAAACAGGGAAA
>NW_009646844.1:1769807-1794513 GCF_000708025.1 Charadrius vociferus
AAAGAGGACAGAGAGTAAGGAGGTTCTTATCCCAGCAGTTTGTCAGTACTGACTTAAAGGTAAGCAGTGTAAGTGGTAGGTGGGGGAGATGGATGAATGAAAATACCCCCTTGGTCTCCTGCTGGGAACAATTAGCTTTGCAAGGCCTCCCCTGCCCTCTGTGAGAGTGAAAGGATCCCATGTTACAAATTCTGTGATAAGCTGAAGGAACATCTGAAGCTGAATAGGAGCCGTGCCCCCTTTCTAGGAGTCAGTAACCTCTGTAACATCTGATTGCTTGTAGAGGACATCAGGGACACATCTGTCAGTTTGTGTATACCCGGAGGATCTCCTCAGTGTCGTGGTTCACAGGGCAACACAGGCTATCGCTTTCCTCATGCACAGTTACACACTTAAATAATGAAGCTTTTCCAGCTGTACAGTTTTGCTTAAATCTGTGCATTGTGGATAGGTCACAGGGGCCTCTAAGCTGTCCCAGGGTAGATAATGCTGCATATAAGCCTACAACCTTTGTTTGTGGCATCTAGTGGCTGTATTTTTTGTATCCTGTCGTAACTCCTGTGTCCTTAATGAGGCATTGGGCACTCGGCTGTTCTCCAATTGACTTTTTGTCCTATGATTTTGAAGCTGTTTGAAGGCAAGCAGCCTGTTCTTCATTCTCATTCTCCGGAGACGCAACTGCATGAGATGCAAAGCTATTATTTTACTTACTCTCTGAAATTGATAGGTACCGCTTCTGTTTCAGTGGATTTAGGGTTGATTCATTCAGGCTTGTCCTCCAGCATCTTGGTGAAATGGAAATAGGAGTAGAAGCAGCAGAAGGCAAATGATCGTCACGGAAGGAAAAGAAATTAATTACATCTTACACCTAGTGCTAGCTTCAACCTGCAGAGCATGAATGATACATGTCGTAAGTGCTCTGGAGATGTGTAGATGCAAAATGGAAGGCAGTCCCAGTGTCCTCTGCTTGTGAGTCTGCCTGTAGACTCTGTGAAGATGCCAGAGAGATTAGGTTAGAATAAACACTGGCTTATTGCAAATGCTTTCCACTCTTTTATGGGCCAGGACGCTGTTGCTGGAAGAGTGCCTACTGTCTTATTGACCAGGTAGCACATATGGGGTTTATGTAGCCTAAAGTATTCAGAAATTCTTAGGTCTCACCATTAAGTATGCTCGCCTATGAAGTATGATTTGTTCTCCTAGGGGTATCTGACTTCTGTAACAATTCTGTGTATGCATCAGTGGCAAAGCATGATAGATGGCAAAGGTAATGAACTTACTTCCTGCAGAGCCAGATTAACATGGAGATCTTCTAGAAGAGTTTTGTTCAGGAGAACTTTATAATGGCAGGAACATCAGGCTGGAGCTTCTGCATTCAAGCAGAGTTGCAGCCTGGTTCCAGCAATGTGATACCCCTGGAGCAGCTCCGTGATGCCATGTGAAGAATCAGAGGGGATGGGAGGTAGCTGGTTTCAGAACATAGACCTGTGTGGCCCTTGAGGTGTCTCCAAACTCTCATAGGCTGAAGAGCACATGACTTGCCAATGAGCACATGACTTGCCAATGATGGTCGTGGTTAATGTGCAGCAAAAGGGAGGAGTGTAGGTCTTTGGTGTCTCGATAAGACTGAGGAGAAAACCATGGGGCTATTCAAGATATGCAGATGTCTAGCTCTATCTGATAGTCTACCTAGAACTAGTGTGATGAGCAATTTAACTACGGGTTGATGGAGCATATGCATGCACATAAATACTTTTTCCTTTTTGGAGCATGAATTCTGGAGGCTCTCCAATGAAGTTTTCCTTTAAAAGGATATGTATTGAAACATGTTTTTTGACAGAAAGACACTTTGTTGGACGAAAAGAAATAATCCTGACAGTGTCTGGTTCTGGCCAGAGGGAAAGGAGGGAATTCTGAGCATGTCCCATCTTATTGGTAAGAACAGCAGCATTTGACTAAGGACAGATGAGGTGGTGGTAGTGTCAGTAATACGGCCATTTTGACACTGCTTTATTTTCCAGCAAACCCTAGACCTTTTCAGTCTTCAGTGTTGATGCATAGTTAAAAACCTCAGGGCTAGCCTTTCCTCCTCAGCTGTTCCCTCTGCCTTCGTGCTTTGCCTATAGCTTCTCCTTCTCAACTCCTACCCTATGCATACTTCTCTGAGGAATGAATATTTGTCAGTTGCTCAGCATAGAGCATGTATATACGATGGATGTTCCCATGTGTTCTTAGGAATTTCAGACATATTCCCTATTACGCATTTAACTAGTTGCTCCTTGGCTCTCTGGATGAAACTGCCTTGGTATCTCACTGGATGCTGAAGCTGCAGTGTTAGTTATTCTGCCAGGTCAGTGTGGGAATATCTGTTGGCTGTTGTGGCTCCTTGCCTGCTGGAGGGAGGCAGCTGGCAAGAACTTTCATTATAGGAAACCCACGACGTCCACATCATATCAAAAGTCATTAAAATAATCTTACAATTTGCTTTCCAAACTTCAGCTTTTACCCTAATTTTCTTTGGGTCTCAGTATCTCCACTTGTGAGAGAGGAATAGTGACATTCATTTATTCTATAAGTTGATAAACATAATAGATGACTTGCTTCATTTTTTGTCTGACACTAGTTATTTGCAAACATATGTCTTTTCCATCAATTAAGCCATCCATAATGCTATTCCTTTTTGGACTTCCAACACAAGTTTTTCCAGATCTACTGTCATTTTTATTACTTGCTATGGGTATCATTTATTTGAAAACTATTAAAAAATCTGCTGATTATCACCTTTAATTTTCCATACAAAAATTGTGATGGGTGGCTAACATTTTTCCACTAGTTGAAATGAAATATATGTATACATAGCATTTCTTAGGATCAGACCTAGATTAGTAGAAAAGATAATTATTCTTACACCTCTTAGTCTTATTGCTCTTCGGTGGACACAGGCGTACAGGTGCAAGCAATTAAAGAGTGCAGAATAGCTTGATTTCATTAATATTGTTGAAATATTCTAAAATAATTTCCTATTTCTCCTTTCACTTGCTTATGCATGAAGAACTCCATAGAGAAAAAAGCATTCTAGCTTACCTCTATTAGGACTTCTGGTTGGACCCAAGTGTGGTATTCTGAGATTGTGATTTCAAATCCAGAGACGGTCAGAGTGATGTGTTACTATACAGCGTTAGTAACATTTTGAAGAGAAAACTAAACATGACAGTTGAGCAGATTTGCAACTGAAAGAGAAAAACACGAACAAAGTTAAGAAGCATATAATTGTGTTCATTCACACTGTGACTAGCATAAAAATGATTTATTCCAAATGGTTACAGTTGCATGCTTAGTCACTTCCTCCCCTGGCTTCAGCCTAATTCTGTTTTCTGGCATTTTCCTGCAAAAAACGTGTGTTCTCTTTTCCATCAAAAGTTTCAGATTTTTATAGCTTTTAAGAATTCAATCAAGTCTTTTTCAATTGAGCAAGCTACAGCACTTTCTAGATATTCCAGCTTTGGTAGCTGGTGTTCCTGAGAAAGCTCAGAGTCTTAATTATACTGACAGTCTTGGTTAGTTAACCAGCATGCAATCTGCTTCTGCTTAGTCACAGAGGTCATTCGTCCGTGCCCAGTAATGATGGACTAGAACTTTCTGGTTTAAAAGAAAAAAATATACAAAAGGTGAATTGTTGCAGGTATTCATTCTGTATTTGTTGTCATCTTTATTCTTTTCCCATTGGTGTGTCTGGTAAACAGAGTTTTGAAGAAACTGTATGTGATTTAAATGCCTTATTAGCGCATCATTTCAGGCCGTGTGTACCCAAGAAAATTATCTGAAATTAAATATAAGTAAATAAAAAAAACCCCATACAACCAAAGCCCAGCAAATTTAAGTGATTTGCAAAAGCACGACAGGCTCCCATATAATTAATTTCAATAGAAAAATCTTGGTTACTGCAGATTTATTTTATTTTCCGTGACAGTATACTCTACTGTTTATTAAAACTAAGTGTCTTTTATCCAGTGGACAGGACAGAAAACAAATGACAAAATAAACTCAGAGGGACCCAAATATTATACATGGTATTTGCCTGCTGTGTCACAGTGCAAAACAATAAATATCTGCAAAATGTTAATTTCTGATTGACCAAAATGTTGAAGAGTGCTGCAGGCACAGGGAGGAAGAGCGAAAGCTGACATGAAGAGAAGAATTGGAGTTTTCACCCTTTCTTCTCTTTGTTGCAACAATAATGGGATAGGCATGTTGCAGTTTCTGCATTTTGTAAATCCTTCTATCCAGTATCCTGTATCTCCTAAGTAGGTAAAAAGCTTCTAAACACCTTTATTTCTTACAGCTTAGCTGCATACAGAAAAGGTTAGAAAGCAAGAAATGCTGCCAGTTGATAACAAAGTAGGGAGTCTGGTCAGCCCATGTAGTGGAGACCCAGGAGAGCTGAACCTGAGTGAGTCAACAGCTTCACTTTTGTGTCCCAAAGTGGTAACGGGAATTGGGAGAAAACAGTAAGGACTTACAAATGTGAACTCAGTTTCAAAACCAAGCATTTCACCTCCAGACACACTGGAAACAGGTGCACCTCCATTCACTACTTCTTACAAGGTATCCCTTTTGTCATAGCTTTATGACGGAAAAATCTTCTGTCTATGTAATATGGAAATCACGCGGTGTGCTGATTTGATCTTACAGCATATGTTTGTGTCATCTTTTGTCTGTCATTTGGACAAATTGACCGTATTGAAACCCAGAGCATGAATAGACACGTACTAGTATAATTAACACAACAAAAATACTTCCTGTGGGGATTTCTACTGCTGTGTGTTGAGCAGTTTCCTGTCTTCCTTTGTAAGACTGTAAGCTCCTAGGAAAGGAACGTACTTTATTCTACCAATGTAAGACTAAAAAGGGCCCTAATCTTAAGATAAATATGTGCAAATCTAATGCACAAAACAATCATGAATAGAGTGATGTCAAAATGTTGTTTAGTTTGAAATTCATAGGAAAAGTAGAAAAGAAGGACTTCTCAGGGGAAGATAAATATACCTCTGATTATTTTTTTTACTTCATCAATATGCATCGTTTCAGCTGTACACTTTAGTTTATACTATGGTAATTGAAGCCCACAATACAATCTCTGTGGTATTCCTTCTAAGGTGATGTGCCTTGGTGCTGTTTGCATACATAAAGAATTCACGTAAAAGCTAAAAGACATAAAAGTCTCATGTTTCAATGTAAAAGCCAGAAAATAACTAATGGGTGTTAGGAAAAGAAAAAAAAAAAAAAGGTACTGTATGGCCATGTTACTGAATAAGAGCTATCTCCTATGAAGATCTTTGCAGTTTCCTTTAAAATACCTAGTACTTGCCACTCTGAGACAGAAAGCTGGAAGAGATCCAGTGCTCTTATCTGACATAGCAATTTCAATGTTCTTCTCTGTGTGATTTAAAGTCAAGTAGAAATATGCTGTTAGAATAGAGATATCTGTAAACAGATAAGAGTCTTGGAGTTGTATCGGAACACAACTGCATGAGAGAATCTCCAAAAAGAGAACTATAAATGTACTTGAATGTATTTGCTCCTTGTATAAATACCATGGGATTTGGATTTCTGTATCAGATACTTGGCTGAACAGAGGATTAACATTTTAAAGAATCTGATCGTTCATATGTTCACGTAAAGACCAGGGTTTAACATTCCACCCTTTCATACACACAGAAACATGAGAGGAACGCAGGAGTGAATATGCCGGGCTCTTTAACAGTTGAACTGCAAGACTCGATTTTGCAAAGCTCCTTAATTTTGATAAAACAAAGTTTTATCCAAAGCCAGATTTAGAAAAGGTTTCCAGTAACAGTTGCTGCTCTGGTTATTTGTGTCTCTGCACAAAGTCCAAATCCGGTTGTGATGGTTATTGTACCTTTAGCAACAACTGGGGAAGCCTACTTCTATCACTTCCCATCACTAACACAGTGGTGACTTGGCATAGAACTGATAAACTTCCAACTTGGATCTTCTACTTTAAAAAGGTTGTTGTAAATTAGATCAGGGACACCGAGAAAGAGAGAATTCCTACTCTTTGTAGGACAGTTTTTGACAGTCAAATGTCTTAACTGTTTACAGTATTAATTATCACATAATGAATGTGGTTCATTTGCAGAATTTCACCGTAGGAGAGGATTCTCCATTGGTATATATTTCTCCCTCTCTCTCTTTTTGAATATTAATCCCATATCATATCATGAACTGTTACAACAAGTTGCATCCAAATGATTAAGGGAGGCAGTTGCTGATCCTTTTAAGTCTGGCAAAATGAGCCTTTTAAATGTTCAGCATATAATTTAATAGATATGCCAGCGACCTTTCTTCTGTTGCTGTTCTTTTTCACAGATACTGGAAGTACTTGATGGCTATTTTGTGTCGGTTTATTTTAAAGTGTTTATCTAGTACATTTGTATTCTTTGCTTACATTGCCACTTACCTGGTATTTTTCACTTTAGGCTACTTGCGGCAAAAATGTATCAAAACCTGTATGTCCCACTGTGCCTAGAATAAATTTCAAAAAGAATAGACGCTTTCAGTGCTTTACACGTTTGCAGCCTCTGCCACTCTTTGCTAGTATTTGTCTTTTGCTTTCTGCACAGTTTGCTTGGTACCATGTGCTGCTTCCTTGTCCGAGGCCGGCTGGAAGTGTCACATGTGTCACTAGTGCCTTATTTTACTTGCCCCAGTTTAAAAGCAGTCAGCAGCAGCAAAGGAATCTGCTTCGTTTCAGTTCCCATTCTTTCCACTGTTGCCACTCAAGAAAGGTAGAAACCATATATGAAATCATCAGGGAGTTTCTCACTTTCTCAAACAAAAAAGAATTTAAAAATTGTGGAGTTTTACTCCTCATTATATGCAGTGATATACTATTTAAACACTTTCCAGGAGTGCTAGTGACTAGGCATATCGGTGAGTCAGATATGGATGTGTATGTCAGACCACCACCGTCCTTCAGCACATATTTTTGATATGTCTGTCAGAGGTCATTATTAGGAACTTAATGATGAGCTTCGTGATTGAACATAACAATTACTGGGAGTATGTTTTGCTGATTTCTCTTCCCTGTGGAATTAATGACTGTCTCTAGTTGTCTCTAATTTGTACTCTACATGATTAGAACAAGGGTTAGAGGTAAATATTTTATGTAGAATCACTATTTGGATAGTTTTTCTCCTGATATTCAAGGTGATTCGTCTATCGTATTTTATACTAAGATTCCATTTATGCATTTTTAATTTAAGCATTAATAACTCTCACAGAATTTGTGAGTATGTGTTAGACGTGCTTGTGTGTGCTGTAGGTGATGTTTGTAGAAGACTGATAAAACCCGAAGTGGAAATGCTCTGTTGTCTTGGAGTCTAAGACAATCTATAGGAGCTGTTGCTGAGTTTGAAACAAAATTCACTATCACAGAATGGTTAGGGTTGGAAGGGACCTCTGGAGATCATCTAGTCCAACCCCCAACAGCACTATAAAGTGCTGCTGCCTCTCCCAGGTTTTGCCATTACCTTTATTTAATGGAAAAGGCTTTGGCATTCATCAGTCAGCTGTACTGGCCTCCCATTGTCTTTACTTCCCCAAGAAAGGGAATTCTTTCATGTGAAGAAAGCAGTGTGAATCTGTGTGTGAAAGCAGTGTGAATGGAGCCTGCCTTCGTAAGTCAAGAGCCATGTAAACTCCATAGAGTTAAAATTTGCTTGGCTCCGGTTACCACAAGAAGTGCATAGCATTAAGTCTAAACATACTGGCATAAAAAATTCTTCTGTTATAAGTAGCTGTCCCTCATACCGTTGAACGTCTTAATTTAGGGTTAGGGAGCTATGCTGTAGCATTGTGTCTTCAATTTGCATCTTAATTAACTTTGAACTGAAGCAGATAACTTATTTGACATTCTAAAGGGGAGCTTTTGTGTCCAGTTATTCGGGATTAGTATTCCAGGGGGAAAGAGGCTGAGATAATCAGATTCTCACCACCTTCTGAGAAGTCCCTCAGGTACTGGTTAAAAGTCTTGTTTGCAAGGTTCATTTCTGCTAAGTAGTATGAGAATATAGGATGTCATGTTTCGCCGTTCTCGGCTCCTTCTTAGATCTCCAATTAAAGGTCAGTTTAAGTCATGTATATTCATCCACATTACACTGAAGCGAGTAGTTTCTGTGAGCCTGTGTGTGTATCTGGGGGTACTGGTACCGATTTGTAAGGTACCAGCCTTCAGGTTCATCACAGCCTGGGGACAATGGTGTTCTGTGATTTGAGGCGTTTTCTTTCTCCCCACTACTCCCTTTGATCAGTATGTAAATCTAAGTTGAATCACTTTCTAATGCACAAAGAAGTAAACAAACATCTATTTGATATTTATGTATAGGAATTTTGCTATAGCAGGCAAGGGGTGTGTTTAGATTTTTCTGAAGACTGTTGCAAAATGTTATTGCTCTGGAAAAAGATTACAAGGGAAATGCAGTAATTCTTTTATCAAGATAGTTGTCATTCCCATTTAATCATAACTGAAACAGTAATGAACGCTTCTTGAAGACAGTCTATCTGTGCTTGCAGCATTTCTTCAATTGGTTGAAACACTGTATAGATGCACAGTTTTGTGCAGCTTTCAAGTAAATTTTACAGCTATTCCTGAGTTGTTCAAAAGTGCAAAGCTCCTATGCACACAGCTGGAAAGGAACTGAAGTTATTGTAAGAAACATGCATCGTGGTTCAAAAAATTAAGTTTTTCGGGATAATATAACATTCGTGAAAATTCAGTGTGCTTTTCTCTGTAATGCATTTCCTGTGACTCAGACCTCTTGTTTCAGTTGAGCCAAATAGGGATGATAACATAAAACAAAGCAAAGCATTATATTTATTGCCATATTTAATGGTTCTCTGTCAGTCTATGGTATATAATTACTCTTGCCAGTTCAATAGCATACTTAATAAGAAATTCAGAAGAGGTTGTTAAGGAAATTTCTATTTTTAATGTCTAATTTTTAACCTGTTGAGTTTAACAGGTCAGACTAACAACAACAGAAAAAAAAGTATTATTCTGAATTCTGGGTTTCTTGTTCAGGAAACGCAAATGAAAACAAGAATATACTTGAAGCTCTGCAAGTAAATACAGTGGCTAGAAAAAAAAGATATGAATTTTATTAATTGATTCAAACCTTTTCTAACCACAAGGAACGTTGCTGATCTCATTTTATCCATTAAAAACAAACAAAACCATCTGATTTTCTAGTTGGCTGCTGACCGTGCAGGTTTCCATCTCATGAGGTGAAAGGTATGTTTTCAACTTTCTTTCCATAAGACGGTATCTTATTTTGCTGTCCACATGGTCACTGTTTTATGTCAGCCTACCTTGCATCAGCCTATCTTACTGTTACTGCCTTTAAACTGGGAACAGCTTCTCTAGACCTATAATATAGCTTTTTTTCTTTTTTCTTCTCTCTCTTTGCACAGGCAATACATTTTACTAATTTAAAATTATTAGAGTTTCTCTGCATATGTAATTCTCTTTCTCCAAATCCTCAAATCTCTCCTCTCTAAAGTCTTGAAAATCCTTATTATAAATAAGGGCAACATACTTAATAAGGAACTATAACCCTGTGTTTCCAGTCTTTATGGTTTTGGCCTTGTAGTAGCCTTTCCTCTTTCTACTTTACGCTTTCCATGTTTGAAGACAATAGTCATGTAGCGTTTCTTCAGTGATTTCTTTAGTGGCTGAAGAAAAGAGGGAGTCACTGAATTTTGAAACTGAGATTTTAATTTTTTTTTTTCCTGACATCAGGACAGAGCCCAGACATCTGTTACAGTGTCTCTGCATTGTCTCCTCGCTCTGGAGAGGAGGTGCTATCTTACCCGTCATCATGGACTTGTGCAAATAGGCCAGAGAGTCTCAACACTAACATTTGTTACTGTCAAATAAGTAAATCGGCAACAATGCATGTGAAATGAGTGGGTTATCACCAAGAAACATTTCTCTCTGCAGAATGATTCTATTCCTTAAACTTATTTATGTCCTCTTCTCTATCTGGCTTTTTTATTTTGATCTTTTCACCCAGAGGAGCACCAGCCATGACCCTTTTTACAGGCTTTTGGACTGCTTAGATAGTATTGTACATTCATATAGAAATTAAATATTTTTTTTTGGTAGGAGCTGCTGTTTTATTGAATTGACATAAGTCAAAACTTCCAACACATTTTATTAATGAAAAATACAGACTGATGTTTTCCCACAACTCATTTCAGATTAAGTTAATCAGCATTTTAATGCAAGTATGATTTAATAAAAAGTTTATCTGCTAATTTATTGATATTGTGCATATATATGTAGAACTATGGGGTTTTAGATACATAAAACTAATCTTAAAAAAGGTTGGTAAACAGAGGTCAACATGAAACCTAGTTCTTATAGATAACATTGCGGTCTGTTCAAATTTTATAGGTGGGCTGTTTGCTTTGGCGCTTTAGATTAATGTCTTTAGAAACTGACTTTTAGAAATTGTTTAGGTGTGTCTGTCATTTATTGTAATTTATTGTTTCTCTTGGGCCAGGAAGTTGGAAAGGTGAATTTTTCAGGGGATTTTACTGGTCATTTTTCAAATTAGCTGTTCCCTTTATACGTAATAAAAACTTACAAGACGTTCTCGAAACGATAGGGACTGGGAAGTGAAGTTAAGAATCTGTTTCCTCAGAGTCGAGTCACAGCTCTAGGTATGTTTGGGCTTATGTCTGTCTCGCTATCCCTTTTGATGTGAGAGGTAGACAAATGTTGCAGTTCTGCCAATAGCTTTGCTTAGGAGGAAGGGTAAATGTTGGAGGCAAAGATTATCTTCTTTGTTAACTCCAGTTCTCCTGTACGCAGCAAGAATCAAATAGCAGTTGAGTTAAGCCCCGTCAGTACTGTTTCAAGTCTCTTTCTGCTGAGCTGCAGCCCAAAAAGCATACTCTGCTAGTTTTTTTTCTGGGTATTACAGTCCCAGAATCTGATAAGGTTAGATAGTTTAAATTATTTAGTGGCGCAGTTCCTGTGATGTTTCACCCTGCTTTTCCCTACTGTACATTTACAAGCCTCCACAAAGCAACAGCCATGACCACTGTAACAATGTGGTCTAATTTCTGACCAGATTTGCATGTCTTGTTTTTTGTGTGACACTGACATAGGCTTGTCTTTTATCCAGATTGAGGCTTCTATGGCCATTATTTGACTGATTCTATGGAAGCATAAGGACTCCTTGTAGAACTCCTTTCAGAGTTCTAGTGGAGGTTGGGATTTTCTCAGGCTGTCATGGCTGGGCTCAGACTGGATGTGCCAAATGTAGCCTGGTGCTGAGGATTAAAGTTACAGATTCTTGTGTTAAGAAAGGTGCTCAGAAGCAGAGTCGTAGTAGAGTCGGGGCAAGGAAGATCGCTGCCCTTACTAAGGAGGCATGCCCTCATTTATGGACATTGCATTATTTACTGAAGCTATATGGAAGCAAAAAAAAGGGAAAGATGGGAGCTTTCCATTGTGGTGTTGATCTAAACAGTACTGACAGAGTGAGAATAGGGCAAGTGGTATTCCTTGTTTGGGAAAAATTTTGACTATTTCCCTTGGTCCACTCCAAAGAAGGGTTTTTCCTATCTATGCTAATATTAAGTACTCCTCAGATAAAATCTGAGTGTCTATGGCCAAAGAATATGTAATTGCCATAACTTTACTTAAAAATGCAATAGCATGTTAAACTGAGAAGCGGTATTCATTATTATATGCCTGTTTTCATCTCTAGGATCTTCCAGAGCTTTATAATCAGGCAAACATGTTTTGAATGGGGGGAAAAAAAAAAAAAAAGAGAACAGCTTTGATTTAAGGCACAGAATGGTTGATATTCTTTCCCTTATTTCTTCTCTGCCAGATAAAACTCCCACTGCTTCAGTGTTGCCATGCAATAAATTTTGTTTTGTTGGGTTTTTTTTCCTCCTTTTACTGGTGATTCATTGAGATTAAGCATTTGTTAAACTGCACTTTTAAAATTTGTTTATTATTTTTCTATGGTTGGTATTCTGAGGGCTGCTTGAAAAAGTCCATGCATTTTTCCCCAGGCTAACCCTAACTCAGATTTTCTAGGATTTAGTTTATTTAAAGAAATACCAGTTTAAAAAAATCTTGCAAAGGGACTTTTTTTTTTTTTTTTTTTTTTTTTTTTTTTTTTTTTTTTTTTTTTTTTTTTTTTTTTTTTTTTTTTTTTGTAGAGAACAGACAAATGGATGTATTTGCTGTTGAGCGTGGATGAATACTCGGGGAAAATTGCAATGCTCCTCTCCTCCACTCAGTTCCAAAGCATTTTCTTGTCCGTATGCTCTCATCAGGAAAGACTATTTTCGACAATTGCTGTCTTGGGTAGAGTTTTTTAAAGCTGTCCTTTCATTCCCCTTTTTTCCCATGCCTGCACCCAAACAACCTCACCCTACAACCCTTAATTTGCTTAACTGAGGTAAAGAACAGGCATATGGTGGACTCAAACAGCAGTACTGAAAGAGGGATCACAGGAGAGTGGCTAGTGTAAATGGAGTGCTGGATTATGGTCATTGTGGGATCGGGGTAGAAGAATGTAAATGCAGATACTGTGAGGGCAGAAAGGTTTGGGATGACAAGGTGCTGTAGCAGGAGGATAGGAGAAAGGAAAGAGAAAGCAGACCACTGGCTCTAGAGGGAATTTTGGGAAGTAAAGTAGAGCAGGACCTCTGACAGTAAAAACACAAACAGAAATATGTAATCCTCTCCTTTAGCAGAGAGGTCATGCTTGCTTTAATGAAAAAACCCAGTTCTTGTAAGTGAGAAGCTGAGGAAGTTTAGGGCAGATGGGGATAGAAGGGAAACTGTCAGACAGGATTTGGGGTAGGAGGGGAAAGTTCTTGCAAGGATTAGAATTGCGAGAATTCTGGAGTAGGCACCAGGCAGGAGGGGTTGAGAACTGTGGAGAAGGTTGTGGTAGTGAATAGGGTTGGAGACTTCTTGGATATTAGAACAGGGAAGCAAGAGTTTTTCGAAGAAAAAAGTGGGTTTGGGATGAGGGACAGATCGCAGAAAATACAATCCGGTCATCGTTAACACCCTGTTTTCAGGTGACAACACTAACATAAGGCTGCTTGCACACTTCCTTAAAGGCTCAAGGGACTCCCTAATTTCCTTTTTGTTCTACATATGCCCACAGAATCTCTGATATTTTAATAGGAGGACTTTCCATTTATTAGACCATTGCTAGAGTCCAGGTAGTACGAAAGTTGTTAGTGTCAGGTCCTGCATTTGGGTCACAGCAACCCCATGCAACGCTACAGGCTTGGGGAAGAGTGGCTGGAAAGCTGCCCAGCAGAAAAGGACCTGGGAGTGCTCGTGGACAGCTGGCTGAACATGAGCCAGCAGTGTGCCCAGGTGGCTAAGAAGGCCAATGGCATCCTGGCCTGTATCAGGAATAGTGTGGCCAGCAGGACTGGGGCAGTGATCTTCCCTCTGTACTTGGCACTGGTGAGGCCCCACCTCGAGTACTGTGTTCAGTTTTGGGCCCCTCACTACAGGAAAGACATTGAGGTGCTGGAGCGTGTCCAGAGGACGGCAACGTAGCTGTTGAGGGGTCTGGAGCACAAGTGTTATGAGGAGCAGCTGAGGGAACTGGGGGTGTTCAGCCTGGAGAAAAGGAGGCTGAGGGGAGACCTTATCGCTCTCTACAGCTCCCTGAAAGGAGTGGGTAGCCAGGTGGGGGTTGGTCTCTTCTCCCAAGTAACAAGTGATAGGATAAGAGGAAATGGCCTCAAGCTGTGCTAGGGGAGGTTTAGGATGGATATTAGGAAAAATTTCTTCACTGAAAAGGTTGTCAAGCATTGGAGCAGGCTGCCCAGGGAAGTGGTGGAGTCACCATCCCCGGAAGTATTTAAAAGATGGCGCTGAGGGACGTGGTTTAGTGGTGGTTTTGGCAGTGTTAGGTTAATGGTTGGACTTGATGATCTTAAAGGTCCTTTCCAACCTAAATCATTCTGTGATTCTATGACAAAGCTTATTCTCCCTGTTGTCTACCCTTGACATCACCTTTACCCTTTGGACCTCACCCCCTCTACAAGAGTAAAGCATTTACAAGCTGATTAGGACTAACAGTCACAGTAATGTGGTTACCTCATTTATTCTAGGTTAAAAGTGCAATTGGGGGAAGTTGTCACCTGATAGGGAGTAATTTCTTGGTGTGTCAAAGTTCCTTGAATGCATTTGGATTAGGAAACTTTCTGACGTACTTGCTACAATTAATTGATAATGGCTGAAGTTGTACTTCCATGCAGTCCAAATCCAGCTGTGCGTTCTGATGCCAGACATTTAACCAAGTCCAAAACTGTAGTAATTTAATATTCTGTACAAAATTTTTTCTGAGCACCACTGCTGGTATGATTGTCGTACAATAACTGAGGTGGAGGTGTTTGATGTTCTCAGATACTCACTGGTTGCTGATTCGGGCTTTTATATAACACAGACTACAGAACAGGTTCTGATGGCCTTTGCTTGTTGGGAGGTCACGTAATCTTTCAGTTTAATGAAACCATTTGGGTATACTGAATAAGAGGAAAATCAATTTCTAAGGTATTGATTGGAACAAAATTCAAAAGGTCAAGTATAATGCTTGATCTTGAAGTCTCTGGCTTAATACTCTGTTCAGCTAGGTATTAAGTGTGAGGCTTGGCTGCTCCTCGTGGATCAGGATCATGAAATAGAGAATGAAATGCTGATTTAGGTAAGAGTAGCCGGCTGGCTGCATTGAGGACCACTGAATGGGCTGTGTTCAGGGATTAAATGGTTCTAGATTTATCAATCTTCAACACTTGCTATCATAATTTTAAATTACTATACAAATTCTCTGTAGGTTTTTAACGCATAAACTATTGGCTGGAGCAGTGACAGTGGACAGCATACAGAAAGGGTTAATCCCAGCCCTAGGAGTTTATAATCACGCGGAGAAAAAGACATGACAAGTGTTTTCAGAAGACTGGCAGATACGACAGTTCTTTTCAGAACTGCGCATAGACCAACTTTCTGTACAGCTTGATGGTTTGACGTTGTTGACCCATATTGATTTCATTGGAAACTTGAGAATAATTGCTGCCATTATTTAATTGATGCTATGAAGCTATCACAACAGACAAAAAGTATTTATAGTAGCTTCGCTGCTGTTAGAATCATAGTGCTCCAGTTTCATAGTGTTTTATACACTGATAAATCAGGGTAATCTACGAGCTTTACCTGAAGAGTGGACCTTAGCACAGATAGGAAAAGCATATTAGACGACAGACAGAGAAAGAGGAAAACCTGACTGTACTTTGGATTTCAGTCTTAGCGTATTTACATCTTTCATGCAAACTATTGTTGTCCACATTCTGTGATGAAAGATTTTAGAGAGATTTCTTTGGATTCGCTAAATGTTTAGTAGTGTTTTTATTAATGCTATTAACTTTTCCGAGTTGTAACTGTGTGTACGGAATGAAACGCAAATTTCTCTCTCCATGCTTTCTGTTTTGCTTAATGATAGTATGCAAGGGTGTTAACCTATTTCTTGGATTGGGTATGGAATGCCCATCTCTAGGTCTCCTATAGTTGTCCTACCCAACATCACCTTTGTTTTCTTCCCCACTAGTTAGGTTTATGTGAAAAGACAACTTGGGAAATGGAAAGGCATGGTGAATCTTTCTGCATAGAGTAATTAGACATAAGAAAAAGAGAGGAGGAACGGAGTCAACAGACTTCAGGACGATACATCCATCCAGACAATGTAATGTAGTCAGGCTGAAGGTATTGGACACTGCACGGAATGAGTTAAACTTCAGTCCCGAATCTTTAAAATTCTGTTTATCCTGCAGCAAGAAAAGGCCTTTCTTTTTAAGGGAATTTAACATTATTCAATGGGAATGTAACTTTTATGGCAAAAATTGTTCCCTGGGGAAGAATGGAATTATAGGAACATAGAGACTTGCCTGCCAGTCTGGTCTCAGTGGGAATGACACCTTGTAGAAACAGCATTTGTTCATTTCTGAATGTGTATTAAAGTGATTTCTCTGGACTCTTGTGGTGATGCAACTCTCAGACCGCAGCCAAGTTGTCTCCCACAGTGGAAGCTATTTGAATTGAAATAATTAGAAAAGTTTTGTTAGAAACATGTTACTCAGAGTTTTGCTATTGCAGCAAAAGGCAATTCATTCCTCAGGACTATAGAAAGGTATTAACTTTAAAATGAGTTGGCAAAGTGGATTTAACGAATGCCAAACAAACATGGGATTAATAAAAAATAGTGCATATACAGAATAATCTTAATTTATTGTATTCATTGCATTAGTGCTTTTAAATGACATTGAATTTTAGAATGTATAATGTTTGAATGCATACATCCCTGAGATTGCAAGCAGCTTAACGTTACTGTGAAATATGATGAGCTGATAACAATAAAAGAAATCAGCAGTTTTATTGTTTTGTTTAGGTTCTGAAAATCAGAGATGAGGAACAAGATAGCTGTATTCATAGATTTTATTGGTAAATTCCTCATCTGCATAAATGTGACTTACTTAATGATACCCAAATGGTTCGATGCTGAAGGGAGGGTGCTTTAGAAAAGGCTCTTTACTGAGAGGTTTATTTTTCTTTCAAGGAAGATGATAGAAATATAAATCATATTAACTACCTGATGATTAAAATTTAACTTTAAATGCCACCAGTGCTAGCAAAATTTTTAAGGTTGGTTGACCTGCGTATAACTGGTGACCATCACCTCTGGCATGCTTGTGGCTGCTGCTGAGATACATACTGAAATCAGTGATGAGGTACAATTTGTAATCCACAGTCTGCCTGTGGAGCTGGACAAATACTTTTTCCCTGAAGGTATACTGCATTTTCAGAGCATTTAAAAAGCTAATTATGGGAAGGATGTATGCCGAGCTTCATGCTTCCACTGTTTTATAATCCCAACTCCTCCTACAACTGATAAATATCAGTGTAGGCAGAACTCTATGGTTTGTGTTGAGCAGACTTCTCTGTTAAATTAATACTGGGTATATGACTTTGTCTTTCGATAAGCTGTAAATGAAATTAAAATATTTATGTTCTTTCTGCTTTGATAGAAATGCATCTTGGTTTACTGGTTTGTCAAATTACCATTGATTAAGTAACTAACCCATATGATTTCCACTGAAAGCCATAGAAATAGAACTTTGTATTTTATATCTTCCATATAAGCTCAGTTGATCTGGGAAATCTGTGTCACTTCAGTGAGCTGCTTTCCTTAAATCCTCTGTGGGCCAGAGGGCATTAATTGTGATCCTTCGTTTAGCCATCCCACAGCAGCTCTCAAATACTTATTCCACACTCAGGGCCAAATTCAGTTTTTAGTAGAAATAGTTGCAGTTCTGTGCACTATAGAAGAGTTTAATGAGGTTTAGGATGCCAGATTTAAAGTCTCTATTCCTCAGTCATTTTTGTAGATGTTTTAACTGTATCCAACTGTATCATTGCATTGTCTGGAAACTTTGTTTCAAAGTAGTGATAATTGTTTTGAATGCCTGATTCTCACCATAGGGGCTAGAAATGAAATGGTAGGAAAAAAACAGGGTTTATGAGACATCTTTAGCAACGGAACTATATTTTATAGAAATAAACTTGTAATTGCAGTGTGTGAAGTATGAAAATATTAGCTTCAGTGTTTAGCGTTGGGTTTGATGGGCAAATAAACATACAAATGTTGCAACTCTGCAGAATTGCCATCCCAGCGTCGAAGCTTTGAAATGTAAGTTGCGAGACTGTTACTAGTAGTTTGAGCTGGGATGCTGAATGTCAGAAATAGGCTGTAAAAGTATAAAATGTTCTTTTTAAGGAGACTTAGGTTTCTACATTTGAAAAATAATTATACTTAGCAATTATTTAGTTTTAAGTTTTTGCACAACCAGACATAAGCGTGAGGCTATTTGATGGCTAAAATTAATTTTACAGAAATCAACACGTTTTCAAGTGAAGTCATGTTCTTGGAGTACCAGTTACGAGAGGTAACAACAAAAGCAAAAGCATTTATACCTCTAGATGCCCCCAGTAGGCATGCGATACTGTCTCAAAATCGAGAGTGCAGCGTTTTAGAGTGAAAAGATAGAATCTGGGCTTGTGGATTTGTGAGCTGGGAGCCACAGAGGGGTGAAAGCATGCGCAGACATGAGGGATCCAAACTCTGAGGGAGGAGAACTGAGAAGTGAAGGCTGTAGGGAAGGATGTATTGGGAGACAGAGCGGGAAATATAAGGATTACATGGGGGCAAGGTTTACTTGGTATCTGGAAAGGCAGACACTTGAAGATGACTGTCCAATACCCTATAGGACAGCTGAATGTCGAACCTTCCTTCCCTGTTCTCTGCAGCACAAGGCTGCTGGGTATGTCCTTCCTGTGCTGTTCATAGCCCTCCCTCTCACAATTCCCAGATCTCGATTATAGTGTAAATATCTGTTAAGGCAAATATTAGCTATGTTAAGGAATTTGCTTTATCAGGAAATGTGTTAAGCGGGCATGTAAAGCTACATGCATGTCTGTTCATATGTATGTGACCCACGTTTGTGTTTTTGAAAACATTTAGATTCATAGTTAAGTATTTGGGCTATTTACTCATGGAAAAAAGAAATCATGTTGCTGAGGTGCATGTTTCACACATGTTTTGTCTTTGTGCTGACCAGAAGGCCAAGGAAAACGTCGTTTTCGGAGTGCGTGGCATAATATGGCTAATCTGATGACAAAATCATCAGCACTGGTATATTTTGTCTTTGTTGCTGTTCAAAACAGTGGCGAATTCGGATGTATGAGAGTATATTTGTTACTGGACTAAGACACTTCATTTTAAGTGATATCTAGAAACACATGTGCTTTCTGCTGACACTCATATTTTATATGAATTAACGTGGCAAAGATTGAAAATAGTAGTGCTATGTACAGTGAATACTACTGTAATGGCATATTCGCACTTTATGAACCATGAAACAAAGAGGATAACCTGCTAAGTTTATTTTGGTGAACAAGATTCAGATGAATAAGAATATATATGTATAAATTCTTCTGTAACTGGCAGACCTACTGGAAATATTCTGTTTCTCTGGTTTCATTTACTATGGGCTGTTTTTTAAAAATGTGTATTTTAGTTACTGTAATACTTTATTGTTTAGTTCTTTGTAATAGAAAAGGAGACTTTTGTAGGAATCTTCAGTGTTTCAATATGAAATTTTCAAAACAGTGCAGGTGATTTAGAAACACAACTGAATGGAATGTGATGACAAATCTAGTAGCTAAGACTTGTTATCATCGAGTTTATTTGGTTAACTTGAATAGTATGGGATCAATATGCCCTCCTCTTGTATTTTAATCATCTAACGATGTATGTGATACATCAAGCCAACAAAGAAAAACAACAAAAAGGGGGTTTTAGCCTGGAGTATTGTAGGTCCAGTCTTACTTTGACTTGATATCCCCCTTCTAGAAGTGGACATGCTTTGATTTTATTTTGGACTTGTACAAACAGGGAAGAAAATGAAACCCTACCAAGTAACAACAAAATTAAATAATCTGTCAGTATTAATGAAATAAGCAGGGGGTTTAGTTTTCATGATCAGTGCAAAACAGAACAGAGAATCCCAAATGAATGTTGCAGTGATGTGAATACTTACAAAGAGAACTTGGGGACAGAGTTCATGTTTCTCCTGTTAACTCGAAAAAAAAAAAAAAAAAAAACAGACTAAGTGATCTAGTGAAAATAAAACCTAGTTGTTTAGAAATTGAGTGCAAAATCTGAAATTAAGGCAGGAGATTTTTTTTTTTTTTTTTTTTCCCCCTGCTAGTCTGGACCCTCACAAAACAGCAGTGTTCCAGGAGGAACTGTGTAAGCCACACCAGTGCTTAGTAAAGGAAAGTTCTCTTTTGGAACAGCTGTACACTGCATTTAAAAGAGGGATAACTCGTGACTTTACTGAAGCCTGTAGTTAAATCAGAGATCTAGATAAATGTTGGCAGTGTAAAGCCATTGTGAATCCAATCTTCACAGCATGCAGTTTCCCTGTGCATGGAGAATGAATCTGTAAGTAGTGTTGAGTGAGCGAGGTAGGTGCACCACACAGAGGAGCAACTACAGGAGTGTGAATCTGTGGGTACTCACTTAGGAAGGGCACATCTGAGTTCTGGTTCCATATTAATGATTTTTTTTGGCTTTTCAGCTCAAGACTGATAAAACAGTCCTGTGAGCAGGGACCAGGTGGTCTACCCTGAGTTCTGTCAGTAGCGTGCTCTTGCCCTGTGGCACCTGCATTGTCACCCTCCTCCTGTGTGAGGGACGAAACACTGCCATACCTAAGCTGTTCTGTAGTCTGGTAATCAGGCATGGAAGCAAGAGGTATGAGCTGAAAGAAACTATGTCAGGCTGAGTTATGCGATATCGTGAGATGTATCTATTCTCTGGAGTGAGGAGGAGAATTGGATGCACTCTGTTTGTTACTTTCTACTAGCTACCTCTTGGTGGCTGTTCTTTTTGTGTATCATGTTTCTGAATTGCCCCCTGGGAATTAGTTCTCTCTCTCTCTCTCTTGATTATATAGGGAATGTAGAGTGCTGTCACTAGATGGCATCTAATTTTGCGCATTGAAGTTACTTGGAGAAATTCACATGGGTGTCTGGATCCAGCCTGAAATTTCCAGTCTGCAGTACAGAAAGGGATACTGCATTTAAGGATTAATTCAGTTGTTCCTCCACTCAGTAGAAATTCTTTGTTTAAACCCTCTAGCTGTTTTGAAAACTGGTTTGAAAATGCTGAAAATTGAAGAGGATTAACAAGGTATACATGGAATTTGGGACAAACATCTAGAAGGGGCTTCCACTCTGGTACATAGTGAACGTCAGTGTCAGCAGTAGGTAGGATGTTTTTCGGCAAATAGTTTCTAGTAGTTCAGTTTTCTCTCATGTAGTAGCATTGAGACGTGGTTAGAAATTCCAGGAGATACATGTCATTGTCTTGTCTCTTTGCTTCACATATTGGGTAGCGTCTTGAACCGAAGGGAAGGAGGAGAAGAGAAGCATCTTTGAAATGGTGACAGTGTATAGAAAACATGAGCTGTGGAGCTGTGGTCCCGGCTGATTTCTGTTTGCCTCATGCTGGGGGAAGCAAAGGGGTCAGAATGATGCGATAGACTTCAGGTAACTTATTAGTCCCCATCCCTCAATCACAGGCATTTCTCCCTGATTGGACCGGGAGGGGTGAAGAGAAGGGGACACCACCAAAAATTAGCAGTTCTCTGAGCATGGGAGTTGGTCAAACACTTTGTCACACAAGAAGTGTCTGGCTAAAGTAGCATTTGTTTTGTCTGTGAATTGTTCATGAACAAGCATTCCTCTTTGCTTATGTATTTTTCACAAATGTTGAAATATTTTGTGAACAAATGTTAGCCCACGGGGGTAACCTGTTTGCTTGAATTATTTGCAATTTATTGTTCATGGTGTGCAGTTGGTCACCTAGGTCACAGAGTATTGTTCCTACTTTTAGATTCAGTGACTAAAGAGTAATGAATTATGTGTAGCAGTAAAACACATTTTTATTCACTGCAGCTGTGGATTTGTAGTAGGAGATGGGTACCACCTCTGGCTCAAGAAGTCCCAACCTCAAGAAGTTATGCTGCATATTGCCAATAGGTGGGAGCACATAATTTAGAAAGTATCAGTGTGTATTTTTTCTGTTCTGCATACTTTTCTAACCGTTCCTGGCTGATCACTGTCCCAGATAGGATACTGAGCAGTGGGGACCTGTGGTCTGATCTCTCGTTCTTGTATTTATATGAAATCCCAAACACTTGTGTATATGCCTTTTTTGATGTGGTTGGGTTTAATGTAAAACTAAACTAACTGGGACTAAACTTCTGGAGACCATCTGAAAAAGCTTTGCATTTGAGCACAAACATCACACATAGGGTCATTTTTACAGGTTGCTTTTGTATCAGGTAGATTGTTTTGCTGAACTACTGAAAAGATTGGTTTTGCCCACTTTACCATAGTAATTTAAGTAAATGGTTCTTATTGGACCTGTACTGTACTCTTAAAGAGAGAGAAAGTCATATGAAAATTCAGTGAATTGAAAGTTTGGGAAACAGGGACTAATAAATATATTTTGTCTTTTTAAATGATTTTTCAGTATAGTTTGGAGTAGCTGAATGGAATGAAAGAAACTTAGTAGAACAAGATACTAAAGATTTGAGATCTATTAATTTGAATCTTTTCTTTCATATTTATTCTTTAAAAGTGTTCCTTCTTCTTGTTAAAGGCTTCCTCATACCAGTCTATTTCTGCACTCCATTATAAATGCCGTGTATGTCCTATACAGAAATGGTAAACTTCTTTGCATAGCATTAGATTTTCTATTGTTGTTTAAAATTGAGAGGAAAAAGGGGGCAAAAGATAGTAAAAATACAATGTCATTTTAATGGTACGTTAAAATTGTTCATCTATTCATATGTATTATAAATAATTGGGTACTGTATAAAGTATTTTTTATATGACACTTCACATTTTATAGTATACTTTTGCAGGCAATATCATTAACACAACTCTAGCTACTATTATTGAGCAATGTAAAGCCATATTTTGCTGGTTATATCATCAGTAAGAAATCTCTCTCACAAACAATTTTTCCCCATCTTGAAATTTTGTTTGAACTTCAGATTGAAAATATTTGTATATAGATTAGAGTGAATGCTAAAACAACACTATACATGTTGTTTTGATTATAAAGAATCTATATGCAAAAATAAAACCAAAGAAAACCTTCTAAAAACAAGGAGGAAAGTCTTATTTACATCATCAGAGCAGGAACTGATAGGAGCGTGTTAGTCTCTGCTTAAATTAAACCTGTCCCATTGGTTTCTAGTGCAGGTTTCACTTGCTGGTGGGACAAGATGAGACCAGTATGAGGGTTCTCTTATTTGTTGGTGTGCAAAGTTTTACTGCCCTCAAACCCTCTGCTGTGCTACTGCTTATTTGATTGGACTTCCTCATGGTTAAAATTGGAAACTTGTGTTTTCCTGGCTTGGCGCTTTTATAAAATAATCACCGTTTAGCTTGGTTTCTTAGGAAAATGAGGTTTAATTGATTAGATTGCCGACTTTGGGGTCCCCTCTTGATAATTTTTGAACTTTTGGCTGATTTCAGCCAAATCTGTCAGAGTGTTGAAGGGTCGTGGTTTTACCCCAGTCGGCAACTAGAACCATGCAGCTGCTTGCTCACACCCCCCCTTTTCCTCTCCCCAGAATGGTGGGGGGGAAGGGAGGGAAAAAAAACCCTTGTGGGTTGAGATAAAGACAGTTTAATAGAAACAATAACAGAAAAGGAAAAATAACAATAATAACAATGACACAAGTCACTCTCAATGCCTGGTGAATTGGCACTGTGCTGAGCAGTGATCATGGATTCCCGCCCCCAAGGCTAACTCCCATTATGTTGAGCATGAGTCTATGGTATGGAATATTTTGTTGGCTATTCCATCGTTCTGTCTATGCTTCTATGGGAAGCTGAAAAAAGTCCTTGAATAGTGTAAACATCATTTAGCAACAACTAAACCCAATAGGTATTATTGACAGTCCTTTCACAGCAATCACTAGAAAGAAAATTAACCTCTTTCCCAGCTGAAACCAGGACATGAAGTCACTATGATAAAGATTTTTTTAAAAATCAATTGTTGGTTGGCGAAGAGAGGTCCACGTTAAAGCTTCTGTGGAGCATAAAGCAGTTGTAACTCCACGTTAGCCACAGGAGGGGAGTCATCGGCCTGTTGGCCAGTCGGCGTAGTCGAATGGGTGAATGAGCACATACCTTACGCCAGGCTTCCCATGTCGTGTGCTGCCACGTGGCCTGTTAAATGAACAGGGCATGCGGGAGGGGGAGCCGACAGAATGGGACAGGCTGTTAGGCATATAGTACAAATCCCCTGGAAATCACACAGTGAGGATGTTTTGCTCATTTTTCAAAAGCCTGTATATGTCCTTCTAAGAAGAGCCAAGATGATGCGTCCTAAATATGAGCTGGTTTTACTCACAATAGGTTTTGCATTTCTCATCGCATTATGTTGTCTCTTGTGGGCTTATTCATGTCTGACTCTGGAACGTATTGAATATATGCTATAAAAAAAAATAATCTGAAAATAATTTGTGAGAAACATTAGTGTAATTCTCACTATACCAATGGCTATTAATGGAGATGAATCTTGAGGACATTCTAGAAACCTCACAAAATGCATTTACTCTTCAAAGTATTCAGCATTGCTATTGTTATGATGAATTGGTTTGTCTCAGTAAACAAGAAATCCTGGTACATTAACTGCAGCAATGTCAGTATGTTCTTAGTACACCAGTCAGCTATGTTGTAATGTCAAAGGTAAGAATATTGATTTGAGAGCACACTTAACCTGGAGGAGTGTGCTTCTTTCACATGCTATGAATCTTCTCTTAAATAAAGAGAGTAAGCAACAGACGCCCTCCCACCCCTTCTTCACCTCAGCAATGTGAAAGAACTGTTGTGAGGCTTGGCCATGTTCCTTCCACCAAGGAGTAAGTTCTTTTATGCAGGGACAGCTTTTTGCTTTGGGGTGGGGAGGGGTGGGGGGAGAGGAAGGGA
>NW_009646844.1:1794538-1797133 GCF_000708025.1 Charadrius vociferus
AGAGAGTGTACTCAGGGTACTTTTTGCAGTGTTACCTAACTTTAGTGGCTTTCATGGATACAGGACTTCTGGAACCTAATATCCTGCTTAATTCTCACCTCTAATTGCACTATAGAGGCGTATCTGAGACCTTTTGCAACATGCAAAAATAACAATGATGCACCTAGAATTACTTCAAACGGACAGAGTTCATCAGATGCCTGCAAGAAGCGTTTTTGGGTGACAGGAAACTTCTGCTGGGTTCTCCCTGAAGTTGCCCAAGAGGATCAGGCTCGCCAAACTTGGAGGGCTCAGCTGGCTTCTTCGCAGAGGATATGCAGGGGCTGGGGCTACTCTCATGGTCATTACATGTCTTCCAGATGAGGGGTGAAGGCAGGACAGTAAACTTCGTCTATTCACATGTGACTATCTTAAAGCAGTGCAATGGCCCCAAATTAGGTGCAGTGAGATTTTTTGCTGTCTCTGTGGTGAAGGGGTGCAGGTTCACTTCTGGACGGGAAAACTCTACATAAAAGACCTCCAGTGTGGGCTCTGGCTCTTAAAAGATATACAAAGACTGTGAATGGGGAAGTAGGGATTTCATAGCAGATGAAATGGAGGTAGCAAAAGAGGGGCTGTGCTGAACGTAACCAGGCATTGATTCCTGGTGGGGAATGACAAGAATAGGCAATGCTGCTGGGACTGTGTGCCAGTTACATTCATAGCCAAAGTCTGCATACAGCTGTTGTTTTGAGATAGCATTTCTTTGTAATGTGCCATTTTGTTTTATTCCTGTGAGCGGCGAAGTGATAGCTAGTTTATTTGAAATCCATCAATGTAAAATGTATTGCAAACAAAGGCCGTGCATGCTATCGTGTTATACTTCTCTCCATTTTTATAGTCTGTCTGCATAAATATGTACACCCTCCTTCAGATTGTTCACTTGAGGGGCTGTACATGAGTGACTTGTGGAGTACACCGGGCTCTTGCTCGGAATAATAAGCAAAATTAACTTAATTGTGTAGAAAACCACATTATTTATGCTGGTTTAGAATGAGCTAGCTGAGGTCCTCAGGGAAATGTACTGTTCTGTCTTGTTGGATACAAACAGAAATGTATGTGCTGATGATTGGACAGTGCAGGTTTCTGCTGCTCCCTGAGCACTGAGCTCTCTGTCTTCAGGCATCCTCAGTTCAGCTTTTGCCCACCTGTATTCTTGCAGCTGTTGTTGGAGACACGACTGGAGGTGTTTTCTGCAAGAAGGTTAGTCCATCACTAGGACAGTCAGGACCTTCTTCTGTCTCAAAGACTTCATACCTGAAACAGCCAAAGAGCCAAACTTAGGACAGGCAAAGGAAAATGTTAAACCAGGAATTTCATCTTTGAAAACCAGAATATCGTATCAGGCTGATTCTGAGGAGTAGGGTAAATAATTTGCCATAATTTTATCGTGTTTTTTCATTCCTTGTTTTTAATGTAATTAAAGTCCAAGCTCTTTAGCATATTCTGCTGGAAAAAAATAATAAAAGGAGCAATGAAAACCAAGGAGATGAAAATTTGCATACACAGCAACACAGTTTCTCTCTTTCATCCTTTGGATCAGTTCAATCTAACCATCTAGGCCAGCCGCTCTACATTAAGCTACACTAATCAGGGTAATGTCTGTAGGAAATACTGTAACACTTTGTAGAGAATTTAGCTGTAACAACAAAAAGAGCATGAGCATTAAATTAGTTCTTTGAATTAAGTTATACCAAACCTCTCCCAGTTTTTTTTGCAAGTATAACAGTGAAATATTATTAAAATTCATACATCTAATTGATACCTATATATTGCTACAATGTCTGGTTTAGACTTGGCCTAGTGTATAACACAGACCTTTCTTTGGCTAAAAAAACGCTTCTCTAAACTAACAGGCAGTAAGGGAGATTTAAAGTGAATAGATTTACGATAGAAAATAAAATTGGAATTAGCTTTGTGAGCAGAATTTAAGAGCCAAACAAAGCATCAACCTCTGTCCTGTTTACTCATCTTTGGCTTTTTATCAGGTAAACACTCTTTGCTGCTTTCACCGGGTTAATATTTGCTTTCAGTTGCCATGTTCTTTCTTGGCTAGTGTTACAGACTGTACCTGTAGTTTAATTACCTTAGATTATCTCTAAGTTCCATAATATGCCGTACCTGTCAATGAATATACAGCCACAGGGGAAGGTTTTATCTGTAAGTCTGAGAAAGATTTTTTTTATTTTGTGCAGAAATCTGCCTTGGAAACCAATGTTAAAAAACCCCCAAAGTCTCTGCCCTGGTTCCCGGAACACCACCTCACACACACTCCCCCCCACCCCTCCCCCCGCCAAGGTGCTCGCTGGGCTGTTTCTCACACTGTTTCTCTGTGTTCCTCTCCTTCCTGGTGTTTTTACCCTTCATGAAATCCGTTTCCCCAAGGCACCACCATTGTGGCTGAGGGGCTCAGCTGCAGTGCTCCAGAACCTTCCGGAACCTGCCGGAACTGGCTGCATCCGGCACAGGGCGGCCTGGCCTCCTCTCGCAGACACCTCTCAGCTCTGCTTCCAGTGCCCGGGCACAAGCTCCCGCTACGCTTTTAAATGGCATTCC
>NW_009646844.1:1797169-1814543 GCF_000708025.1 Charadrius vociferus
CATTTTGGTTTGAAATTGCAATTTCAATCTTCTGAAAAACTCCAGCTTTAAATCGTTACTCTTGTTCTGAAAAGGGACTTTGAGGTAAGAAAATGTTGACGACGACTATGGAAACGTGGACGTTTTACTGTCACATTTCTGATTGGAATAGAAAGCTTTTTACTTTTTGAAATCAAGAGTGTATTTCCCTTTGCCTGACAGGCCCGACGGAGAGCCCGGCTGAGGTAAGCAGTGTGGCGGGAGGGAGGCACCAGCGGCTTCGGCTCAGCAGTGCAGTCCCCTCCTGTCACGCACGTTGACGACGACTATGGAAACGTGGACATTTTACTGTCACATTTCTGATTGGAATAGAAAGCTTTTTACTTTTTGAAATCAAGAGTGTATTTCCCTTTGCCTGACAGGCCCGACGGAGAGCCCGGCTGAGGTAAGCAGTGTGGCGGGAGGGAGGCACCAGCGGCTTCGGCTCAGCAGTGCAGTCCCCTCCTGTCACGTAGCCCTGCAGAGCCGGCTCGCCCGCCCGCCATGAACAGGATTTCTCCTGGGCTTTTATTATCGTGAGGGAGATGCGTAGGTCTTCTACGGAATCCCAGCTATAGTTCCAGTTATGAAATGCGCTGGAAAGAAAATAAAACGTTATGCTTTTTTGTGTGCTAACTTCAGACAAAACTCTCCATATCTCCATATTGTAGTGCAATGAAATCTTTCCCTTTGTCTTGAACTGCTGAAAGAGAATACGTTGGTATGATTTTTACATAGGGAAAATCTGGATTTTTCAGTAATGTTTCTCTAAGACTGCCCTTTTCATTTGAAAATCGTTCAAGCAGGAAATCGCGGTTTTCATTTCGTTTTTACTTTAGAAGTACTTTGGAGTTTTTGAAATAAAAAACCTCAGGAAAAAAGTGATCTAAATTGAATATGTATTTCTAAAAAAATACATATTTTTTTGAAAATAGATGTTTTCGATTTAAAATAGTTCAAAACTTCCTTGTGAAAACGTTTCATATTCAGCTCTGCGTCCATTTAAGCAAGTGGCAGTGTTCCTGCTGCCTTCAGTGGGTGCAGCATTATGTTGTCTACTATTTTCTATCAAATCTCTAAAATAATTTTTGTATGTTCTCTACCTTTTCATCCAGGTTTGCTGATAGCTAGACAATTTCAGGTGTTTTAATTTAGTGCCTAGGGAAGTTGTAAAAAGTTTGCTTGAGTCAGGGGACATGCCTTTTATGTTTCTTTGCAAAAAAAGGACATACAGAAAATACTGAAGCCTTTAATTTACAATTGTGCAGTGAAAGAAATTTTTATAATAACATCATCCAACCCATCTAAAAATAGAGACCTCTGCTTTTTTGACACTGAGAGGGGAACTCATGTTGCTTAATTTTTGGTATCTCCAGTGTAGTGATCTGCCCTACCTATGGTGGCTGTCTAGGTTCCCATCACAGTGCTGGGAGGCTGAGCCACCACAGTCAGTGGAGTCTACAGTCGGACCAAATAGAAAGGCCAAATTTAGGCTGAGATTAATTCCATCGTCTGTGTTGATTCTATGTCCACTGGCACAGTAAGAGTTCAAAGCAACTCATTCAGGTATAGACATCAATACTGTAGATGACAAAAGTCAGATGATTTGAACTGAGTAAGAAAGGTGATTTTTCTGTATCGCAATGTGTGACTTTTCTCATTGTTGCATTGCCAAGTATTGACGAATCAATAGACCCAGATATTAAAAACAGATGACTTGGAATTTCAAGTAGCAAACATTTGATACGCTAGGGTCTTTCAAATATTGACTAACAATAACTAGAAAATAGATTAGTACTTTTAATTTAATCTGTTAATTTATACTGCTGAAGATCAATGAGCTTCATCAAAATATAGGGAGTTGGAATAGAATTCAGAAGATAACTAACTGTTAAGATCAGAAGAGTAAATTTCTGTACATATACTTCCTTTCTCCACCCCACCAGCTGTCAAATGCTATATTGTCAACATAATGCAAACAATAAATTCTGAGATCTGATAAACTAGCTGGAAAATAGGTGAGTCGTTTGAGACTATCGTAAACAAGATAAGTTGCTTTAGAAAGATGAATTTGCAGTTCTGCATGTGATGCTAGATGTCCAGCCAGCATTTATTCTGCTTTTATTTTACATTCTACGCAGCTTTTAAGCCATTCAAAGGGAATTGATATTTCTAAGATCTATGACTATACCAGTCAGCTAGACTCATTTGGGCATAAATCCCAAACACTACACAAATCATTTTAAAGTAAAAAGAAAACAAATAAATTTAAGTTTTGTGGTGGTCAAGCACAAAATTGTGAAAGCTTGGGTTTTTTTTTTCCTTCATCCAAATTGGAATGACTATGAACCTAATCAAAATACTATGTGGAAGAAAATGAATACCAGGTTAGAAACAGAGCAAATAAAAGAAATAAGTAAACACCATGTAGCTCTATAAGATTTGTGGCCTAAAGGCTGAGAAGATTAAAGGGAATTTGGCTGTAATAAAGGTACTGTATCACAGTGAAGTGTAATGCAATTGTAATATTAAGTCCATTTTGTAGGAACAATAAAAAAGACCCTAAAAAGGATTTTTTTAAAAAAACCTATCCTATGTGACATCACAAGTAAACCATACAAATATTTCTCATTCTTAATAATTGCTTACTTTAAGCAAATGTATTTGGCACACACATCAGTAAATTCCCATTAGGCATATATCAATACTAAATTAGGCCCTGTATTTCCTGGCAATCTGAACAGCTTGAAGGTGCTTGGCTTTATATTTTATTTGTATAGCTATTGCTTCTGAAGTAATTGATTCTAGGTGTCTGAGAATCTTTTTTTTTTCATGCTGAAGCCAGTCAAAATCTTGTCCAGAGATATTTCTCTGTACTTAGCCAATAATTGGGTTCCTGTAATGGTGATAAACAGTATTTTATGTGCATGTCTCATAAAAAGAATACAGAAGCAAAGTATGAATAGTATCAAGACTATGCCTTTCACATTATATGAGATGCTACATTATAGGTCTGTCCTGCTGAGTTATTAACAAAGGCTTGGCTGGTCATAAACGTTCCACAACTGCAAAGTACACTTCGTAAAGTGGATAATACTAACAGCCTTTTAGTCCAGAGTATATATCATGACTAAATGCATTCAAAGTTGGCTTATTATCTCCATGATTGTACTTCTATGTGGCAAAGCTACTCTGTGGAATAGCAAAGCCAGAGACTTATGTAGGAGGAAAGACATCCCTGTTGTCAGGCCTGTAAAACAACTGTGAATGTTTTTTCTACAGTGTTGATGTGACAGCAGGTTATACAGCCTCGATATTCAGCTTCTTCACTGAAAAATGAGGACAGGACAGTCTTTGGGCTCCATTTCTGCATCCACATGGCCCCGTATGACTTCTGACGTTTAGTAAGCCACAATACACTGGAGTTGTAAACCTCAGTTTTGGTCTTGGCATCATGGAATTGCACTTTTTTTTTCTGCCGGGTGATCTGTAGTAGGAAAGGAGATGACATTGTACTGAATATCCCACCTGATGAAATGTTTTCAATTAGGGGAGGTATTGGCATGACAATACAGTTAACAGATGTTTTTACTGCTCAGCTTTTTAGCGGACGTAGCTTGAATCCTCAAGTTATTAGGGACCAAAAAATGTTGACTCTGTGAAGGCTCAACATGGGTCCATGTACAGCAACGATCATAGTTTGGACTGTTCAAATGATTGATTCATAAATCTATCAAAATCTGGATAGAGTAGCTGTTGTTGTAGCTAATAGATATGCACGAGTGTCTGTAGCTTCAGTCCTGGACTGGATGTTTCTGGCTTTTCCATCCTGTCATCTTTTGGACTTCATACGATTTTATACTTAACGCATCCTGTGTTAACACTTCTTACCAGTCTCTCTAAGCCACAGAGTACTTCACTGTTCTCTTTCTGTCCTCAGACAGCTTTGGGTACTGATGGTATATTTCAGGGGTACCATTGATTCCTAAATCCCGTGAGAGCTGAAGAGCCTTAAAGCTTAATGATGTTGTTCTCTTTTTTTCCAACAGACTAATGGGAGACCTCCGCACAATCCCTTCTGATCATATGTTATCTGTGAGTGCTGTGTGCAGTTGTCCTGCTTGTTCCCTGCAGGGTGGTTTTAGGGCAGCCTTCTAGGTACAGGGCCATGGGGAATTGCCTCATAATGGCAAATAAACCTCCCCCGTGCCATTGCCACTGCGTAGGGAGAGTTTGCAAGGACAGTGAGACAGTTTGTCCTTTGCTGTGGTCTGGGAAGCACGTGCATCCTATCTTTTTTTTGGAGGAACAGGTCTCAGCATATACACACAGTTTCACAACGGAGATTCACCACCGCTCTGTAGAAGTGCTGGTATGGCAGCACCTGGGAATGTTAAGTGGTAAGGAAAACAGCTTCAGGGGTCAAGTTGTATGTCTTTAGAAAAGAGGAGGAGAACTTAAACATCAGAACACACAGATGTGTTTGGTCTGCTGAAAAAAGGGTAAATCAACTGCAGTCAGAAGGGTAGTGTTTACTTTTATTTACGGGCATCTGTGTTTATTATCTTAACCCCAAAGCTAAGGACTGTGTGGATGTGTACAATGAATTAATTTCATTTTAAGAGTTATTTCCTAATGTGAGAGAAGAAATCATGAATGATAGCTTGCTGTGCTCTGACCTTCCTTTTGACTGTAGTTTCATAGCTAAACAAAGAACTGTTCGTCTAAAACACTCTGAACTGACACTTTAGAGAACTTAAATAAGATTTATCCATCCCCAACTCCATGGAGCAAAACAGTAACAGAGAGAGATTTTCACTACTACTTGTTTAATGACGACCAAGACAGACAGGGGTGGCACACTGCTCATAAGCTTATGTGATGTACACTATTCCAAAGACATTGAAACAATTTGCAGGGACTCATTCATCTTGGAAGTGATAAATTTAAGCTTTTTTTATGTAATCTTTCCATTTGTGTCTTAGTTTGTAATGTGCAGCAGTACTCCAACAAGCTCAGGTTGTTTCTATAGCCCCAACTCCAAAACATTTGCAGAATATGTTTCTGTAATTTATAGTGTTAGTTCAGGAAAATGTATCTGATTTGTGGGTCCTTGTTAGGATGAGTAATGAAACAATTAATGCATTCTTCTAATGCAACACAGACTAAGCTCCAGGTTAAGCAGAATAAATGTGTTTTAATTTTTCTAGTTTGTATGACCTGCACATTATTTTGTTGTCCAACAGTGAGTTCATTCCTACCAGTTATCCTGCTCTTACTTCCCAGTTGCCTGATATACATAAGCTGTAAAATGAGATCTCTACAACTCTGTTACCTTTTTCTGCTCTTGGAAGGTTTTTATTGCTCCCAGGAAATACAAAAGGTTTGTACTGATTATTGACCTAGGTGCATTTTTGACTGAAAAAATCCAAGGAGGATGGGATTCCCTTCTTGTTAACCTTGTCTTGAGCTGTTGGAAGGTACTTTTCCATTACTGAGCAACTCAGACTGGCAAAAGTAGAAGGTGGGCTCTTCTGCTTTTATGAAGGGGGGAAAATGATTGTAAGATTAAGACATAACTGTGTAAGCACAAAACCAGGGTGATTCGGAGATGCCATTTATTTGGATGTTCAGTAAGGTAAAATGATTCAGCTTTTGGTAAATTGAGGCTGTCTATTCAGTTTCCCGCGTGTGCCTCTTCAGTTTAAGATTGTTAGATGCATAATGGCAGACTTTTATTTGATATTGTATTTCATTTTCTTCACAGCGATAAGTTACAGTAACAACTGGTGTCAGTGGGTCCTGAGTTTGTATAGTGAAATCCTGACCTGCATTGGGAGTGTTGTGGTAGGAAACAAAGATTATCCCATTGTCTTCTCTGTTGGTTACCCCTATATGTATTCACTCATGCTTTCAAGTGTGACCCCTTTGAGTTAAAGTTTGCTTTTTTTAGTTTTATTTTCTATCCCTGGCTTTGCTATTGGTCTCAAGGTGGCAGTGGCCAAGTAACTTCACCATTCTGTGCCTCAACTTTCTTATGAGAAAATAAGGGAAGAATACTTGCTTTCTGTACAAAACACTTTGAGAAAAGCTTAGTGTAAGAGTTAATTATATTGTACAGTTCTGCAGTGGTACTCATTACAATATAAATGATAGACATTACACAGATTGTATTGACATAGTAACAAAGTCTAAATACTGATGAATCAATGTGTGTCCCCCAAGTCACAGAACACCTATTGACTATAGATTTGATTCTTTTGCAGGAAGAGTAAAATAAAGCAACAAAGCAGTGTATCAGTGGCTGAGCTGAAGGTGTCTCTCAGGAGTGTCTCTGTATGCATTTTGTGAACTGTGAGCTGGTAGCTTTCTGTTCTGGGTTCACTGAGAAGTCTAGGGCACTGCTTATTAGGTCTGTCAGATGATGAGTGCTTAAAATTGTCTCATTTCTGTGCTTAAAAGCATCAGAAAATATAGTTGGAGAAAAGCTGCTATTGATCTTATGCTGCTGAACGTCTAGTTACTGTGATTATGCTCAAGTTGATTGTTTGCTCTGGAAGTAAAGAGAGAAGTAGGAGCATGGCAGATAATAAGATTTTAATCTTTTCTGTGTTTATGTAGGCTTTAACTAGAGTGGGTTCTAACAACAATGTTAAAATTGTATGTGTGTCCCCCTCATATTACTGAGATGGCTTAGTGTACAACTGTGCTTACTCTTGATTGTAAACTTCATGGCTGCCTTTATATTAGACTAAGCTGCCTTAAATTTTCAGTTTTCATGCATACTACGGTTGGGGCAGTTATGTAGCAGGTGGTATCTGTATTTTTTGTTATCTCTGAACAAGCTTATGTTGTGGATTTGTATCTCAAAGAGGGCTTTCTCTTTGAGTAATAACATGCCACTTACCTCCTTAAATTGTTTTCTCATTGTAAAGAATGGCCTAGTTAAAACCAGGCAGTTCATAGAATTTCTTTTAAATTAATGATACAAAATTGTCTATAACAAATACATTTGAAAAAGCATTGACATCTTTAAAATGGGATTAGCAATTGCTTTAGAAAATGCAAGGAATTCACATAGAAATTCATTTATGAATTTACTTCCTGTGGATTTTAGATTTGGGGTGTTTTTTTCCAGCAAATTAATGATTTTTATTTTTTTTAACCATTAAATACATATTAAGGAAAGCATTTCATAGGGGAGATACTATTATATGTACACATGTGCTCACCTACATGGACATATAAAGAGGCAAACTTTACTTAAACCAAAAAGCATCTGAGTACAGAATCATAATGGCATTCATTCTGATTCAGAGGCGCCTTATGTGTATGTGCTTAACGTGGGCAATCTCGCCTCTTTTCATTGGGCTTTTTTTGTTCTTTTCTACTACCTGTCCATTGAAGTCCATGGAAATGGACCCTATTGACTTTATTTCAGGCCCTTAAAGCTTACACTCATTTTCAAGGCCTATTTTTATCATGCTTCAGTGAAAAAGGTGGAATTATTCATATGATAAATCCTCTCCACTGAGTAAAGTTCATAATTAGAGCTATAGTAAAAAATAGCTCCAGTCTAGCCAAGTTCTTGTTTCATATTGTCTGGGTAGATTTATGTTTTAGTCAGATACCCGGAAGACTGTTTTAAAAAAAAAAATTTCTTAAGCCCTTCAAGGTTAGATATCATTGTATTCCGAAGTTTTAGCTAGAATAAAAAGCGCTATGATACAGCATCATTCTTTTGGCATAATTATGTACCTGTTTTAATTCTTATTAAAAAAATAAAGTTAAATCACAGCATATAAAGTAATGAAGCAAAGGCAGAAGTGCAAGTAGTATCTCTTAAAAGAATGCACGTCAGATGAGAAGGAATACAGCAGGTAGGAACAAGAACCACAGATTTCATGCATGAAATGGAATTGTCACAACAAACGTAGTTTTTGCTCATAGATGATCATGCTGGCCATGTCAAAATTGGAGTCCTCTCTGTGTGTGTATGTAATTGTTTTTTTGTTAACCAAATGTTTAATGATCAGAAATCAGCAACAGTGCCCCTCATAGAAAACTTTTAAATCATGCACTGAAGGACAGTTTTAGCAAACAAGCCAAATGATAAATGAGTATGAGCAGAAACTGAATTACTCCTTTGCCAGCAACTTTCATTGGCTTCCTTTAACGTACAGTTCTTTAGCACACCATACGAATTGGGCAGGTCTTTGATGTAGAAGCACTACAATATGACTGAGCGCTTGTAATGCTTATTTAAAAAAAAAAAAGCAGGCAAGGGAAGAGAACACAGACAATTTCAACTTCAGCCTGCACCGTAAGCATGACACTTTTCACAACCGGTGCAAAAATATAATACAAAAAGTGGATAGCACTTCAGTGCAAGTTATAGATACAATATTATCTGTTGTGTGAAATGACGTTTGTTGTTGTTATTATCACTTCCTCCTTTTAGTTTAGGCTAAAAAAGGAATGCAGAGACATTGCCATCCAAGCAGGTTTCTGTACTATTCCACCTTCTCTTGAGAAGCCATAAATGAACCCATGTTCACTTATAAAGAGGTTTCCTATGTGAATATAGAGTCTCCCAATTACATATATCTGATGTAGCAATTATGCTGATGTAGAAGCCTGCAGTGTAACTCAGTCCTGAGGATACATCACAAATTCCTCCCTCCCTTATATCTGTTTTCCCTTTACGGAGTACAAGAACTGGCTTGTGTGTTTCCAGAATTGCAGTCTGTATCTCTTTGACTGCTAAGCTACTTTGTCGCTTTCCCTTCTCCCAGTTATTTTTTATGTGTAAAATAAGAAGAAACTACTCAGTTATTCCTTGAATGGCACACTGAACTTGGTTCAAAATGTTCCTTTTTAAGAGCTACTTTGTAATGCGTGTAAATTTAAGGTCTTTGCAGAAGCAGCGAAAGTAGAAACATCTGGTATGCTAGTGCTTCATGTGGAACAGAGGAATTAAAGTAAACAAGAGGAAGAAACTGAAAAGACCAGTTATGAGTGAACTCTTTCAAAATTATCTGGAGACTGTTTGAATATACTGTATTAGAGGCACAGAGCAAATACGTAGGACTTATCAGAGAAGACTTTGAAACAGCCGTAGAAAGCTAAAATGGCTGAACACTAATGTGAATACAAACAAAACAAAGTTAAATCACAGTGACTCGAAACTAAGAACATACAGAAAAGCCTGCAAGAATTGCATGAAGAGAACCCTCTTTCAAATAGGTCGGGTCCAGCAAGTCTTAAGAGAGTCTCTGTAAGATGAGCCAGAAATGACTGAAATATTTTCTAGAGTGCTCAGTGGGTTCAAATTCATCCATGTTCATTATGAAAGTGGTTGGTAGGATTCTTACTCCTGCCTTTACAGTGGACATCAGAGGTCTTTCTCACGAAGCATTGGTAAATAAATCTCAGAATAACAAACAGAATGAATAGCAATAAATCTTCAAAACCCTCTATTTCACCTTCTGCTAAAGGTGATCGCCAAACTAGTGGCTGTGGGTGTGTAACCATGCTAAAAAGTGCTTCTGTACTAGAGTACTGCTACTGCTGTCTCTGTTTCTACAACACCTTTCATGTAAGCTTCTAGTGCCGTATGATAAACAGGATCAATGCAGGAGAGATGTTTCTCTGAAGAGTTTTGGTGAGAATCTTGTTTGCTGGTAAACGTGGGTGTAAGACACTGAACAGGTAAGCTAAATCAACTGCATAATGTTTATATGACTAGAAAGTTTGGCTCTTTTAATGTGGTGTGGTTTCAGATCAAACCCCTTTTTGCTCTTGCCCCCAGACACTCCGTATTACCAAAATGTTGAGACCAAATCTATTAATGCATTTATAGTTGTATCACAACCTCATCTGCTGTCATAGGAAGCTATTATTACTATTGTGTAGGCTATTTTTATGATTGTCACATTTTCTTCCTGGGTTCAGCATTCTGGCCCACTGGGTTTTGGCAGCCTGTCTTTTAGAGTCCAATATTACCCCGTCAAGTTTTCAAGGATCTAAAAGAGCTTGCTAAATACAGCTTGAATATATAACTGTTCTTTCTTACCACTTAACATAAAACCACTTGTAGTGTAGCTTGTGAAGCCATTTTAAGGTACAGTTATGAAGAAACACCTGTGATGTTGAAACATGAATAATTCAAAGTAAACCTATTACTTAGGGTACAGTCTTATTCATGATATTATTATAACAGCATATTTGGTATATCAGGTAAGAAATGCTTAGTGAAGGTGTAGCAAGGTGTAGATGTCCTGTTTTCTTGCATAGTCTTCGTTGTTTCCAGATCAGTATTATAAGTCATATTTTACAATAGACTAAAGATGAACATTTCATGAAAATCTCACAGCGTTAACTATTGTGCAATAAAAGTTGATGAGAACAGTTTTATACCAGTACTCCATTACTGTTAATTATTATTACCTTCATTGCACTTACTTGTTTCCAGCAGGGGCCTCATTCTATTTGATTGTGCCTAAACAAATGAGAAGGATTTTCAGAGTTTGTAATGCATACAGACAGATGTTAGAAAAACAGGATAATAGCATGATTAATATGACAGCTAATCCTGTCTTAATAATACAGTATTGGCACATAAAGCGCAGCTACGCTTTGTCCATCAGGCTTGATAATACTCAGCATTCAAATTTTCGTGCCACAGTAGCACTGAATCTTCAGAAAGAAAGGACTGTGGTCCTGCAGACTGAAGCAGGATGATAATTGCACTTGTACGTGAGGTGGCTCTTTCAGAGGCCAAGATGTGCGTATACCTTAGTGGTGTGCCCTGTAACAACACGTTAATTGGAGTGGCTAATACTCTTCAGTCTTTAACAGTTTGCTGTTGTCTTCCAGCTTATCTATTCTGTGTTTACCTGTGCCAGCTTCCAAATTACCTGCAGGGTTACATTTGAATTGGTTTTGTTGTGGTTTTTTTTGAGATTGTATCTGTAGCTTGACCTTGCTTTTATTTCCTGGTAGACGTGTTTCCCTGGCAGTAGAAGTAATATTCCTTGATTTCAGCTGTTTCCTACCCAAAGTGAATTTGAGAGAGTCTGGCTCCATCTATATACTGTCTTTTTCATGTTAAGATATGCCCAGTTAATACTCACTGGTGAACAGGTATCACAGGCCATGCTTGAAATTTTTTTCTTATTTTCTGTTGAGTGATAAAGATGAAAATATACCCCCCATTATCTTTGAGTTCTCTTATTATTTAAATATATTCTGTGTAATTGACTTTTTTTCTCTACTTGGGCTCTCAAATATCTTTCTCCCTTATTTCAGATAAACTGATGATGGTATCATATAACAGAAATGTTAATGAGAATAGTATTTTTTGCTAATTGTGGATTAGACTATTTTAAAGCCATTATGCTATGTTGTTAACTTCTGCTATTTTCAGAGGAGAGTTTTCATTCTGAAATGAGCACCTGTGGGGAAAAGCATGCATCTGTAGTGTAATCTGTGCTTTTGTCTTTGCTTATTTCACTGTGGGCCATAGAGAAGGTGCATAAAGTGAAAACAATTTTTTTTAAAAAAAGGTGGGTGTTATATAGAACAAAATGCATGCACACATACATATTCTCTTTCTTTCTCCTTTCACTCAGCCTCTGTCTTGGTTACATAGAAGGCTAATGCTACAAGTTATGTGCAGGAGAAGACAGGATTTAAATAATATCTTCAAAGATCCTACACAGAATCTACCACATGAAGGTTCTGTAAATCTATGAATGGTGAATGCAAAGGTAGATGGGAATGCAGGAGGCTGGTATAGTGTCTTTGGTTATTATGAGAAAAAAGAGGACTGAAGTCAGTGTGTATATATAGAGAGGCTGTAAGGAAGATGCTTATGCAGGACTGTCCTGACGCAAATACAGTTCAGAAAAGGATTTGATACATGTATAGAAGATGAGAGAAGTTTATAGCAAGTTTCACTGTTCCAAGCAAGGACTGTAGTGATTTTGCCTCCTGCTTTATGGAAAATAATGGTGTTTCTAATTTGTCTGCATTTGGTTTCCCTTCACTGAGGTTTTGATTTCTTCCTCACTCTTATCTCTTCTTGCTGTTGCAGCTTGTGTGCTTTAAATTTCCTGCCACATGAATATTCTTTATGCTAATTTTTTTCTTTGCTTCCTTGTAAAAATTGTTTTCCTTGTCCTGTATCCATCATTTCAGTCTATAAAGAGTGTATTATGCATTTTTTTAAAGTAACTGCATAATATTTATGAACACAGACAGAACTCCCACTTGTATAATACAATTGTGTAACTTAAGTAAAGGGCCCATACAGTGCTCAGAAAGCTCCAGGTAATAACATCTCCAAATACTCTGTGTTCCTTGTGCTAAATTATCCCTCAGGAGTGTGTTCTCATGGACAATGTTTAGCCAGTTTGATTACACACTGTGTATTCACTCACAGAGAAAAATCAGGAAGATTGCTACTTCCTATGGTCTCCTAATTTTCTGATGCGTAACATTCTTGCACTAAAGAACATTCATGTTAAGTTTTTTCCATTTATATTTCTCCTCTGGTAGCATCTGGATTTTCTTGTGAACTGGGACTCTGCTAGCATAGTATAAACATATTGATGTCCTCTCCCTTACACCATTTTGCAGAACTTCTGCCCCCAGGGCCACAGTCTACATTCTTACCTTTTGCTCTCCGTCTGTCATTGGTACCACTCTCCACATAATGGAGCTTTGCTTAGTGGTGAGGGCACTTAAAAAGACTGATCTTAAGTTCACCCATGCAAGTGCATTCATATTGCTAGAGACCCAGAGAAGGATCTGTTTGCTATTCTGTGTTTCAGGGAGTCAGACCAGAGAAATTTAAATTGGGCTTTAACTCTTTAGGCGGAGGTGGATTAGTGTTTGAAGCTGGAGTTCTGAGCTGCGTGTAACAATGTGACACAAATCTATTCAGACAGCTGTTTCTGGTAAAATTATTTGCAGTAATTTTGCCAAATACGTGTATGTACCTTGCTGTATGGTCTTTGTTCAGTGTTTGTTCTGTGTCTGGCTACAAGCTGGTTGAGAAAAATGAGAAATGACTAAACAAAGATAGACTTTGCACTTCATCTCCCATTTCTCTGATCACTAGGGGTAGCTGTTCTTCGTCATTCTTTTATTGAGAAAGTTACCTTAATCTCTGTATGGATCTAGCAAGAAATTATTAGCTAACATGATGCAGATAACAAGCATCGTTGTACTTCTAGGGCCATGTCATGAGATATATATTAGAGAGTCTGAGTAATTACTTAATGACAAGGTGTAGCTTTCAAAAGCTTTTGACGTACCCAAATTTTATTTAAGGTATAAAGAATAAGAGGGACAGAATCTAAACAGACTCTTGTAGCAGAATCTGAAAAATGTTTACAGCTTTCATATTGTTAAATTACAAGTGGGACTTAGATATTTCAAAGGTTAAAAAAAAAGAGAACTTAATTTTTTTAGCACAGCATTTTGCAGTCTGCAGTCAGGAAATGTATTTTACAAAATTTACTGATCGTGACGTGCAATTGAATCAAGTTGTCATCATTGAGCCTTAGGTGAATGAGTTTCTTTAGTTAGAAAAATTGAGTAAGAAAGGCTTTAATTTTGTTCTGGCACATGTCCAAAATCTGAAGAGATTTTTGGAGCACGTTGTTAGAACCGTGGTGAATGGTCCAAAAACTTGTGGAGGTTAAATTTTTCATGAGGTCACAGATGGTACCTAGCATCCTTTGTATGAACCACCAGCTTTTCGAGTTTCAGCCTGAGTCTTCTGTGCTGGCTTCTGTCACTTTGCAGTACGTGTGCTAATGAAGGGTATTAATTTAAAAGCATTTTTCAGTTTAGCAGCTTTTTCTGTTAATTTAAATATAAATTCCAAGGGCGGTATCAATGTTGTCTGTGCTCAAAATAAGTGCATGTTGTGCACATATAAAATTTCTGGCATTTGCTGGCTTATTAATCAGTTTGTTGAATCAGACTTTTGTCTCATTTAAGTATGGATTAAAAATTGAATCAGTCTTTTCTTATAACAATTTAACTGTTTTAACAGTGCATATCATTATGCAGTAAGGCGTATGACCTGTACTTTGTGAAAGGTTTGTTGTAGTCGGTGAGAATCAGAGAACAGGCACTGATGTGCTTCTGTAATGGTAGAGACATTTGGACCAAAGATTCTGTTTCTTGAGCTTCAGTTTCTCTCCCAAAAGGTTGGAAAAAACTGCTTGATAAAGCCCTGCTTTGCAATTCTACGTTGCTGCCGAATAAGTCAACAGTAAACCTGTTGAAAATGACACCTACTGTTTTCAGACCTCCTTGTGTTAGCCTTCCCAAGATGCCATTCTGTCATCTGACTTGTTCATGCTCAACTTTCCATTTCCCATTGCTGAACTTATTCCTCAAGTGGGAAGCTGTTCATTTGCTTAGTCTCCATAGTTGGTCGAAGCCTTCCTTTTATGGCAATGTCTCTTCATATCACACTTGAAGTGGATGAGGAACTAGCTTCTAAGTGGTGATGTGTTTTTTAATTCTAATTAGTACTGTATGCCGGGATGGCAGTGTTGCATGGAACAACCTCAGGAAGTTAGCAAGAACTGGCAGCTCCTGTCATTCTCTGCCCTATGTTGAATGTTCTGTAGGATTGATGCTGAATTCCAGTTGCTTGATTTTTGTTTCTTCACTGATTTCCATCATATATCATTTATAGCCTCTGAGTATACTACTCTTTGGTATTTCAATTATATATGAAAATGAAAGCAAAGAGTTGCTTGCACTTCTTAGCAGCTTGTTCTTATTTTCTTTTTTAGCTTTATCAACAAAGTTACCTATGATGTATTTAGGTTTACCAGCTCTTTCAACTAATGTGTTGAATCTTTCATTTTTGTTGTCTTGGTTTTATTTAGGCTTAGGTTACAGGTAAAATTTAAGTGTATTTATCTTTCAAAATGATATTGGATGCCATTAGGTAGGATCATGTTTTAGTGGATGACATTTGTTAAAAGCATAGCACTTACTTGTATGTTGCACATTTCAGAATGTTGTGATTGCTACCAAACTGTAATGTTAAAACTGTTAATGTTAAATTAAAAGTGCAACATTTTCAATAAATGCCACAACTAATGTATAGAGTGATAAGTGGTTAAAGATATTTTGCATGTCATGGGATCTTTATCTATTTATTGTATGAGACTAAGTGGATATTATTCAGTGTATTTCATTTAGCCTGTTTGGTCTAAACTACGCACGTAATTTCTGCTATCACTTGAGTAGTGATGGCTGCTTACTGCAAAACCAGTAACAAAGCTAATATGGCTATAAGCATCTTTTTTTGAGCTTTTGTAGATTACGTAAGTACCTATGTATTCTAAACAAAACCTGCACTTCTTAACGTTTTTGCAAGTACTGCAATGTCCTTCCCTCTCAAAACTTTTTGAGAAATGGATAGAAGTACGCAGAGGCTGCAAGTACACATTGTCCATTGTTAGGGGTGTTTCAGAGCACACTGCTGTTGTGCTGCTTATGGTGGATTTAACTGTCTTGTTTTGAAAGCTCCGTTTTGTCCCAGTCTGTGTAGTCTCTATCTACCTGGTTTTCTTCAAATGTCACCAATTTAAGAAAGATAATGCTGTTTTTTAGGTGCTTTAAAGTGCCATGGGATTACCACTGATAATAACGATGATTCATTGAAATCATTGTTATGTTGGACATCTCCCAGCTTTTTGGGTTGGACTTGGTCAGTATGGAATATGTGAAGTGATCCTGTTTGTAATTTACAACACAAAGTTACTTTTTTCTTTTCTCTTAGATTGGGTTTGGATTGTCTCCTCAGGGTAGCATAAATCAAACATAGCTTCTGTGCCCTCTAGCTCTGTCTTCCTCTCTTGGTCGCTCAGTGGGTGCAAGCAGTTTCCTGAGAAGGTTAATGGGATTCCCCCAAAGCGCGAGAATCTTTCAGTTGGCACCTGCTCCGCTAACACAGGATAAGTGTCTTTAGGCAAGGAGAAGTAGTGTGCAGGGATCATGGCATGTCATTTATTGCCATCTTATGCCTTCAGAGAGTGCTGTGGTTCTCTATGGCTTTCTTTAACTGCCGTAGTTTCATTAGATGGTGTGTGAGAATCCAGGGTGTTCTGAACCTGGATTGGTAGAAAGATAATCTGGAAGCATTTTGGCTCTTCTCACCCAAGTTCCTGCACTCAGCATAGCTTAATGAAGCACCAAGATTAAAGTCTTTCATAAGAATAGCCTTTAACTTTGTCACTTCCACGTTTTGGTGTTTTGTTTGTGTTTTATTTTTCACCTCAGTACCATTGAGTTTAAGGTACGTCTGTAGTAGCACTTATGTGTTAGTTCCTATCTGAGGTTTCCTGAGTGTAGCAAAAATGTCCTGTATATTTAATTTGCTGCTGTTATGGATAAGCATAAAAGAAGTGTATCAGTAATCTTTAAAAAAAAAAAAAAGTCATGAGCCTGAGTTTTATAGTCTTAAGCAAGTAAAACCAAGCCCTGGTTCTGCTAACTCATTTCAGTTCCAAGTACCCTTCTCACACATGCCCTGTGAGTAGGAAATAACAACTCTTCCATAATTTATCATTCAGCTTCTCTTTTGTAATTACAGCATAAACCTTGCCTGGAATATTTACTTTGCCTTTTCTGCTTAGCTTTCCCATTCTCTTTTTTATGATTTTGATTTTGTTCTTATTAACATTCTTCGCAGGCACACTGTCACATCAGATTTGCTCTTTATGTAATATGGTTTACTACAGCATCCATTTTCTCTTATGCTATCAGAACAATCTGACATAAAACCTTTTCATGTACAATTGCTCTTATATTTTCTTGGATCCTATTAATGTGGTTTTGTTCTATTATTATTTTAGTTGGTTTTAATATATAATACTGTCATGTGATTGTAGAGGTATTTTGTCTACATTGGAACACATACTCTAGTTAAAAATGAACATATGCACCCTTTAATATCCCTGAAAGACAGACAGACATTTAAATGTGTACCTTCCTTGTGATAAATTTAAGTAGTTTAATAAAGGAGATATCCTCAAACAAGCAGACTGATGCCAAACTGAAGTTATACTTTCAGTGCTGAGTTTATTTAATATGTTTTATACTTTCATAAACACTTGATATTTGAACTGGTTCCACTGCCCCCCCCACAGACAGACATTTAAATGTGTACCTTCCTTGTGATAAATTTAAGTAGTTTAATAAAGGAGATATCCTCAAACAAGCAGACTGATGCCAAACTGAAGTTATACTTTCAGTGCTGAGTTTATTTAATATGTTTTATACTTTCATAAACACTTGATATTTGAACTGGTTCCAC
>NW_009646844.1:1816812-1826187 GCF_000708025.1 Charadrius vociferus
CCCCCCCCAAATAGGCATATAATTTCCCTTGTGATTTTTAGAATAGGGATGTAGGGATCTCTTTTGGTGCAACAAGAGTGGAGTGGGAGGGATTACAGAAGAAAGCTTACTTTCTGCCATACTGTTCATAGAATGATAGCGAGTATTTCATTCATGAAAACCTGAAGTAAGATAAATATATCTAATAAGTATCAACATTATCTTCATTCTCAGAATCTCATTTACAGTTTTACTATATACTAATCTATCTTTCCATGGCATTTATTAAAGCTATTTTCCATGAATTTCACATAGAAAATTTGATTCTCTTTGATTTACAATGCTTGAACAGGTGGCTCTCAATTATGGTAAGTATTCAGGTTAGTCACTCAGGTTTGTGCACTTGCTGTTTTCAGATTTCCATCAGATTAGCATGCAATATTAGCAGTTCTTTCAGTCCAAGGAGTTTATATAAAGTAAAGCAGATACAGTCTGACATAGTGTTATCTGTATTTATAGTTGCATATGTATGTCTGAGTATTGTGATGTGTTTGAATAATATTTCTGCGTATGATCAAATGCATAGATATATAGTTAAAGCAACAAAACTTGAAGCAGCAGGGAGATGGTGGAATTAAGATTCTTCTTCACACCTATCATGTCCTATCAGCAGGATGCACGCTAGCACAATCTTTAAATGCATGCTTGAATACTATGTTTTCTCCACATGAATGATGTTTCATACACCACACAGAGTCAATGAACAGTCCCCTTCTGAAGTTTTTCAATTTACTGATGCTTACTATTGGGAGATCTCTGTATCCAGCTGTTTCCGAGAGGACTATCTAAGTGGTTAGCAAGCTGTATCTGGGCCTGCTACTAAACTGCTGAAAGGAGCCATCCTACAAGAGTTAGAGCATGTTGCGTAAGAGTTCTCAAAAACTTCTGTGGCTGGGCAGAGATTGTAACTCTAGATAGCTACTGTGTTGCTGGAGCGCCATCATCATGTTTATTAAATGCTACAGCATCTTTGAAGAATCAGGAGATGATGTGGCTTTTGGCAGGGTGGCGCTACCATCAGTAATTGCATGAGAAACTTCAAAACTGTCTGCCAGCTAATAAGTGAAAATGGTAACTGACTGCACTCATTGTTAGCATATATATAAGGACTTCCAAAGACTAATGAAGGCTTCCTTACTAATAAACTGTTCCTTGGAGTTTGTGGTGTGTGTGGACATTTGACTTCCACCTGTCTTTTCTTATTCTTCTGTATGTGCCAGTCGTGTGGGTGAGAGTTAACTGAACTAGTGACAGTTACTCTGACCTACATACGCTGGCTCGAGGAGCAATAAGGGAGGTCCGAGAGCAAACGCTCTGTAGGTATCATGAGGAAAAGTTTCAGATGGGCATGAATGTGCCCACTTTTAGAGTCCACAAACAGATGGCATATCTCTTAGGATCCTGGTTACAGGTGATAATAACACACCTGAATATTTCTTTAATATAAATGCATCTGTCTGAATTTACATGTACATTACAACTAGTGAACAATATTTACAATGATCCTACTTAACCTTTTAGTTCTAATCTTCTGACTTTGCGCATTTTTAACATTCTTTAAAGTTCACATATAATTCAGTAACACACGTTTATAGAAAGAGGAGGTTGCTCATTAGATTTCAGCCATGTATTTCAGTTATTTCATTGAAAGTGAAGGAACGAGTATGAATCTTAAAGGAAAAATTGTTCTTTGAGCTCTGTGATATTACTGCATTGGTGAAAAAAAAAAAACTTTTTTTTTATTTTTGGTTTTTTTAAAGCTCCTTTTCTCACCTATTTTTCTCCTGTGTGGGGTCAATGTACCACCATATCTCTGGTATTATGCCAATAAAGATATACCAAGTGGATACAGTGTCTTAAAGAAGCAGAATGCTTGCCTACCTTCAACACAGCCTTTGCTTGACCCTGGGTTTGAAATTTTTATTGATGTCTTGATAAGACATAAGTAGCATAATTTTAAATTATCTTATCCTCCACTAAAAACTTAATCTGAATCTATTAGGGTTTTTTGCTTTTGATGCGATAAATACATTCAGCAGTGATAGTCCATGAAACTAGCTCATGTCATTGGGTATTCAGACACCTTGCGTGGCTCTACTTCAGTTGAGATAACTGGTGTAATTGCAAAATGCTGTCACCAGATTGCCAACCGGTAATTTCTCTTTTACAGAGCATTTATGTTACCCATAGCTTCATTCTGTATGGCTACCCAGAAGTATGAACACTACTGTTAAAATCAATAGGCCGTACCTCTACGGAGTACGTTCCTCTTGACCTCCAAACTTCATCAGTCTGCATGAATCTTACCTTCTACAGCCACAAGTCACCAAGCTGCCTGTATCTTTTCTTCTACCTATGTATTAATAGTTGTCCTTGAGCTTTCTGCTAATATCAAGGGCCTTTCATTACCCTTTACTTCTGTCAGCTGCCTGTCACTTAACAGCTTACTCTGTGCAATTAACGATGCATCAGCACAGGATTTTAACTTGCACACATCTCTCAAACCTTTAATGAATCTTTCTTCTGCTCCTAGCTTTACCCAACATAATTCTTAGTTACTTTTCTACTGATTGTGTTCTAGTTAGATACTTTTATTTCCTTTACTTTTTTGCTGTAATCTTTCATGGAGCTGATGACAATTGTATGCAAAATTAGGTTAATTTATAGCACATTAATTCTTAGGCTAATTACAGATGTAAATGGTTAAAAAATGAAACATGAAACTTGGAAGTCTTAATTCAGACAAAAATTCTCTGCAACGTTTAAACTAAAAGTCCTGCAGAAAAAGAATTTCCAACATAAAGTATGATCACTTCATTAGAATGTCAAAAATGTTGCATGCCGAGTTTGAATTTTTCCACAAGTATATTTGGGGTTTTTTTCTGTGTAAAAATAAATAGGGAAAAAAACACAGAGAATTTCTGCGTAGAACTCGGGAGGAATATGCCCTGAATAGCAGACTTTCTTGGTCTCATGCAGGATTCTGCAAATCCCTGCCCTGTAGGAGACTGTAATTTTCAGTTGTCTTCCCTGCGTGCCATCACATACAGCCTCCCTTGCTCCGTTTGTTAGCTGCTACATTTAACAAATTGCTTTTTTTCCCCTCTCTTGTAGCACAGAAACCGAGGATCTTCAAACTTGTACTGAGAGTATAATCCAACAGCCACAGTAATGCTCTGTTTTTTTCACTGTCCAAATCAATCTGCTAAATAAATGGCTATGCAATTGCCTCTTTCCTGGCAGTTGTCAGTGTAAAAGGATCATTCAAGTGCTCTTTTATCAATCTCTTTCGTGTTCTGTCCTCTATAAGTACTAACAGCAGAAACTACCTGAAGTGGAATACATTTTCTCTAGTTAACGATAGTGATTTTTTAAAATAACATTTGACTATTGAAAACATTTAGTCATGAGCTTCTGGGAATAACACCTTGGAGTCATTTCATTGCGTTGCTATAAATAATGGTATGTTTTCTTTAAAAGTGACTGATAGTACTGAATTCACCTGGTGAAGCGATTGCATCAACTATTATTTGCTCTGACAATCCTCAAAACACCTTATGTTGCTACCTCTTATCTTGTAGTCCTCTGTATAGACAAGACATGTACAAAGGAATTCATACAATCTGGATCCATTATATTTAGAGGATGCTCATGAGTGTTTAGCTGAAGTATTTGTAAATTTGAGCTCAATATTTAAACTACTTGCCTTAGTCATCTTCCTAAAAGCTGGATTTTCATTCACTGTACGTTCTTAAGTGACTCCCAGCCTCCTAGATTCACATATTGCATCACAGTATGGTGTTAAATTAATTGCTCTGGATTAGAAGGGGATTAACTAATACATTTAATACATAATTACATGGAATTACAGGTTTTGTCTGTTTGGGGTTTCAGCTTTTAACTTTTATTTAAAAGTACAGTTATGAACAAAACCAAATCCACAACATGCAAGTTAGCTGAAATGACCAAACTTAGCCTGGTTTAGAGCTGAAGTCTTTGACAAGTAGCTATTCATAAGGTTTCTGTCTGTAGACCAAGCTCTGTTGTGGTTCCACCTGTGTTTGTCTAAAATAGCTTCCTTCAAATCATTCCACAGAAATGGTATAGAGTATACGTTATATGTGAGTCAAACTAAATGTTTTTTTAGAATAATTACAAGTGGCATTTCCTTTGCTTATGAGCATGTGCATAGATGAAATCTCAGATCAAGGGAATCAGGGAAATCAATCTTCATTACCCATCCATGGTGATAAAAGAGTACGCTGGTTTTCCTTTAAAAGAAATACCATGGCATGTCTGTTCTGTAAGTGATCATGAATAGTATCACAGAGATTATCTCAGAATAATAAATATGTCAACATAGCAAACTTCATAAAGGAAAAAAAGAAATTACCTTTATCAGTTTACTGTTCTACCTTCCTTATCTCTTCATGTTACTCTGATATGATGGGAATGTAAGGAAAAAGTGTGATGCTATTGGATGGTATGGAGTGGCTATGAGGACTTGAGAGATATCTTCTTTTCAGAAATATATTTCTGATCACTATATATATATGAATTTAAAAAATAAGTGTGTGTGTATATGTAATGCTGATTGATTTGAATGCTGTTACACTCCTCTTAAGTATTTTGGAATCTATTTATGTAGTAAATAGTGCATTAAAATATCACATCTAAAACCACAGTTAAGATTGTTTTTCTTGTCTTGAAAAACACAGGATATGCCTTTGCTTTGCTGCAGAAATACCACTTTGGAATTTGTACTAACTCAGTCTATCCCTAGGCATGGAAGAATTCGAGTAGCTTAGCGCTGGACATTTTTCCCTGTTTATGGCTTCTGTTTAAGACCATAACTTTTTGATTTAGAGTACAGCAAGACCTTTAAACGATCTGGATGAGAAGGATTGTCTCAGCAGCTCTACTATATTTTAGTTTGAATTTTCTTCCTCCTCCACCCCCTTCCTCTCTCTCATAACAGCATATAATCTCCAAGCAATTTATATGATAGTTCATCATAGGAAAGTCTTATGCTGCTGCTGTAGGATGAGCTTTTCTCCAACTGATTTCCTATTTTCCTGCTGTAAAACTGCCGGAACACTTTGGTGAATGCTAGATGGATATTCAATTAAAAACTTCTGTACTAGGAACTTAGAAAATTGCTTCTTAGTAAAAAGCAGATTAACCTTAAGTATGCTTCATGTTGTCAGTTTGATAGTATGGTTATTGCTCTATTTCTAGTTATGTTTGCCTTTCCTTCCTGCATCATCAGTGAATGACAGTAACATCTGATTAAAAGAAATTTAACTTCTTTTTTACTCCCTGCTGATTCCTCCAATAGTTTTAAAGTTGAAATACAAGCCAAGATAAAGTACTATTGGCCTTTATGATGTTTCTAGCAAGTGTAAAGACTGTCATCTTTCAAATATGAAGTACCAACGGCTTTTGATTTTGCATTAGAACTAGTAAGTGATCATTATATTTGCTTTGCAACAGACCAGTTATGACGCATTCACTTCCTCCAACTCTTTTCCCCAAATAAGGAGGAGAAAAACATGGGGGGGATTTTAGGATCACCTTAGAAGCATGCTGAACTTTTCTAATATTGCCAATGAGAAAAAGTAAGAGAAAAAGTGATATGACGATATACTTGCTTTATATATCAGAAAGAAAAAATAAAAATTGAAAACAGCATAGCTTCTTCCTTCCCTCCTTTAGCTTGCTCACAGTCACAATGTCAAGAGAATTTAAGATCCTTATTCTCTTATCAGAAACCAGGGATCCAGCTCTGTCCCTTGAGACACCCTGGCTACCCTCCCCAACTTCAGTTGCCTGACACCAATGTTTCAGAGAGTGGATTAGAATATGCAATATTATCCATATTCCACCAACATAATTCGTCCTGAGAATTTAGGACTAATTTGGATCTGAAAATTTCTGCTTTTTTTTTTTTTTTTTAAATTAAAGGGTTAGACGTTCTTTGTATTTTTTTTTTTTTTTTTTTTTTTTAAATTAAAGGGTTATACGTTCTATGTATTTTTTTTCTTTTGGTTTTTTTTTTTTTAGGTGGTTTTATGCATGCTAATCTAGAATTAAATTTGTTTTGCAGTATTAGGAATGAGATATAAGTGAATGCTAAGAGAGTTATACTGAGAGGCTTTAAATTCAAGACTTTTCCTGCATATTGATTGAGAAAGGGTAATTCACACAGTGAGGAGAGCCCTCGGTACTCCAATTGATATTTCATTTCTTATGAGGTACTTCACATCTCACAGCATTAGATCCATAGGGAGCTGTCCGTGATGGCTTGAAAAGGAAAAAAAATGACAATCTCATATTGAAGCTGGTGAGGAGAAAAAAATATCTATAATGAGAAACAGTTCCACATGAAAGATTCCTTATTTGCTCAGTTGCATATGATTTTCCATGCTCTTGTTGTTTTGGGTTTTTTTTCCCTCTTTGTAAATATACTTACTTGTTTTTCACAGAAATAGGTTTTCTTGAGTCAGGTGTCTTTAAAAAAAAAACTGCACCGGGCTTGGTTTTTTAGAGTAGGGTAGGTTTTTTAGAATCTGTGTTACTGAGTAAATACAATGATTTTGAACTTAAAATACTCATGGGTTATTCATTCTTTGTGTTTCCTGTATTAACAAAGAAAGGTAATAAATATACTGGTAAATTAATTTCCTTTTGCGGGCTTTTGATGTACAGTAAAAATATGCTTTGAAATGCTGTATGAAAAGGCCTAGGAGCTTTTTCCTTTTCAAAGGAATTTTTGTTCTTTAAAATGTCAGAAATGTCAAGTTCTGCCTTTACTGTCTTGTCAGAGGATTCCTTGAATAACTTCTAAAATGTTCATTTAAGCGATTTCTCGGGCAGCAGTTAATAAGGTAGCACTGCTGTGAATCCTTTAAGATTTTTTTGGGGGAAAAAAGATGGAAAAGCGTGCATGTGATTGTTCATGCATCTAAATAGCCCCATTGTTTCAATGAGGTTATTTGCACCCAAAGAATTGTTCCTATCCATTTCCAGGATGGGGAACAAAGAGGTCTTTTTAAAAGTTTGTTTAAAAGCATGGGACATACTTGAAAACTAGAATTGTAAACAACTGGCTTCCTTTTGTGTTCAGATCTGACACAACCTTGTCCATTGAGATCTATAGCTTTGGAGAAGATCATAGTTTTAGTTTATTTAACTAGACATAGGACCTTCAACGAGAGATCTTGTTTTTTACTTGCAAGTTGTACTTTGAGACGCAAGTTGAAAATTTGAAAGGTGAAATGTTATTTCCATTAATTCTGCATATAAGGGGCAAATTTTCCCAGGGTCTAGCGATATCCAAATTGGTACAAGGAAGTACAGAGGGGTTCTTAAGAGCACTTAAATTTATTTGATTTTTGCCTATTGGTTACAAAAGTTTTTGTTTCTAGTGTGCTGGGAACTGTAGAACTGGGACTGAACAGTAAAGGCACTGAAGGATTTATTAGTCTAAAATGAGACAAGAAGGCAATAAGAAAGAAAACTTACTTGAGAGGTCTCTTTTTTATGCAGATGCATAAAGCCAGATGCATTTGGGTACAAAGAACTGTTGGATGAGAAGACAGCTGAGGCTTGATTTTCATGGTCTGGTAATAGTATACTTAGGGTGCCTTCAGAAAAACAGGGAGTCCAGGGGGGCTAATGCCAGCAAAGTTTCTGTTGCTGTGCAGTGCAGATTCTGCAGCTAGCACGGGCAGCGCGGGGAGCAAGGGGCCCGGAAAAGGTCACACAGCAGCCTGGTGGCAAGCAGATTGACTAGAGTAAGGCGCACTGGCAGGAGATGGGCTATGGTTCTAGTTGCTTGTTCCTCAAGAGGAGGTGTCAGAGGGAGGGAGGCTATCCATACGGAAATAGCTGCCCCGGGGCCTCGCTCCGGCAAGAGCTGCGAAAAAGGCAGAGGTTGTTCAAACACTGCTGATTTGGACCTTCCATGCTGTATTATGTTGTTCCCATTATCAGGATGTTTCTGGAACGCGTTACCGTTCTTGTGGTGTGCCTGCCCCAAACTTGGCACTTCCCACAGGTGTTTCATAGCCAAGCACTCATCTTGGATTTCTTCACATGACCTTTCAAGGTCACAAGTTCTTTGCCTTCTCCCAACAACAAATGTAAACAGTGAAATTAGCTTTGTTTATTTATTGATGGCTGAAGCACTGTGTTAACTACTTTTGGCAGAAGCAAACCCACTGTAATCAAGTTGACAAACCTCTTGGCCCTTCTCTAAATGAATACTGCAACAAGATTGAACTAGATGTTCCCTTATAAAGGCTTATGGTTTGGGTTTGGGTTTTTTTGAGACAGATGATTAGATGCTTACAGTTGTCTTTGTTGAATTGCACAACAGGATTTGAAAGATCAGGGTTTCTATAAGCTGGGTGTGGAAAAAAAAAATAATCTTATTTTTGTCTTTTAGCTACAAATCCATACCTGGAATTTTCCCAAGTAACAACAACATTGTTTCAACACAGAAAAAAATGTGAAATTGCTTTTTATCCTAAATACAATCTTTTTTCATCACTGTTTTGTTTTTTTTCCAGATTCAAAATGAATTTATAAATCAAAAGAGGAAACAGTTATAAGCACCATATACCAAAAAATGTTGAATAGTAAATGTTAAATGCTAAATTGTAACAACAGACATAAAATGCCTAGTATCTCTGTAGGGACTGTGAATTTGTTTTAGTATCTTATTTAGGTTGGGTAAGGGTTTGGTTTTTTTCTATTAAGGTACAATGTAAATGACGCTATAATTACTGTGTGTACGATTATTGTCAGTCAACGCATAGCCTGAAATGATCAGTCATTTAATTACAGCTCTGACATTTATTAACTTATCATAGTATTGATTGTTTACCTTTTAGCTTGACTTTTTTTTTTAATATTTCCATAGAGAACTGATTTAAAGAAATTATTTTTAAAAATAAAATTGTTCTAGGATACATTGAACTGAATCAGAAGATATTTATCACAGAGTCATGGTACAGCTGCTGGAGATAAGCAATGACAATCATGCTAGTGGTTGGATTTCTTTTCTATTCGGTCCTCCCAATATTGTACAATGAGTGTTTGGGAACAGACACATCCTGGGAAACAAAATATGTGCTCGGTTTCTGGCCATAGGCCTTTAAGTATGGAAATTTATTTTCAGGAGAGCCTTTGAGTATAATATGGATCAAGGTTATAAAGTTGTTTCTTACCATGTATGTATTTTTAAAAATTCCAGTGAAGTATCATTGCTTTCTTTTAACTTCTGGTATTTTAAACCAATATGTAAGCCCAGGAATGCAAGATGGACTTGCT
>NW_009646844.1:1826239-1836158 GCF_000708025.1 Charadrius vociferus
TAACTCTTTATAGTGGTGTTTAAGGAAATAAAGTCAGGATGCCTCTCAAGATAAATTACATACTGCTTTGTAGTTTCTGTAGTCAATGGCACACTGAGATGTGTATGATATAACTAGGCTTATATTGATGTAGTCTGTTTATAACCGTACGCTGCCCGGTACCTGCATAGATTTATTCCTTTACAGACAGCTTGGCTGAGGAGGACAGTTCTTAAAAATTCAGAGTGAGGCTCAAGCTCCAGGTTGTCCATTCACTGCTCCAACATTGCTTTTTCTGTATAGGGGACCCAGATAGAGCCTGACCACTGCTGCTGTTTGCAGTCTAGAGCCTAATTCAGCTGTTGTACCTTGAGGCCTTGCATAATGGCATGGATAGAATCTCCTGACGGTGTTGTGGCCGAACAAATACTTGAAGGAATTCTTTAGGACTGAAGTAAAATAATTTCTGAGTTTATAGCCAAGACTCCAGATGTTCTGGAATATGGAATTCAGAAGACATCTAATCTCACAATGGATATGATAAATTAATATTGCTCCGTTTGACTCCACAACATTGAAAACCTGGAGTCCACAGATGTGTTTTTGAACATGTATGGCTACTTTTGAAAAGCAAGTACTTTATATTTGAAATCTTGATACCTATTTCAGGCAGATATGTCCAAAATATCCAGGGTTCTTCATGAAGAACTATTACAATTTACTTTTAAAAGTTTGTTTGTTTGTTTGTTTTTTTAATATAAACTTAGTATTTTGGGGTACTATTCACAAGACAAAACTTCAACCTACCAAACTAGGTCTCTCTCACCACCCTCTATAGCAAGTAGAGGCTCAGGACCTTCAAAGGTGATGCAAAAGTGATTACTTTCTCTGATGACTATAAGGGGACCTCAAGGAGTGCAGCCTTGCAAGATCTAAGTAAATCCTCTTGAATGCTTGTCACCAGTACATACCCAAATAAACGGGCTTCATTTCACTTGGCTGGATCTTGTTTATTTTAGTCCTGCTAATGAGAGTACTTCAGTTCTGTGTTGTAACTGAATTCTTGATTATGGCTAAAGGGGGCATGTTCTTTGATTCACGTAATGAATACTAATAGTATTTACTATTTTAATACCTATGGCTCATTGTATCCTTTTATATATCCTTTTTATGTATTTTTTTTAATAAATTTAGCCCGTATCTGTTAGCCTCACTACTTGAAGAGATTAGATGATGATTTAAGTAGTTCTGCCCAAATCTTCTTTATAATCTACTGATCAGTTTTCAGATGGGAGATACAGTGCAACTATTAGGTAAAAAATTGTAGCGCTTCAGAAGCGTATACAAAGGGAAATGAAAAACCTTATCAGAATACATATATTCCTTTGTTTAAGCTATCTCTTCAATTTAATGAAGTATGAAGGTTGTAGAATCACTGCTGTCTTTGTTAATACTGTTAACTGTTGGCATGTGCCCACCAAAGAGTCCGCTGGAGACCTTGAGTCCTTCAGGTTTGTGTAGCTAATGCAAACGTATTAGTTTGCATCTGTATACCTTGGAGTGCAGAAGGATCTGTAATGCCCATGAAGGTCATGATCCCCTGCTGATATAGATGAACTCCATTAAAAACAGTGGAGATATGGTGATTTGTTTCAACTGAGAATCTGCTCTTAGATATGTACCATTTTAAATGAAAATTCAGTAGTATTTTCTGCACATGTGGTTTTTGAGTCATTCAACTGATGATATTTGCCAGCATGTGAAAAATAGGCCTGTATTATTGGCAATACTCAGCATTTATCTTCAGGCTATGCAGTGTTAATTAAAAATACTTGTTTTTACGTAGTGGAGTATTAATAATAATGTGACAGTGCTTGTAAAATGTTTCATATGTTAAAAATACATTGAAATAGGAACTGGATATTGCTTGTAATATCTTCACAAGGGAGCCATATAGTCGTTATTACATATATTTTACAGAATAAAACTGTAGCTGAGTGTAGGAAAACAGAGAAAGGAATGAGCTTGACTGCATAACTTTTGAAATCCAGAGCCTAGAATAATGTCCATAATTTTCCTAGCCCTTTTCTTAATTCTGTCACCCCTTACAAGAATGAACTATTTCGGGATAGACTTGTTTGTTCTAAAGTATGGTAGTCATTAGAAGAAAGTTAATGGACAAGTAGATGCAGACTATTGCAGATACGGACATTAGCTATATTACTGGAGAGTGGAATATAGCGTAGAGATGTTTGTATCATGTTTAGTTTCACTATGCCATTGTTTTTATATATACTTTTAAAATGTTAAATCTGGTATTTTTCAGCTATTAAAAAAAGTGTAATCATCTAGTGTAGGTCTTGAACTGTTACTGTCATGTACATATTTGAGATGGAAGTCTGCAGGGGAATATAAACTTAATTTAAAGGACTAATTCAGCATTCGAAGGTACTTGGCACCAATGGACAAAACCTTACAGAAGGTGGACAACAGGGCGCAAGGCCATTGACTACTCCCACAGCAGACTTTGTAGTCAGGTGTCGCCCTAACTTTAACAGACTGTATATGCAATTTTGAAATATTTAAATCTTTATAGAAAGGATTTATCAAAACAATAATGTGGGGTTTGGAGTTTAAAATTTCTTCAAGGAAGAGTGAGAGTCTGCAGTTATGAGGTTACCCGCATTCTGGACCCGTCCACACTCTACAGTCTGAAGCTGCATTTTACAATGTATTTACTTCTTGGGGAAAACATGAAGTAAAGAATAACTTCAATTATAGTTAAGTTTGCTTTCTAGACATTGATTATTGAGAATTATGTTAAGAATTTGTAAAGAAAGTATTTTTTCCTCGTTCACTGTTCAGTATTTTTATGCCACTCGCTGAGTGAGGTTATTTCGTATTAGCTGCCTCAAAGATTTAGGTTTGCTTAGAGCCAGTTGTATCATTAGTTGCTACCTTTGTAGTTACAGCTTACTAGAGAACTTTTTAAAAAATCCCAATATTTTACATTGATTCTGTCTTCTTCGAAAAATAGGCTTTAAATATAAAGCTTTCAGAGGATGTGCCAGTGTGGAACTGCATCTTTGTCATCTGAAAATGCATAGGCATAAGCTGAGCTGTATCCACAATGCTTTTACGGGTCTTGTTTACCTAGCAGTTTAGAAGGGATCAATTTTGTTGTCAAGGCTGACAATATCTTGCAAAACATAGTACAAGAGTCATTATTTACTTTGGTTCCTGTGCGAGCATCGGTATGAGAAATGGTCACATTACTATGAAATAGGAAGTCAGTATCTAACTTTAGGGATTCCTCGAAGGTTTCAAGGTGAAGTTCAGATCTCTCTCCGAGACCAGTGTTTGATCATCTGTTCCCTGCGAAGACTGTAAGCAATTTCAGAAACAGAAAGTAGTAGGAAAATTTCTAAGTCACCTTGAATATATAAGCTCAATTTTTTAAAGTAATTGTTCCTTTCAGTTGATAGAGAATGTACTATTTATTTCAAGGCATTTATTACATTACATGGTCACTTTTAATGTAAAAGTTCTTTCCTGATCATCTCTGGTCTTTGCTTACTATTAAGCATATTGCTCTGTTCACAGATTATTTTTTTTTTTTTAGCAAGGAAATAATTCTGAAGTATGATATGTTGTATATAACCAGGTTGTACACCTAGGTGCCTACCATGATATTACTACTTTTATTTTCACTAGTATTTATTTTAATATGATTTACAAAATGTCGTATTCAAAATACAGACTTCCTAGTGTACTCTAACTGAAGCCTAAATATTATGGTCAGTATACATATAAGAATCTTAGAGAAGAATCTGATCCTTTCCCTGGAAATGTAATGCGTACTTATGACTCTGTGTAAAGACTCTTCCACTGTTTGTGGTTTCTTTCCTTTGGACCAGGGCAGTCCAAGGTAGTGAGTAATGAATGGTTGCTTTAGAGGAACGAAGTTCATCAGACATTTTGAATTTTCACGTAGTTTATGTACTAACATGGAAAAAAGATTATTCCAAACAGCTAGCAGACACAGAACTGCTATGGTAATGTTGCACAGAAAAAATGCTGGGCAGTACAATAAAAGTGTTGACTATGCTTTTCAAATGGGTAGTAATGATATAAGCACTTTGCTTATAGATAGAAATTAAAAGCTAAGATTGTTTGGAAAGAATACAACTGATTCTCTCAAGAGCTCGATCTTCTATTAAAGCTGAGAATGAATGTGCTGTTAAATGAAGAGATTGTCCATTCTGATTGACAGTGTTTGCACTGCAACATCTTGGACATTTTGAAACTCACCCGTTCTGTTTTACAGGAGTAAAATCATGAATGCTGCAGACTAAAGCACTACCAAACTGCATTGTGGGCACCTGAATTTATAAATTGACTCTAGAGAGATAACATCATTTTTCATATGAATATGGTGATAATGGATTGATATCAATAATAATAATTATGTTAATGTTGTTCCATAAGTAACCCTGGACTATAAAAAGAGTATTACAGCAATTCAGAAGATAAAAAATGTTTAATTTTGTTCCTATGTACTGCTAGTAAAGCATATGTTTTGATTCAGCGGATTATGCTTAACGCCACAAATTGGCGTTCTGTGAATATTGTGGTACTGGCTTCTGAAACCTATTAAAATTCAAAAAAATCCTTAAGCATATATGATTTACCAAATGTTCTGGTGAACTGAGAACACAAAGAACATACTTGCTAAGAGATCACAAATAACCATTATTGCGTTTTCTATCATATTTATTACAGACTGACAAGAAAGAGAGAAGTAATGCCTTGAATGTTGCAATAGAGAGTATGTGCAAGAAGACAAGAGACCTCCGCAGACAGGTAAGCAACCTGGGGAATTGAAAAGGTAGGAAAGGAGACTTGAAAGATGCTTTTCCAAATTGCTATTTTCAGTTTTTGTAGCACTGCATTTTGAAAACAAAGATCTCTTCTGTATTAAAAAAAATACTGAAGACAGTTACACTATTCCACAGAATATATACATACAAATTTTCAAAACTGGGAAAAAACCCTACCAAATGATACTGGCTGAATATATGTATGTACGTAGGCAAAACTCTGCATGTGTACATGTCTAAATATGTATTTGATATAGAAATAGATCAGTAATGAACTTTGGACATCAAGATCCACTGTATTTTAAATAAGCTTGTATTTTTATTGGCTGTTGGAACAGATACCTTGAAGGGGACCCCTGGGCCACCAGATCAAGTTCTTTACAGTTGTGAGAACTCATACAACAGAACGGGGTCCTTGGAATACCTGGTCCACAGTCGACTCGCCCATTTTGCATCCCAGTATCCTAAAACCAATGTAAAATATGGACCGTAATCCACAACTTCAGTGTACTGCAGAAGATGAGCAGTAGATATCAGGAGCTGTGTTTACATCCTTTCTCTGCAAGGAACATCTTTGAGAAAAATTGCAAATTATGTTGAAAGTATATAACATGCCAGTTTAAAAAAGAGAGCTAGAGAGCCAGTAGTTCTTTCAGCTAGGCTGCTCCAACCAAATACATGAAAATTTGTGGCTATGTGGCACATGAGCACACGCTAGTTTCATCCTGTCTCTAGCTGTGGCTATTTGTCAAGTCTCTGGTGGAAGAATATCCCTCCCAACTTTGTGTACAGTCTTACAAGCCAGCCTGTGCTTCAAGATGATGAATAAATTCCTTCCTGTCTCCTATAATCAGCCAGCGGAAGCCTTGAAAGATGAGATGAATATAATATAAATATAGTGTTTACAACTAACTAGCTATCCAATTTCTGCTCACATTCCATCAAAAATACGTTCAGCTCAGACAGCCAGTGACTTGCATCACAAGCTCAGTGTGTCCAGGAACTCTCCCACTCTGTCCTACAGTTGCTTCCATGAGTTAATTAAACTCTGTCTTATAACAGTTTACTGACTCTGTTACAGTGTTTATAATCCGTTAACTAATTCAATTTCTGTGTTTCTGTAAACCTTTATAAAATGTCCAGGCTGAATGTTATCATGCCCAATTTATAGTCAATCTAGAACCAATAGTTTTCTCTAACCAGAGCAGATCTATGGCTTCTTGACATTTTTCACTGGAAGATATTTATGAGATATATTTAATCTTCTTCCTCCAGTTCTGTGTTCATACATGTGAATTGCATAAGAATTGTTTTAGGAAGAGTGCTTACTGCTTGTCTAATTCCTGATCTGGGAAACATGAAATTGTGAGTTCTGTGCCTGCAGACATTGCAATAGAGTCTTAGTTGCTTTCGCTTATGAACATCCATTATTCTGTCTCTCAGTACTTTTACTAGAAACATGAAACTTGTTATTTGGTCTACTCCTACAGCTTTTATAAAACTTAAATTATTTTTGAATGGTCCTGTGTACCAGAGCTGGTATTGCATTAGGCACTGATAGTGGATTCGAGGCAGTGGTGTGCACAATCTACTCTGCTTTCAGTCAATTGCTGGGATTGCCTCTGCAAAATTGGCATCGAAGATGAAACCTTATGAAGTTGTATTTTTGAAATCTCTTCAGTGTATCTCTTCAGTGTAGTGCACAATAAACAAAAGCATCATATAAGTGCTGGCGCAGTCACGACCTGATTGTGGGTTATGCCATGGACACCTATGGAACATCTTTGTAGACCACAGTAAGTAAAGTGAAGGAAGGCTTGTATCTGGCAAGACTTGAAGGCAAAAGTAGCTATCTCAAGAACAACACTGAATTCTGGAAGTTGTAAAAATCTCTGACTTTTCAAATGGAATGATTTGTATTCACTTCAGGAACTTGGCCAGTACTTGTGGGGATTTTAAACTATCCTGTTTTGGTTTGATTTTAACTTGTACTGTGCCAGAGATGTGCTGGTCATTTCTGTGTGTTCAGTTTTACATAGATCACTGCTTCCCTTCATAATAGAGCTATATGAATATTTAGGAAGAAATTGCCTATTCATTCCAATTTCTAATTCTGAGAAATTACCATACTCAGTTCTTACCCCAGTTGTTTCCCATCGTACCATGAATGGACTGCACAGATGTTTCTGTTGTGGTTGTTCCGCAGTTTTGGTTAGCTGTTTTTTTAAAGCAATGTTATTCCTGGTAACATTCTTATATTTCTGTGTTGCTTCTTCATCATGGATAGCTTTTTCTGAACACAAAGGAGATTGCCTTCCTGGCATCCCTTCGAAACAGGAAAGAGAGATCCCTCAATAATAACTAATCTTTAGTTCTTCCAGGACTTTAGCCAGTGTAGTCTTACAAGGCAATAGGCACATAGAGGCAAACACAGTTTTCTGTACTCGTCGGGATATACTAATGTTTAATGGTGTTGCAAACAGCTGCTGGGATTTTCTTCTCTACCCTCCACTGTTTGTTTTTGACAACCTTATGCTGCATGTTTTATAAACAACATGTTTCTATGTTATTTTTTTAATGCACTTCAATATCAAAACAAAAACTCTGCATGCTTCTACTTCTGTAACAGTCTGCTCAAAGGGGAAGAATAAGACCTTGCACCTTAAAAATAAATCAATTTGTCAGACATCATCTTCCCTCTTCTTTCACTCTCCTGATCAAGTCTCTTTCACTTAAAAATATGCTAAAATTTTAATTATAGCACAGTACCCTCCTTAGTATTGCCTGCTAGCACTACTGGTGCTGTTCCTTGTCTATTTATATATCTCCCTATATGGCTACTTAGCTTTTAGTATTTTGCTCTAGAGGTGGCCAGAGTCAGAAACAGACTTACTGGGTCGTGGAAAAATGATTGTAATGGTTAGGATGAAAAGAAATAGATATTGCTTTGGATATTCTTTTTTTCTTTTGTCTTTTTCCTTTCTTTGTTCTACATTGTATTTTTTCATTCTTTAATGCTACACATGCCATCTTTTGCAAATCTCAGCTTCATGTATTCCTTCACACAGCTGAAACAGGAACATAATTTCAAACTTGTTTGTATTCAGCAAAGACACAGCATTATCTTTTTTTTTTTTTTAAGATGTGTTCCACTGTTTAATTGCAAGATAGAGGATTTTTTAGAACAAAATAGTAACGATGATTTATACGTGAAAGGTTAATTAAACCAAGCAAACCAGTAAAAAGCTACAGCAAAGAATTATGTGATGAGAGATAAAACTAGGCTGCTAGTTTGAAAATTGGATGCCTTAAGCTCACCACAAATGTGACTAAGGTCATTGCAGTCACTGGTCCTCAAATAATACATTAAGGCTGTAAAAGTCCTACAATCTGGGCTATGCAGAACCCAAAAATATTTCTTTTGGAGATAATAAATCATCAGCTGTGGATATGGTTCCACTGCTTTTCATTGCTGATTATTGTTAATTGAAATCTTAATGTTTAAATTGCAATTCCTCAAGGTCACATTCACGTACTTAATTTTAAGTGGGTTAGTATGTCTGTTTTCTTCAGTTGGACTTTTCCAACACAGAAATTTTAACAGGTAACTTGGCAGGACTGGAGGTTCAATATATTTTGTTCCTGGTAGTGAAACTTTTTATTATCTCTTTATTTATTTATTTATTTTAAATTCCAGCCTGAATAAAGCTGGGAATGTGAGCGTGACAATAAAAATTCAATTTTGTATTTGAATCCCATAGCCTTTTCCTTTGTAAATTACTTTTGAGAACATACAACGTATCCAGATAGTATATCCTTATGCGATAAGCTTCAATATGTTAGAAGATAAAAGTAACATTCCAAACTTACCTGTGGTTTCTTGGAAGATTTGTCTGTCCCACATGCCTGGTGAGTCAATGAGAGCTGGCTTTAGATGGTGAGGCTATCCAAAAGCTAGTGGTGGAATTCATATCCAAATCTTGTCTTGATAATCAACATATTTCTCTACTATTATTTCTGCTGTGCGTGTTCACTGCCCTAACTGCAAGGACAGCAGCATCATAAAGATTGTGGTTTTTCACATTTTTCTAGCTGTAGGAGTCTTTACTTCTACCGAGCTTTCACTGAGCAAAATGCTAAGTGAAAACACATCCTTTGGCAACAAACCTGTAGGCACGTAAGAGCTTAAAAGCCTTTTGTGTTCTTTTCTGTTCCCATCAATATCTTTTATATATGTTGTAAAAATAATTCTTTGCAGTAGGAAATTCAGTGAACTTGATAATTTAGTTGCGTTGCATGTGTCGTTACAATAGGTATATTTCTTGTAGTGTTCTATGATTAAAATGAACAATTGCCATGTGTAGGTTTATAACATGGAAAATAACCTCTTAAGTGAAGTAATGTCCCAATGATCAGTTATAAGCTTACATGAAATTTAAGAGAGGTAATTTGTAGCAGAATTTTACACTTCTTTAATAATTTAAGCAAGAAGTTCAAGAACAATTAATTTAAATAGAGACTCACTTATAGTTCTTGCTCTATTAATCTATTATCAGGTGGCATAATCAGTAATCTCATTGATATAATTACCATGAAGGCTACCGTTTTGCTAATCAAACTCTATTGTTGGGTTTTCAACACGGTAGAAAGTATTTGGGTAATTTTGCAGTTATGATAACATATGATGTAGACTATTTTGTGAGTACAAACATAATTATATTAATGTTTGCTTTGTAAACTGAAATAGCCTTCTCCCTTGGTGTCTGAACTTCAAGAGAGAATACCCAGGAGACATTAGGTTTGGTCTAACAGTAGTTTTTCACGTGTGGAATCATTTAAGTAGTCGATTCATCAAAGAACACGAATGTTTGTTTGGCTCCCTTAATTTTGACAGAACTAGTACATGCTTTAAGTGTTTTATGCCATCTACACTCACTCACACATACAAACATGCATATTTAGGTAGTGGTATATTACAATTGTTCCTAAGATTAAATAGAGTTTTCTGTGTAACAGATAAATTGCAGCTGCAGTAGGTTTCAGACATATAATCCTGCAAA
>NW_009646844.1:1836180-1853458 GCF_000708025.1 Charadrius vociferus
CTAGTGGACAATAATTACAGTAGTCTTTAATAAATAGTCCAATTAGCAGATACTAATGTAATGTTTTCTTTTGCAGCTCCGTAAAGCCATTATAGATCACATCTCAGACTCCTTCTTAGATACCACTGTTCCACTTTTAGTTCTCATTGAAGCTGCTAAAAATGGAAGAGATAAAGAAATAAAGGAATATGCTGCTATATTTCGAGAACATACCAGCAGGCTTGTGGAGGTATGTTTGATTGCACTTTTTTTGAATGTATGGTATAAGTGACTTGTCACTGCACATTTCCTTTGCTGGCAGATACTATAAAACAATTAAGCCTGACATTTCAGAAACAAATAAATTAAGGGCCTAGGGTAACAGTAAACATAGTACGTTTTTTTTATATAATGGCATGCAGTAAGATAGTGGGGTTTGTGGTGTCAGCATTTTTCTAGTATTTCATTGCATAGAAATTAGGTGGTGGGGAATTCTAATTTGAGAAATTAGTGTAAGCCTTTCACAAAGATATCGGGTGGGAACTTGATCAAATGTGTGATTCGAAGGAGCGTTAGCTCAAAGTGTTCAGAGTACTATTACTCCAAGTACGTAAGACACCGTATTAGTGTCAATTGTTTGCCAGCTTTCTCACTTTGAAAGTTTATAGCCTGTGTAATGATATGCTGAAGAGGAAAGGGTGCTCTGACACAGTTTAAAGCGATGAACCCTATAGCAGACCGAAAGCATGTTGGTGTATATGCTGAATACATTCCCTCGCGTACATTGTATACTCAGTATTCATTTCTAAAGAACAGACTTCTTTATTACTTATAAATGATAGTTCTTCATCACTTAGAAATTTGCAAATATAACTGGGGGGAGGTTTTAGTTTGTTGGACAATCAGTCCTGCAAATGTGACTAAATATTCACTGACAAACTCATGCAAACTGGAGCTTGAAACACTTCTGGAATACCGAAGTCGTGGATTTTGCAGGAATATTATCTCAAGTCCCTGTAAGGAATGCGTTGCTAATTTTAGGGGTTTTTTTTTAAGCTTTTAGTGCTTTTGTGTGCAGTAATGCAAAAATGGGAAAAATCAATGAATTCACTCTGTGGCTGAAAATTTACTTAGGAAAACTATTTGGCTCAGAATGAATTCATTAATCTTGGGTGATCTACAGAAAATGAAAGACAAATAGATAAATAGCTAAAGTAAAAGTAGAGTATTGCGTTTCTCTTCATGGTTATGTAGTTACAGAATAAAACTAATTGTTATTCTCTGATTTACAAGAGTGTCTCATTTTGACCGTGCTGCAAAATCAAATGAAAGCTAAAACACAAACCAAAAGTTTTTAAAGTTTTTCAGATTTTTAATACTGAAGTTAAACCAGCCTGAAGTGGCTCCATTTTTAGAAAGGACAGGTGATCTCTGAAGATCAGATAACTTAACTGAATTTGGAATTGAGTCCAGGTCCGCTGAAATACCTGAATCATTGTTCAATTTAGAAAATGCGAACCTAAAAATCCAGTATTCATTTCCTTTCATGGGTTTGAATTTGTTTCCCAAATGCAAGGAATAGCTGGGCATCGGGGTGGGTTTGTGATTAAAGGGGCTGATGGCTGCACAGATACACTGCCTAAAAAAATCTACAGGGACGTGTAGCAGCTGACTGTGAACGTAAGACTGCCCAGAAGGTAGCTATCCTTAGCAATGTAGGAAAAACTATAGCAAAGTTTTGCAATTCCAGCATAGTTACTACCTAGAAAGGAGAGCAGGGGAAAAAAAAAAGTCAGATGTCCTTTTTTCAGCATAGACATCACTAGTCCATATCACAGTGTCCCCTCTGCAAGGTGATAACCAGACTAGACAGCGATGCCTCACTTACAGAGATTTCCTTCATTCTCCTCACTGAATGATTAACTTCAGAACCCTCTGTTTTTACGTGAACTTACTACTTAAATGCTTTTAAGCAGAGCAGTCTATGAAGGAAAGTGTGTGTATAGTTCATGAATGTAAATACTAGTGGAGATTCATTTATCCAAATTCTTCTGAGGACATCAGACATATTTCTTTTACAAGCAAATTAGTAAAACATAAACAGATCATGTGAGGGGGTAAAAGCAAGAGTCTCGTGACTGTTGTATAAAAGGGGTTCTATTATATGGTAGACTGGTATTTGCTATATATGAAATATGCAGTGTATGTGTGAACATATTTATATTTATGCTGTCAGTTACTATGCTGCCTACAGTGAAGAAAACATACTTTAAAAAATGTTTTAAGTAGTGGGCTTTCAGTGAGACTGCACACAGTGCCACCTCCTATTGTTGAATTAGTTGTCCCAAATTGTCGCTTTACCAGTGCTTATATTGTGTGCTGCTATTGAAAATTAACATAAAATAAAATTGAAGTTATCTTCTGGATACCTACTAGAACTGAAGAAGAGGTAACGGGCACAAACTTAAACATAGGAAGATCCATCTAAACATGAGGAGGGACGACTTTACTTTGAGGGTGGCAGAGCACTGGCACAGGCTGCCCAGAGAGGTGGTGGAGTCTCCAACTTTGGAGACATTCAAAACCCACCTGGACACCGTCCTGTGCAACGTGCTGTAGGTGACCCTGCTCTGGCGGGGGGGTTGGACTACATGATCCCCAGAGGTCCTTTCCAACTCTGACCATTCTGTGATTCTGTGAAGTATCTTATTTAAAAGTTGCTTATATTGGTTTAATGCACTTACCGGTATGTCTAAGTGAGAGCTTGATTGACAGCTTTTTGATAAACTGTACTGCTAAACTCTCCCGCAAATTAATTAGATAGTAGTTGTACTGCATTCATCAACTGCTAGCCTATCAGACACAAACCAAAGCAAAAATGAAAAAATATGAACAGCTGAGCAAGTGGCCGCAAAGGGGCTCTATACATACAAACAGAGTTATCTGATTTTTAAGAAAAATGTGGTCATTTCCAACAGCATCATCAAAGAAAAAGAATTATGGCAGCTGTTTTGTGGAAACTGTAATACCAATTCCACTGATATAAATGGCATAGCATTTAAACACATTAGAGCTGTACATGGGAAGCATATTTTGGTTCTTAGTGGCCTAAAACCTGTTAAGCTGAGAAGACACATTTTTAAATTGACAGTAGTAGAGCACTGCACTGTTGCTTTAATTTGACAAGGAATACAACAGATAGATAGACTTAGATCTTACTAATCTTGGTTTTCACAAGCGTACATACTTGTACACACCTACTCCAGAAACTGAGAAGTGGCAAATATTTATGGAGCTCAGTTTCCAACTGAACATGGTGCCATGGGTAATGGATATGCCATAGAAATCAGGTATAGCTAAAAGTGCTATCAAAATGAGGGAGCCTGATTCTGCAAGAAGGGCAGTACAGATATAAAGGAGATGAGCTGGCTTTGAATCCTTGCTAGTTCTATTATCCATTTATTTATCAAAGAATTTACTTTTTCTTGGTGAAACGTCTAATGTCTAAGCATCACCTGTCCCCTTTGGGACAGCTGCCCAGCCTTTTGCCAGGGATATGTTTCATAACAAGGTGTTGTCTGCCATCTGTAAGATTTTGAGTTGGATGACAGGTCAATTCAAGATCCAACCCTGTACAACATTTCCAGAGTTTATGAGAAACTTGTCAAACATTTTTGTATTTTAACAGAAGGTTCTTAAATGACAGTTATGGTTTGCATGTTTGCAGGAGAGTCCTCGCATTCATTCCTGTGTTATTTATTTCCTTCACTGTTATAAAAGCCAACAAACAAATCCCCTTACAACTTTCAGGTTATGAAATATAAATCTGGAAAGCTAGTCATGTATGTTACTGCAGAACTGGGCTTGATCTCTGCAACTGAGAATAACTTAAGTATTGAAGTGCAAGATCATGGATGGCATATACTTGGCTATGTAATACTAACAGAGACAATAGTTGAAGGTAAAATATTTTAAAAGCTAAACAACTAAGAAAAAGTTGTTGCAAAAAATGGCATATGACCGTAACTGTACTAGAGAAGGCTGGTAGGTGAGGTGGATGAGACGTCAGATAATTGTAATATAACTATGAAGGCAGTTTTACCGTCTACATGTAGTTGTGACATCTAAGGAGTTGGAAGGATTTTAGGCACCAAATGATACAGCAAAGGCCAGTGATGCAAGAAAGATGGCCCATGTTGTTAAATACAAAATACCTTATTTATCAGAAGAAAGAAGCTTTTTTCTTTGGTCTGCTGCATATAGCCTTTATGGAACATAAGGACATAGTGAAGCTGCTTGCAAGCATTGAGGTGTGAAAAACAGCTCAGATGCTGGCAGTCCCTGGTTTTTGTCTTGGAGAACAGAAGCTAAGAAAAAAACCATTCTCGCTGTCCTTTTTTTCTGAATGTCAAACACCCTATGTGTGGATCTCAGCCTGTTATAAACCTTTGACATCCATAACAGCCTGTGGTAAAGAATTTCACAGCTTGACTATGTGTTGTGTAGAGAAGTATCTGTGAAACCACCACATGATCGTTTCATTTGCTATCCCTGAATTCTTGTATCAAAAGAGAAAATGAGCACAAGTCCTGTTTTCCATGTTACTTACAGGTGTCTGTCATAGCCTCCTTCAACTGTCTGTTTTCCAAGTTGAGTATATCTAGTTGTCTTAAATTTTCCCTGTTTGGAAGCCATAAAAAGATCACCTTGCTACCTTCCCTGTACCTTTTCCAGCACCTTCCCGCTCATGAGGTGGTAGGTCAGAAATGTGCATGCTATTCGAGATATTTCATTATGTTCTCTGTTTCCACATCTATTTAATTCCTAACAGTGTTTCTTCTCAGACAACTGCTGAACACTAAACTGGAACATTCACAGAAAGTTTATATGATAATCCCAAAATTTTATTCCTGATTAGTACTAGACTGCTGAGGTCCATCATATATACATTTAATACTGGATTATTTTTTTTTTCTAAAATGACTCACTTTGCATCTCTCTAGATTGAATTTCATCTTCTGTGTTACCACCCAGTCATCTAGTACCATGAGGTCGTTTTGCAAAACTTCATTAGTTCTTTTATTTAATACTCAGAATAACTTGGTCAAAGATGTGTAAAGAAGTGAATAAAGAGTTAATGCAGTTACTGTGACCACTGGGAAATTTCTGGCTCATGGCTTTCTCGCAATTTCCTGCCGATTTGTTCCCGAGATTGAAAAAAGTGATGCTAATCTATTTGTATCAGCTGAGAAATATTAGTTACTCAGCCACCCTGATTCTTGGAGGAGTAGTAGGACCTACATGCCTGGATCTCAGTACTGCACGCACAGTACAATTTATAGTTATCCCTTTCTTGGCAGCCTCAGGGAGGGCATACTTCCATTGCCTCCATGTATGGAAATAGGTCTGTCCATTTCTGCTTGATTTTAACATTGCTCTTCTAAAAGATATTTATGGCATAAGAAAGCTTTATGACTATTTCATTTTCATCATATAAAGGTAATTTTTTGCACTTGAAGATATGTTCTGTGAAATTAGTTATATGTACTGTCTGCTGAATTCTCTCCAAACTAAGGAAATAGTATTTTTACAAAATGTAGCTTTTCCTGAATCTAGTCATGAGTTCAACTTCAGTAAGTCTCTCCTCTTTAAAAAGCAGTGTCTTGGCTCTATCCTGTCAAACACACTGTTGCAGCTGAGCATGTTTCACACACCTATGAGGCTTCAGAGCAACGTTGTTGAGCTGGGGTGAAGATGTTACTGTTGCACCAATGATAAATTTGTTGATATCAATTTAAAAATGGAGAAAGAAAACATATTGTAATAAAAACAATTTACTGCATTCTCAAAATAATCAGCGAGCCATAATTTGAATCAGCATAGTTTTATTACCTACGTCCTTCGTAAATTAATATACACTATTATTCTATAGCTCTTCTCAGCTGTAAATGATACTGTTGTTGCCATATCGATAAAACCATTAGTGTTTAATTTTCCTTCCATGATATTTCACTTGATTGCAGAAATTTACAAAATAAATTTTTGAATTTGGTCCAGAAAGACCTGTGTATTTGTATAGTCAGATCTCCAGTCACATAAAAATTGATTTTAGTATTGCAGACAGCAAGCCCAATGATGATAGATAATACAATGATTTGAGATTTGACTGTGTTGGTCTTTTTTCAATTTAAAATCTTATTTACCCCCTTTTACTCGTAACCCAAGATAAAGATTTCCCAAAGAAGATTTATTGTGCTTATATTAAGTGCCTGTCTCTCCTTTGACTAAATGACTAGTTTAGTCTGGATGTCTAACTTCTAGATAGCTGAAGTGAGGTGAGATGAATTGTTCCTTGAGAGATGCGTGTTTGTCTATTTTGAGACATACGTTATGTTTCATTTTCTTATGTTTCATATAGTGGGTTTTAATCAGGTGTGTCCTATTTTTCAGTGCTTTTTTTGCATCTGTTTTTGAAAGATCGAGGATGTTTGACTAGTAAGTTATGATGTTGTTTTGTGTATAAAAACCATAGACTGAGCTGGACATTATAAAAACAAAAGTTCATCTTCTCACAAAGGTTTCTCCAACAATGAATTTGATATGGAAATTAGAAGTACTGCTTGCAATATCAAGAGAGATTTTCTGTAGTTTCTACCTTAATCTGAAAACAAAAACTTCTCAAATAGAAACAATAGGTCTTGAGAAAGAACATACTTTTTTTTTCTGTCTTTGACGATGAAATGTTAATTGAGCTAAGCTAAATTGCTCGCTACACTGGCTCACTGCTCATATTGTAATTTAAGAAACAAACACTATCCTCATAAGCCAATGACCTTTGTAAATCAGCTTGAGGATTAATATCTCTTACAAATAGCTCTCTTCTGAATTAGCATTTGGAAGCTACACTTTTTCCTTTAAAAATTCATTTAAGAATTACAGTTCAGAAGTATGTATATAATTTCAGTGAAGTACAAAATATAAGTGAAATGGAAAGACTGAACACCACAGCAGATGTGGGGCGATGACGTTTACAAAGGTAGCAGCAACTGCAGGTAATACCTTCTTCCTTGTTTTCTTATGTTTTCTCTCTCCTGAGTTTATTAACTCCTCGGTGCTCTTACCCTAGATGTTCTAGTTTCTGTTAAAAAATGCATATGCTAGAGATGTTAGCTGCACGTATGAGGAATATTAGCTGGTGCTTTGTGGACAGTGCTAGTATTCAAAAAGCTCAAACAGTGGCAAAGTATTTGAGATACCTTGGTTAACATCTTTGCATTACTATAGCTGCAGAGTAATTGCACAAAACAGGATGTCTTAGTTGTAAATGTGAATAGTTTCTTGAGATATATGGAGGAAGTGAAATAGTCCTAGTTACACAGTAAAAAAAGCCCCAAACCAAACATTAAAATGCCCACTTTGGCGATTATATTGAACACTTCCCACATATGAAATGGATACTCAGCAGCTAAAGTATTTTCATGAGTACCAAAGGTCACATTAAACTTGCTTCAGATAGAGGTTATTGTAGGCTACAGTGCCTTATATTGCTCATATACTGCATCAAATATTTCTAACTCTGAATATTGATTTTGTGACATTTTAAAACTAGGATATATTGCAGAATGAAAAAAGCAACCAGATTTGGGTTAAGATGCTGTCTGTACTCTCTATGTCTTTGTCTGTGAGCCTTGACTAAAATAAATTCCCAAAAGATATGTTTCTTTTAGAAAATGGTTGTTATTAATTGGAATTCCTTATTATAATGCAGCAATTTTGATAAAAATATTTCAAAAAATTAACTGCTTTGAGATTCCACACATTAGATTTTGCTTTGAAATTAATTTTCATTTAAAATGTTACAATTAAATTGCACATCTAGTTGAAATACTTCATTATATGGGAACATTTTCGAACAGTCTTGTCTTCTGTAGGAAGTTTCAAAATTAGGTTTGAGTATAAACACTATTTTAAATTATGAAAATTATGGCAAATTAATAATGAAAAGCCTTAGGGGACTTGGTTGTACTTTATAGTCCCTTGTAAGACATGTCTGTTTTTAGTGAATATAGTGTTCTGGCCTGTGGTTCACTTCTACCAAAGCCCAAAACAAATTCTGATATTGAGAGAACAAGTACATAAAAGTGAATAAAACAGGTAACAAGGAAGACTGAAATGTCACATCTACGCAAGGAAAAAAGCAGGTCCTTTGTAACTAGAAATTTCTTGTTTGGGAAAGCTGACAGGCTGTTCTTCTGAGCTGATCTATCGAAGAGATGTAATGCTTTCTGAGAGGAGGAGTGATAGGCTGAGTGAACTTGAGATTAAAAAAGGAATTTGATGGGAGCAGGGAAGAATCCTCTGATTATCTGTTCTTTTGGCACAGATGCAAATCTCCCACTGCAGTGTTTAAAGGTCAGCTGTACCAAGCAGAGGCTGAGAGGTTTCATAGGAGAGGTGGAGGCGATGATGAAGTGAACTTTGTGTTCATCTCTTCTCTCAGTACACGAATATATCATATTCTTTGTAGTTTGATCTAATAACACTGACCTCAGATCTACTACATAAACTTGAGGGTTTAGCCTATTGCCTAATTCTTGCCCTTTTGCTTTTCAGTTTTGACTGTATTCCAATATGACAATGCTGGCTTCTAGGAATTAGGATTTCTAAGGTTGAATCTGTTATGAACAACCGACGGTAACAGACAGCACATATATTTAAGTGCATCAGGGTTGTAATGTGTTGATATAGAACAGCAAAGACATGCAGGATGTACAGAGTGTTGTTAAAAAAGCAAGTTTGTCAGTTAATATAAAGATTTCCACTGCAGGAAATCCAGCACATCTATTGAAGGTGAATTCTCCTTAAGAAATTATTATTTTTAAATGAAGTTAAAATATGTAAAAGAGAAAAAAAATCTTGAGTTATAAAAATATATATAGAGAAAAAATTGTTTTCGTCACTTTCTAGTTGAACAAGATACAAGATGCATAGGAACAAACTATACTAATACTGTCAGAATCTTAAAGTTAATTTACTTCATGGAAAAAAAAGTTAAGATCTTGAATAAAATTACTTGCTGGCTCTTGTTACTTAGCTACTTCTTAAACTAGCTTTTAAAAAGATGAGACTGATGTCCTGAATGTGTGGGGAGAACTTTGCTTCGCAGCTTATCGTTTGGGACCAGGCACTCCTTGCTTTTAATATAGGGCTCCTGGCCCCTTACCTGGGGAGGTTGTCTCTGTCTCTGGATAGCAGAGCACAACAATAAGGATAAGGGACATTAATTTAAACCACCTTCACTGGAGAGTCCATAGCTTTTTGCCACTTTAACATGGCCATGCTTTTGTATGTGGAATGGCTGCAGTCTGGGCTTGGCACCTTTATTATTTTAAAATTAAGTATGAATATTTTTTTAGTTTGTTGGATTAAAACCTTTCCCATGTACCTAAGAGTTGGACCCAGAAAATGTTTGAACTAATGTGAGCCAAACTCATGGAATTGCTCATCCTTCACAGAAATTAAGTTCTTCAAAGGTAGATTTATTTAATTTGTGTTTCAATGGCACTCTGGAGACTCCATGAAAAATCTGGGTCCCCAGATTTCGGAAAACAGATGAGACAGAGAAACTGCAGGAGACAGAAAGGGAGAATGAATCTGTCATGGGGATCAACGGCAGAGCCTGGAACAAAACAGAGATAAGTGAATCTAGCTAACTCCAAATCAGTCACCATTAAACTCAGTTAAGAATGTCCATGTAAAGGTTTATCTTAATTAACTCCTTCTATTTAGAAAACCACTATTTGGTGCAATTTCTATAAAGAAATTGAGGTTTGAGATATACATGGATAAAAATTCTTTTTCATTGAATGGTATTACAATTACAATGCCATTTCAGCAAACAATATGAAAGAACTTGCATATGGTGCAAATGAAATGTTTTCAGGGTTAAACATGTTAATCAAAATGTTTGCAAAACCCAGCACAGTGGAAATAATAATAAGCATTTGGTAATCAAAATGAATCTATCTTGAGAATAACTTAATAAGCATGCTAAGAGAAAACTCAAATCCTTTCTCACAAGCAAAACGCAGGGCCACTGCCTCTTGAACTAAAGCTTTCTACATCTGCCTCTTGTGGAAAACAGCTCTGCAAAAAGTCAGTTTTAACACAGAATCTGCAAATTAATTGTGATAAGTTGCTTTTCATTTTCTATGCAGAAAGTAAATATTTCTCTTCAAGTACAATGGGAAAATTACCACTACTTCAATCTGTTATATTGCCATATTTAAAAAAGATGATAGCTCTTACTTGCCACTTTGTCTGATTTTGTATGTAATTTGCTACATCTTTCTATGTCTAATTTCAAATATTATTGACCCAGAAAATTGTGTTCTGAGAGCAACTCACCATAGCTCTGAAAGATGCAGGCAAAAAAAACCTTCAAAAAATCATCTCGCTCGTGTGCTTTCCCAAGTGTAGTCTGCAACAACCAACCTTCAACCAGCCTGACGTCTATTATGTTAACCTCTGAACATACAGCACATGAAGACTACATTTCTTCACATTATTTTTCTTTTACTCAGAGCTAAGGATCATGGGAACAAAGCTACCTGAATTCTGAAAGCCAAGAAAACCACCCAGATTGGCCATCCAAAGTAACAATTACATAGTTTCCTGGCAGATAGCAACTTAATCTAAAATGGAATTTAACAATCCGTTGGTGAATTTTGCTTTACATATTGAAGGTACTGCATATAAAAAGTACTGTCAACTGGAAGATTCTCATTACTTTCTAGCACCTTCAAAGACAAAAGAGAATTGAGTATTCTCAGCACTGCACCCGTTTCTATGGGTTTTCATTCCAGAGTGGTAAGCGCTAAATAAAAATAACATTTTAATGCTTCGTATCTAGTTCTTTAGCATTGATTTTACGGAGCTATCAAAAACCAAAACAACTTCTGACAGTGACAAAGCTCCACAACAACTGCATGAGTAGAGGTCAAACTGACAGATTACCAGAACATCTTTATTAACTTTCAGGATATCAGAAGAGAACAGAATCTTTTATTGTTCTTCTTAAGAGCATAATCAGAAGACTAGAAACATGAATCCTGTTATGTAGAAATTTTTAGTTTCAGACAGTTCAATCCTAAGGAATTTCATCCCCAGACGTAAGATCCAAGTCTAGGGCTTGTCATTTTGTTGCTGGCACTTTTGTTGTTGCTATTCTTCTTTAACCCATAATATAGTGGTATCATCATACAATCACATCTGTGTCAAAATAGCAATTAAAGACCCTAAGTTGAAGAGTATATCATCATCCCTATTTTTGCATAACAGTTTAACTTCTATAAGTCATGTACATAAATGCAAACAGCAGTGGTCACTAGGATGCAGGATTCGGTTTTACAATGCGATCTGTGGACAGAGAACTTAAGTGTGGTTTTCTGCTTGAAAGGGCATATATCTAAGTATGAAACATGAAGCACCTAGCACACAGAGATATAAATGCAGAATATTGGTCAGCATGTTGGGAATAGAAGGTACCTGTCAGCAGACTAGGAGGATATTTTCTGTAAATAAGATGAGCGCTTTTAAGCACAATCAATATTTATGAATGGGAGGTGGATTTTCATGACATTACCATACTACTTTCTGGAATCAGTCTATCCTTGACAAATTAACTCTCTTCTCTTATCACACACATCCTTTTTTTTTTTTTTTTTTTTTTACTCCTATTTAGCTAGTTAACACAATGTTTTGTTTTTGAGAGGAACACCACCTTCAGTTCGCAAATTTCTATGCATCCTCAGTTTGTGTGATTGAGAATTCCCATTCAGCACTCCCCTGGTTTTGTCTGTCTTTTTCACTTTCAAGCGAGACCAGTGTGCAGCCTGCCTTTTCAGGCAGGGCTTAGTTAACGGCACATCCATGAGATCTGGGCAGTGGAGGTTCCTTCTTAGTAGGTTCTTCATTGCTGCAGTTCAGTTAAATCCAAAGATCTTAGTGGATCCATTGTAACAATCCACCTGGTGTCTTTGCCAATTTTAGCAGATCTGTGATTAGGTAGGTCTGTAGCAAGCTACACCTATCTAACTACACAACCCTAAAATAAACTTCCTCATTTTACTTACAGACAATTTTTTTTTCTGCAACTTTTTTAAAAATAAAACTTTTAATGTCTGAAACACAAATTTAATGCCAGTAAGCCCAAGAGTTAGATCTAAGCCCCTGTTTTCCCATTTCAGCTAAAATTCATTTTTGTGCTGAAGGCTCTGAGAATCCTTCAGCAAACTGACCTACTTGTCAAGATGATGTGTCAGCTGTCAATAAACAGGACAGACAGCCTTACTGGTTACAGCCTACAAACCCTCTGCTGTCAGGTGTTGCTCTGGTTGGTTGGTTGGTTGGTTGCAGGTAGCATGCAAAAGGGAAGCCTAAAGATGGTAATGGCATTTGGAGTGTGTGTGTGTGGAATTATTTCTAAAATGAAAGGCAGCACAGGAAATACGCAAAATCATTTAAATGCAAAAATGCTTTAAATTCTATTAGAAGAAGCCTAGTGACAGTAATTGAGAGGTGGCAGGCAGATGGCAGGAGGCCTTTAAAGACAGGTAACTTGTTGTTGATGCATTGGAGGTGGTAGATGGATGCTTAATGGACAGCTAATGTGATCAAAACAGTGAATTACGAAAATTAGTAAAATTAGCTTAAAGTCAAGCATGTACTTCTAAGCATATGTAAACTGTAAGGTTTTGAACCTTGTTAATTTGGGCCTTGCAGAGTTTGAGCATCTTGCAGCAAGTCCCGAATTCATAATGGGAGAATTTTTGCACCTTTATGTAATTAATCAAATAAGGCCCAACTTTCCTATTACTGATTGAGCTTCAGGTGATAAATGGTGACATTTTCATTAATCCTCTTAATCACAGCCTTTATTGCATAAGTGTGAAGCAAGGGAACAAAAGATAAACCACCCAAAGATTTATTGGGCTTCCTATGTCTGAGGGGCATATTTCAACAGCTGAAAATGTCAGCCACCCAGTACAGTGAGGCAGGATGTACTGTAAGTTATATGAGCTCCAAAAGGGAAGACTTGTCTTTGTTCAACATGGACTCCTCATCGTAATACACCCGGTTAACAGTTTTGCTGATAGAGACAGCTGGCACTAGTGCAGCGGCAGTGACCTTTTTTCTTCTATTACTGCAGAAACCAGATTTAGAAATTCCTCAGAATATTAGAAATTGTGATAATTGTGATTTGAATCTTAGTCACCAAAAGACTCATTGTTTTGATAGTACTGATCTTTAATGAGCTAGTCACCTATAAAAGAACAATTATGGAGGTGCTAAAAAAGGCACGTCATCAAAATGTTAACATCAGTTTACTAAATCTTGTGCTTCTTCAATGCCAAATATCTCTGTGAATGTGCGTACTTGTTATGGTTTGTTGTTTTGTGGTTGGTTTTGTTTTTTTTTTTTTTCCCCTTGGAACATGGATGCTGTGATACCTGGAGAAGGAGGAGGTTTATTCCTGTCGGTGGAGGAGCTGAATATTTGTTGTTCTATGTGACCCTCTATGCAAATTGTCACAAGTGCATCTATTAGAGGTTGTTATCCTTCTGTCAAATGATCTGGTCCCTATTGGGTCAAATTGGCCAATGGGATCTCAAGTTCTTGAGGACAGAGAAACGTATGTATACATATGTGTGTGTGTATAAATATATGCATGTATGCATAGAGTAATAGGTTTGCATTAATTTTACCCCTTTTGGAAACCAGATTTCTAGCCTGAAATATGAGGTTTTGTTGTAAGTTGTTATTCTGTAGGCTAAGAGAACTCAAGAGGCGTATGGATGACAGAGGTGATGAGAGACAGCCAGCATGGCTTCACAAAGGGCAAATTGTGCCTGACTAGTCTGGTGGCCTTCTACGATAGAGTGGCTGTGTTGGTGAATAAGGGAAGAGCAACAGCTGTTGTCTGCCTTGACTTCTGTAAGGCCTTTGACACGGTCCCATACCACGTCCTTGTAGCCGAATTGGAGAGATAAGAGTTTGATGAATGGATTATTTGAGGGATAAGGAATTGGCTGGTTGGCTGCATCCAAAGAGTTGCAGTCAATGGCTTAGCATCCAGGTGGAGATCGGTAACAAGTGGTGTCCTTCAGGGGTCCATATTGGGACTGGTACTGTTCAATATCTTTACTAATGACATTGCCAGTGGGATTGAGTGCACCTTCAGCAAGTTTGCCAATGACATCAAGCTGGTGCAGTTGATATGCTTGAGGGAGGGGATGCCACGCAGAGGCAGCTGGACAGGCTTGAGGAGGTGGCCCATGTGAACCTCATGAAGTTCAACAAGGCCAAGGGCAAGGTCCTGCACCTGGGTTGGGGCAATAGTCAGTACCAGTACAGACTGGAGGATGAATTGATTGAGAGCAGCCCTATGGAAAAGGACTTGGGGATATTGGCAGATGAAAAATTAGGTATCAGCCGGCAATGTGCACTTGCAGCCTAGAAAGCCAGTTTTATCCTGGGCTGCATCAAAAGAAGTGTGTCCGAGGAGGTGATTCTGCCCCTCTATTCTGCTCTGGTGAGATCCCACCTGGAGTATTGCATCCAGCTCTGGTGCCCCCAGAACAAGACAAAGCGTGGACCTGTTGGAGCGGGTCCAGAGGAGGCCGCAAAAATGATCAGAGGGCTGGAGCACCTCTTCTATGAGGACAGGCTGAGAGAGTTGGGGCTGTTCAGCCTGGAGAAGAGAAGGCTCCAGGGAGAAGGTTATGGCAGCCTTTCAGTACTTAAAGGGGGCTTATAAAAAATATGGAGAGTTTTTTTTTTTATTTTTTTTTTAACTGGGTCCTGTAATGATAGGATGAGGAGTAACAGTTTTAAACTGAAAGAGGGTAGATTGAGATTAGATACAAGGGAGAAATTTTTTACCATTAGGGTGGTGAGCCCCTGGTGGAGGTTGCCCAGAGAAGCTGTGGCTGCCCCATCCCTGGAGGTGTTCAAGGCCAGGATGGACGGGGCTTGGAGCAACCTGGGCTGGTGGGAGGTGTCTCTGCCCAGGGCAGGGGGCTTGGAACTAGATGATCCCAGAGCATTCTATGATTTTAAGAGTATTTTCCAGAGGATCAGGCAACATGTCCGTTTGCTCAATTTAATCACTTCTTTAGGAATCTTTCTGGGTATTTTAGCACTGCCAAATGGCTTTTGAACTATTTTTTTCCCCCACTACCAGGGTGATGTTTTTTACAAGACTGTACTTAATAATGTGAATTCTTGAATACATTGAAATAACTGAGAAATGTTCTTGTTCTGCAATGCAGTTTGAGCACAATATTTAGAGAAGCTATCTAATATCATGTATTTGAGGCCAGAAAACAAAAAGTAGGACAAATCCTTTCACAATACAGACTTAATAGCATAGATAAAATTAAAAGAATAGTGGCTGAACTCTCCTTAAAAAGCAAGGAAATTATCAAGAAAACATACTATGGGAAGTCATGGACTAGAATGTCTGATCACAAGGAAGGCAAGTGCTTTGTTTCACAGGGAAACTGAGTGGTTTTGTTTTTGACAACTTGGCTGAGACAAAAGGCACAAACTGTTAGGTATTCCCCTTTGGTGTAAATCATCCTCTGCAGAAGCTCTTTAAAAGAAACTGAACAACAAACTCAAGCAATATGCAATAATGTCAACATAGTTACCTCCAAGGAGATCACATTGCTCACGTTTTAACATTGTTATATTAAACTGCTTTTTAATAATTGTTAGCCTAATATTCAAAACACTGAGTTCATGACAAAATTCTAAAAACTTCTCCTCCTGAAGAACACAGGCTGGTCTTGCTAGACACAAGGAACCTCCTTGCTAGGCTCAGTAGGACAGAATTAAAGTACCTAGGCATGTGTTCTCTTAATGAATTGTCCTCAGTCACAACATTATCAGCTCTCTGTTACCCAACCAGTCCAGTAAAGGGACAGACGGACAGGAGTAGCCATAGCCCATGTACTTCTGTGATGGGAAGTTCAGAGCACCATTCTGAGTTTTAGCTCAATTAACATGTACCCTGTCAGCCATTTATTAGGAATCATTTATGGGTTACAATTCTAGACTTCCTTGCACAGAGTTTTATTTCCTTTGAAATATGTTAGTAACCCCTGCATCTCTTACTCGGTTGTTGATTTTGGACAGATGTCTGCTGTGCATTAGGATTGTTTCTTATCTGTGCATTGCTTTACAGTGATTAACAGTGAATTTATTTGCCTTTTCAAGACCAGTGTACTGTAAACAAGATACAGTCTCCATAGGAGTTTTGTCAGTGAATGTAGTAGGATCCCAATACTACACTTTGAATTCTACCCACATGCTTACGGGTGAGCCCACACGGTGCCTCAGACTGCATTGCAATCTGCAGTTTGGAAATCTGGATGATTTTATATGTAAGTTTTGGTTGCGAGGCTTATAAAAAAAGGTTTTAAGTGCCTTCCTTTGTGATCAATTTTACCTTTCCTAGACCAGACATCTCATAGCAAAAAGGAGTCAAGTATTTATGTTTTATGAACACTTAAACTCAATTAATGTGAAAGTCTCCCACTGACACAGAAACATTTTGTGTTAGTATAACATTTATTCCCTATAAAGTACAGTAGCGAGGAGGCTGCATCCAGCTCCGCTGCAATTGGAATTCGCCGTCCATAGACAGCTTTCACAGTAGCTACAGGAATGCAGCTCCATTCAGAAAGAGAAAATCTAATAAACCTGAGAAAAATGATGTAGATATTAATTTAAGGGATAACGGAAGACTAAAAATGAGTAAGAGGATTAATTATATTTTTACAAGATGTTTGAAATGTAAGCTATAGTGAATGCTTAAGAATGTACCGTAATGCAGTAACAACATAATGTAATGTGTAAGAATATACTATGTGCCTGTGGCACAGATTAGATTTTGACCACTGGAGCAGTGTAACATTTATTTTATTTGCTTTACAGACAACTTTGTTATCTAGTACACATACAGACATGTATGTACTTCGTTATGAGTGATCAGTGGATTGCTTTATAGCCACTGCAAATATAAGTGGCTTCAGCATTTCATAAGAAGCTTCTTAAGAATGTTTATAGCCTTAAATTTCAATTTAAAATTTCGATTCACTTCAGTATGGAAAGTTTTGTGTGTAGAGTTAGCACGTGCCCAGACCCCTTGCCTGTCCTGTATGGTTAGTTAAGTCACTGGGCAGAAGCCCAAACCACCGGCAGTGGGAAACCTGTGTGTTTGCAGTGCCTTCTC
>NW_009646844.1:1853711-1907843 GCF_000708025.1 Charadrius vociferus
GCGTTTTCGTCTTTTGGAAGAAGAATGGCGCCGTTGCTGGCCGAGGCTTCTCTGGGTGCTGAGGAGAAAATGGTGCGGGCAGGCTGTGCGCCGCCCAGAGCTATGGGGTAAGTCAGGCCGCTAACAACTAGTAATACCTGTGGTTTTTCTTCCTAATCAAGTCGTCGATGATAAAGGTGTTGTTTTCGTTTTGCAAACAACAAGCTCAACGGTCGTTGTTCTAAGATCTAATTTTCTGCAGCGTAAAATCTAAAATATTCTGCGAGGCCGCGATAGAAAACAATATCGTAAGAAGTACCTTTTTTCCTAGATTGCCAAATTTTCAGTTTCAGATCTTTGAGTCGGAGTGTTTAGCTTTTTTTGAGTGAAGGACTGCGTTTAAGCAATAATGAGCTTTTGGGAACACTTTGTGTGAGGGATATAGAATCCTGTTTACAGTGGTATTTTGGTCAGTATTTGTACTAAATTGGTATACATTATCCTTGTTCTTAAAGCTGTTCGGTGATGGGAGTGGTAAAGTCGTTTTTTTCTGGATGTTATTTTGTTTTTTCAAGTCTTGCTCGGCAGAAGCAGGACAAGAATAGACTAAAAGCATTTATAACAACACTGGAAACATTAAGGTATACTGAATCCTGTATAAGGCTGTGAAATTAATGCTTGTTTTGTTTGTGGTAGATAAAAATGTATGCATCTGTGTTCTGTGATTGTTTCCTGTCTTGAGAATGAGGCCATATGAAAGGCTGTACCTTATTTTCTAGTAATCATTAAAGTAGTCTTCTCTATGACGGTTCCTCTGAGTTACACTCCTCTATTTTAATTCCAGGAAATAGCAGTTGTCAACATTTCAGCTGTTGCCTGGGGGAAAAAATAGGTCATCCAATTAATTGTAAAGTGTAAACTGAAAAGTTTTGCTGAAAATAGAATTTTTTTTTTTTTCTATGTGCACATGTGCTGAGAGCATTGCACACCATTTAGCACTGAATTGAAGCTCTCCAGTCCCAAAGGTTGGAGGGAGACAATTGGGTTGGAGAAAGACTCTAAAAATACTGAAAGAGAGACTTAACTCATGACAAGTTCTGAAATGGGACTTTTTTTTCTTTCTGAAAAACCAATGTTTGAAAATACTTATTTAAACTTATGTGGTATGTTTATTTGTGTGAGGCTGGAGGATCTGGTGGTTGTGCATCACATAAGGTGCCTTAGGCTCTGATCTGCTTTCTTTAGTAAATTTCATCCTCTTTTAAAGTGTGACGCGGACCTTGCACTGGCTCTGGGAAGGCTTTCAAAGTGCTAGAATTCAGATATTGCCACAAGCTGAATCTCGAAAACATTTGGATGATGATGTTTTTTGTTTTTGTTTTTTTTTTTAATTTTTTCCTGAGTTTCTGGAGGGTGGCAAGACCTCTGACTACATTTTTTGCAGGAATATCAGGAAAATTACTTCTGTGCTAACAGCATTTTTTTCCCTTTTGAGGAGAATTCTTCTCAGGACCACCAGTAAGAATGTCTCAAGTTTCAGGTCTAATTATTTGTGTCATGCAGTATGAAAAGATATGCAACTTTATGCTGTTTCCCATTTTTGTTACATATTCATTCTATCAATCTTTTGGATTTTCATTATAGTACTAATCAATTTGTACCATTAATAATAAGTTAGTAAATACTGCCTTCATTGACATTGTGTTGTCCTAGTTTACTAACCAGGTGTGTTGGTGTACGTGGTTGAATGGTTTTGTGCGTTTATTTTGTAGTAATGATTTTTTTCCTTTAAATATCTGGGGACGTTTGCACCTTTTGGTGCAAACCTTAACCAATTTCAGTGGTAGTATTTGGGATTTTCACACAGGTAAAGTCAAAGTAGAATCTTGTCCTGTGCATTGGTATGTTTTACTATTCCTTTGGTTGTTACTTCTGTTATTCAGTAGTTTGCAGGGAAATAAAAAGTTGCTGCACTGATTTCAGGATTTAGTATCTAAGGTAATCTTTTTGCTCTTAGCCCAGTGATCAAAAGGACGGCCCATCATCATGAAATTTTGTTTGCTGTCTCAAGAAGAGATTACTTTTTTAAGAGAAACTGGACATGCTGAATTCTGTAGTAGGTTTTAGGGGATAAATAGCTTTACCTGTTTTGAATTTACCACGTGTGATTTGCAAGACAGTACTGTCCTGCAGAAAATAAAATAGGTACTATTAATGATGGAGTTCCAACCCCCCTGCCATAGGGAGGGACACCTCCCACTAGACGTGTACATTAATGTATGTTAACATTTTGCATGTCAAACTTTATTTAGCTGTAGCTAACCCTCAATGTATTATTGTTGACTCTCCTATTATTCTCATCCTAAAATTGATTATAAGTGCTCAAGGACCACACACATCTATAATTCCATACCAGTAGTTTAATGATAGTTGGGAATGAACTGGACTATATGTTAAGTACTTCTTTGTGCAAAAAAATACCTATTTCAGAAACCTGTGCAGTTATGGGCTTTCTATATTGCTGAAGCAGGTGGCTGATACTAACGTTAGATATAAAATAATTCCCATACTTTTCTGAGGAGGCAAAAGTTCTGTGAAGGGCTGATCCTGAGATAGATTAAATTCTGAACGTATTTTTTTGTTGCACTGATCTTTCATTTTCTTTGATTATCTGGGGATTTGTTGGTGGGTTTCCCCCACCTCCACCCCTTTTGTCATCGTTATTTGTTAAGTATTTGTGATACAGTATTTATTACATTTCTGAGTGGTTGTTCTCTTTAACTTTCCAGAGGTGAACTATCTTCTTCTTGTATTGTCAAGTTAATTTATGCTTAGTATGATTGACTTTTTAGTTAGAAAAATGTAAGTCTGTAGTATGTTAAACCAACCCAGGTGTTGCATCGGAACAATATGCTTAAAGCGTAGGTGTTTTTCTAAAAGGATAAATACCTAATTTTTGTAAGTGACTGCTTCTAGTTTGAACTCTTTCAAGAATTGTTACATGAACTATGTTTTGTTTTTCAATCAAAAAAAATCATTTAATGTTTTATTTGTCAGGTGTCCTACTTCAAGGAATTGAAAACATTTACATTGAAATGAAAGATCAAAAATTACTTTCTAGCATTGTAACTTAAGTGATTACAGTGCTGGAAAGAAGTAGTCTGTTTCCTCTCCTGCTCCTCTAACATTTACCGAGTCTTCTTAGCTCACACTGATTTAAATAATAGAGGGTCCATGCATCTTGGAGGAAATATTCTGCGTCTCCTGGGATCAATTTCCATCTCAGTTAACCAGTCAGAGGCAAAGAGGTGAAGATGTTAATTCTGGCAACAGGAAGAGTCTTAAGATTTTGTGGCTAGGCGAAACAAAGGTCACCCAAGTACGCTTGGGTACTTGTATGACAAAACCATGTGTTATTTAGTGTAACAGAAAATGCTTAAAACAAGGGTAATGGATATTGTTTTGTAGACTGTTTGAATACTGAGTAATAAGAAAATAAATGAGAATATATTCACTTCTATGTTTGGGTCTTACCTTGTAGAGGAAAACGGCCTGAAATCTTGAGTATTCTAACAACAGTTTATTGTATATGTTGTGTTTGCCTCTTCATTATTTGGGTGCAGGAGAATAGAGGGTTTCATGCAGGGAGGAGAGGAAAAAAAAAAAGTTCTTGTAGGAGGAAAGAGATATTTGGAAATTTTACACTGAAACACTTAGGAAAGTACAAGAAGAGTAGTTGGTGGTGGGGGAAACAGGCAAAACATTGCCTCTTGTAAAATATTTTTAAATAACTGGAAAATATATGGGATGTTTGCAATTTGAGATGTATTTGTTTTGAGAACTGGTTGGTCCACCTTGGTCCTTATTGGCTTTCACTGGGGATAGATGTTTATCAAATCCTGCTAGTGTCAGACAGTCAAGTCCAGCTCACTGATCTGTTTAAAAGTACTTCTGGGTGTGTGGTGCCCAGTTCCCTCAAGGACTGTACATTCTGGCACTGAGTTTTGGTCACTCCTCTTAGATATTTTAAGGAATTGGCTAATTATGTACGTGACTGATGGCGTCTTTCTCTTGCTCCATGGTTAACTGTTATCTTATTTGCCACATTTATTCTCAGGCTGGGATAACCAAAAGCAAAAGGTTGGTTATTGGTTACATTATTGTGGAATTTGATAGTCACTTTCTCCTTTTGAAAACTATGCTTGTTTCTGGTATAATACACAACATCTCTGCTGCTAAAATAAATTTTTCTCTTTATACAAGCATTTTTTTTCTGACAGCGTGAAGAAAGAAGAAAGGACAAGGTGGTAAAATGGTTGGGGTTTAGTCAGTGTTTTCCTTGTCCTATGCTCCTTTTCAGGTATTTTTCTTCCTATTTCTGTACTCGTGTGATACTGCTGGAAAGCCCTCTGTTGCTAACGTTTCAGCAAACTGTGCTAAGGGAGAGGTTTCGTAAAGCAGTTTACATTTAGAACCTTCAGCTGCTGTTTTGTTTGGGCCGATGGAAGGACCTTTCTTCAGGCGTCAAAGGCCGCTTTGTGGTTGTTTTAGTAGACTAAGTATGGTGCTGGTGTGGATGATGCATTTTTTGGGAAACTGTCAGTGAGATACATAGGTCATGCCTATGGACAGTTTCTGTTTAGTGGACTCCTCAGCTAACTTGGGTTGCTGAAGTTATTTGCCCTGTTGGAAGCAGAGAAGGGTAGAGGGGTCGCATCTGTGGGGAGAAGTGACCCAGAAGTGACCAACAGGGTATTTCCATTCCATCTGCCTCATGCTCAGTATGAAACCTGAGTGATCAAAGGGTCAGTCCTCTTTCTTCAACGGCCGGTGTCCAAGGAGGACTCTGTCTGTTGGTCTGCCTTTGATCCTGATCCTGAATGCAGATCCGGAATCCAGTTCCCATCTGTCACTGAGTCTAGTCTGGGACCTCCCCAGTGCCAGCCAGTGATGTGATTATCATCCTGGGAGCTTGATACTGTTTTGTATATATTCAATTATTTTCTTTTTATTTTATTATTAATATTTCATTGAAATAGGTTAGTTTATTCTAAACTCCTAAGTCTCTCTCTCCTGCCCCTCTTTTTGGAGAGATAGGGGAGAGCATCTGTTATTTGCCCTGTGGCCGATTTGGCCCAAACCATGACACAGAGCACAAATGTAATCCAAATACAGTGTATTGTCTTTGGTTGTAACCAGGGCTCTCCACACTGAGGTCTAGAGAAGGAATCCTTAGCTTAGTTCTTCAGCTGTATTTACTGTGACCCAAAGCAGTGAGAGAAAGCTTAATGGGGCTCTGCATCAAGCCTGACACCTTTATTGAAATGGAAATTATTTCTTAAATGTTACTGGGCAGAATTCTCTATTACACATGTGCTATCTTTGCCTCAGAGTATTGTAGTTATTTAATTCATTTTCCCTTTTTTATTTTGGTAGAGGCCCAGTTTATCAAAACAATCTCCTAAATGATCTTGTATGAGATAAGACTTGTCTAAGCACATGGAACTTGAAATAAATCTAGAATAACCCACTGCAACCAGTTTATGTTGATTTAAAAAAAAAAAAAGAGAACAATCTTGTCCATTGGTATTCAAATATGCTTTATTAATTAATTACAGAAATGGAATCTTTAGCATGCTTGACAAATAACATTATAGGAAACAAAGTTACATAACGCTCTGAGGAATTTCTTCATGTTAACAAGATAGTTGGTTATAGTCGAACAGGGGCAGTGATAAGCCTGCGGTGTACAAGGTAGAGGTAATTTTGTTGAATCAGTAGTGATTATGGCATTAATAGACTACTATGTAATTCAGTTCTGCAGAAAACGGAAGAGATAGAGATGTGCAAAATTAAGAGAAATGCAGAAGGAACTGAAAGATGAGTGAAGAGGCTTGCAAACATTTACAAACCTACAGTAGTTACATGCACAGGTTCAAGACTCTTTCTGGAAGAGTGGAAGGTGAAAAGCTAAAAGAGATAGGGAAAAGCAACTTCATATACGTTAAATACATTTTTTAGTATAGTTTCTAACTTTGTTCCCACAAAAGCAAAAAGTAATAAAAATTAAAGCAGTAGTGTAACTTCTGACATGAAGGTATCCTAAAGCATTTTATAAACAATGCAAAAATAACATATAAGCTGTGGCAGCAGCCTTTAAGTAGCTCAGTATTACTATTTGACTTGATCTGGAAAGAAATTAAGTTTTACAGTAGAAGATGGGTTGGAAAACAAGCAACACTGTGATACTACTATATTGCCCACTGGAGTTAAGTTTGCAATCCCCAGGAATATGTTTTTGCACTCTAAACAAATATTCTAGTCTGTGAATTTTATTAAGCTCATAAAAACCCACATAGTAATCGTAAATGCATATAAAAATGCAGCGGTGACTAGGAGACATACATACATAAATGTAGCTTTTTCCTTAAAAAGTATAGGGCCATTATTTATCATTGACCTTCCTAGTTTTTCCATGGCATTTTTTTGCGTGAGCAGTCATTTTCCTCAAAAGATTTCTCAAGGCTTCATGAAAAAAGTTAGTGGTAAAAGCTAAGAACATGTAATAAACTTGCAGAAGATAGTTCAGTATACCGCAAAATTAGAAGTGGAGAATATGTAAGTACCTTTTTTCATTTATAGTTGGAGGAGAGCAGGCTAACAGTTAAAATCAATCTACATAGAGTATCTAATTTACATCAAAAGCCATTTGGTCTGCTGTAATGCTGAAGTTCAGATGTTGTTCCCTAATTCAGTATTCAGTTGCTCTCAACTCCTACAAGTGAAGTATCTTCTGAACTCTCATTACTCAGGATCAATCTCTACCTCAATGGATTACTTTATTGTATTTTTGTTTGTGTCATCATGTCTTACCTGCCCCACCAAATTCTTTTGGTTTTATTTGGTTCCTGTCTCTTTGGAAGTTACAAAGATAAAGCTTGATGGATCAGAATGTCTTTGAGGCCTTTGCCTTTTGTGAAACTTATGGCAAAGCAAGGTCCTCTTCTTGGTTTAGGCCTTTTTAACCCCCTACATTATGGTCATTACATCAATGACTTGTTAAATTCATATACACCTTAAAGTGACAGTGTATCTGGTTAGTGTTCTCAAGAGGTCTGTATAAGAAGTACTTGTGCTTGGTTTTGAGGAACACCAGTAGGTTCTTGTTCTGATCTTTATTACAGGCGTTAAAAAAAAAAAAAAAAAAAAAAAAAAAAACAACTGGCAAAATGACAGGATCAGTATTTTAAACTTTCTGGAAGAGATTGTATTTGAAATCCTGTGAGACAGAAGTTAAATTTTCTTGAAATCTGAAATGTGTCAGATTTTATTTTAGACATATCATTGTTTTTGCTTGTTTTCAATTGAGTGTATTCCAAACACTTAAATATCAACACAGCATTCTTCATCCAAGGCTATACACGCTCCCAGCACTGCCTTAAGAATATCTATAGGGTTATCAATGGGAGGGATTGGGTTACCAAAGAGTTCTTCATGCTATGCTAAAAGTTTTTACAAAGCACGATCATTCGGCTTACCCTGCAGTGTGGTGAAGGACCTTGTTAACTTGAGGGTAGGCAAAACTTTGGAAGGTCTTTCCTCAGTGAAAGGAATTTCTTGACAGGAGGCATTTACTGTGAATAGGAAGTCTTCACCAAGAAGAGGAAACACAAGTTTTCTTGGAGTTAGCAACTTAGTCATCTGTAGTGATTTACAGTAAAAGTGAGTTAGGAGTCTGGGTAAAATAATGTGAAGAAACTGAGCTCTTACTGGTGGAGAGAGGAGGATCACATCTAAAGAACGTGTTACTTCATTTTGTACAACTCGCATAAAAGGAATTTAGTTAGTTGGCAGACTATTCCCAAGAAAATACTCATGGTTTTGGGATGTCATGCAATGAATTGGACTGAAAAAAATCCTCAAGGGTGTATTTAATCCTTAGTTCTCAGCGTGGACAATTGAACAGTAAAGCTCAACTGAGAATGAAACAGGTGGTGAGGCAGTGCAGCAATTTACTTGGGGGGGAGGGGGTGGGGGGTGGAGGAGAGAGGATTAAGAGGTCCTTCCCATCCTGAGCATGTTTTGTCAGAGAAGAGCCACACTTTTTTACCCTTCTAATCTTCAATGTGATCTGGTAACATACATGTAATTTGTCCCCAGGTGCTGATCTGCTACATAGAACCATTGGCACAGATTGGTTTATAGTTCATTCTCATACTTAGAGTAGGGGGTTGGATTACGTGAGCTCTGGAAACCTTTTCCAGCCTAAATTATTATTTGGTGATTCTATGAAACAATTTATATCAAGGACTGGATTTGTACCAAGATGTTTGAGCCAGTGCAACTGGGAAACAGGATAAAAAATTGTTTTAAGCTGTTTCTGTATCTGCTTTGCACATCAAGACACGGACAAAACATTTATGGCTTACAGCAGAGCACTCAACTTAAAACTGTTCTTACTGATAAACAGGAACTATATATCGCATATGTTTGCTGTGGATCCCAAGAAATTAAAGTTTTTCTGGGAACTGTGAAATGAAGTTGGAAAACATGAGGAACCTTGTCAAAGACAAAAAGCTTCTGTGAGTCTGTTTCGTCCTGGTGGAATGGCTTGTAATGTAATGCCTTTTTTTTTTTTAAAAACCATCGGAATTTTACTCCTTTAGGCATTGTGGAGCTCTTTTAAGAAATAGGTCAATAATATTTGCACCGAGCCATGTAGAGTGCTTCTTTTTATATGTGATGCATATAATAATTGTGATGCATTTATAATAATGCAGTGTGAATGAATGCACAGTTACATTTGGGATACACAAGCAGCTCAGTGACCAGGTCAAAGAAATTAAAATATTAAAACCAAGGTGAATTAGTTGTTGTAACCAATATTGGAAAACCTTGACCTTCAATCCAAAGAAAAATATATGATTTTTTGGGGGGAAGGGAGGAGTGTCTTTTAAAGTTGTATTGTCATGATACCAAAACATCTGTAGGTAACTTAAGGGTGAAGAGTCAGGAGGGGAAGTGTAGGATCAGAAACAATTTTTGTCAAATATTCTGTTAAAAAAACATGGTGGTTTCCTTCAAATTAGAGAGCATACAGTTTGAGGGCATCTTTGAAAATTGGGTGTCTTCAGTCAGCCTTTTTATGTCGACAAGGTAACGTATCACATGGGTGAGGAACTAGTGAGCTGTATTGGAATACCAGGGATAGGTTTATAAAGTATTTCTACGTAGGCGCAAGTGTACATGGATGGCTATGCATTCTGGCCCTCATCCTCTTCAGAAAATGTCTTACTTAGTCTCTTCTGAATTTTGGATAGGAAAATAATTAATTTGGCTATGCATTAACTAATTCCTTGTAATTATTTACATCAATTAAGTAAGAATAATAAAAGTCTTTGATAATAGATTGTCATTGAACTACTGTTAGAGATCGTGTCCTAAAATGTTGATAAATGAAAACTTGCTTTTTTTTTTTTTGGAGCAGCTGGACTGTAGAGCTCATTGCATGAATTTTGAATAATGATAAATTAACTATGCATATCTGTGTTTGTCTTGATAGTTGCAACACTACAGACAGAGGCCTGTTTCTCAGGCAATTCTTGATCTACATTAACATTGGAGTGATATATATATGTAGTACAGCTACTTCAGTGAAGGCTGTGAAGACTAATGAGTGTGTAGTAGTTTACATAAGGACCTTGTAGGACTTCAGTAGGATGTAAAGGTCTACATGATCCCAGTATCCTAAATGCTCTTTTGCCTTTGTCAAGCCTGTCTGTTACAGCTGAGTTGCAGTGAGCTGGAGTTGAGTGGTCTTTTTCCTTGATCTCTTCAAACTTGTCGAACTGGGGAGAATCATGGAAGAGCTTTTTTCCTATAAAGGAAACTGTATCTCCATGGTGTGTAGTAAAATAAAATCGAAGATAGACTTTTTCTTCCACAGATTTCAAGTTTCCTTACACATTTTCAATGTAAGTTGCACTGATACAGCTATTTCAGTGGAAAATCGTACCACTAGTTGGAAATAATGATCTGTGGATAGCTCAGGGCATAAATCATTCTGTATTTCATTACCACAAATCAAGGCAAATGTTATTTAATCTTTAAGGTCTTAAAAGTAAGCTTAAAAATAAAATTTAAAAGCTGAACATGGTTTGAAGGGCTCTGAAAAATTAACAGGCACGATCATAAGCAATCTAGCTGAAGCCATGGGATCTTTGAAATTTGCTGATGTTATCTAAACACCACTCTGCAGCTATTATGTACTGAACCTAAGTGGGGAGAGGTCATGAGATTTCTACTGTTACCCCTTTCCACCCTCACCCCCCCCCCACCCACCCCGCCCCATGTTCGCTTGTTCAGATATGTTCTTTGACAAATTAATTTCCCCAAATAGTGAAGGCTTTCTAGCAGAGATGTTTTTGGCAGGTTTGAGGGTCTGGGGATGAATACTTGCTTATGAAACTGTTTGTTTGTTTATTTAAGGTTGCTAATCTTGCTTGTTCACTGTCAACAAATGAAGATGGAATGAAAATTGTCCAAATGGCAGCTAATCACATAGAGACTTTGTGCCCACAGGTATGACTTTTTCAGTTAATTCTCATTACAGCGCTCTGAGCATACACTTAGGTCTTCAGTCGTGCTCCTTCATTCTAAATTCACATTCCATTTACACAGCTTAGTGTAGTAAATGGAGACCAAATGATAAATCAAAGGCAAATACTCAGTTGATTTATTTTTTTCTTAGTGGTTAACATCGGAATTGTTAATAGTCTGTATTGATTCAGAGTTTTAAAAATCTGTAAAAACTGCAATTGTTCTGTTTCTGAAATTAAAACTGATTAAATGAACGGTGTAACATCATAGGTAAATTGAGAGTATTTTTACTATTAGAAAGCCATACATTTGGTGACCATCAACTTGAAATATTATTACCACTTGATTTTGTTTTTTGTGTATGTGAATGTTAAAGTATGAGTTCTGATTATCCCCAATTCAAAAGCTTGAGCTTCTGTCTTGAGCAAATGAGTGAAAACCAGCACAGCTACAGATAATTTTTTGGTACTTACTATCTTACTGCAAGTGTATTCACTCTATATTTGTCACATTCGGAACTGTAAAGGTATAAAACCTTCTGCAGTTACATGTGTTTAGAGCAAAGATTTTACTGATTTGTGTGAATCTGACCTGAGTGTTTCAGCCTTGAGGCTACCTAATTTCAAGATTGTTAATTCTTTAAGGAACACTGTAGATTACACAGTGGCCTAAATATTTGTACTCTTTTGTGTGTTTGAATGCTAAATTTAGTTGACATAGAAGGTGAAAAACAAATATTAACAGTATGTTCAATTACAAGCTGGAGAAGTCCATTTTATGCCTGTTGAGTAAATGTGAGAGTTTGTGAAAAACTTCTGTCAAGGAAAGGTGATATTCTGAAAATAGCACAGATCAGTGTTTTCAATCATTCAGTTTCAAAGTCTATTTTTATAACTTTTACATTTCTGTGTTTAACATATCACTTTATTTGATTTAATGTGGTACTGGCTTTGTAAGAAGATTGCTGGCTTGTAAGAAGAATTCATTAATAGCTTCTTCCAGCTTCTTTGTTTGTCCAGGGGCACAAGTGCACATTTCTAATACGTTGTCATGCAACCAGATGTAGCTTTTTAATTGAAAACCTGCACTTTCAGTATTGCATCTGATACCAGAAACTCCTAAAATCTCTTTTTGACAAAATACTGATCCTCTCCACAGCCATTTAAGTTGCTAGGGTTTTAATTTCTTATAGTAAAATGGAAGTTTCTTGTTTGGTTTTTTCCCTGTTTTTCGTAAACCTTGAGGTAAAACAGGGCTGAATTAGTTCATGATTATAGATTTGTCTAAACAGAGAATGCAGTGTGCACATGATAAGGTTGTACTACTATTAATGGTGTGTTCACTGTGCAGGATTTGCTGCTTTCTTAGATAAGGACCATTCCCTGTGAAAGCAATTGGCATTTTACCGAAGAAAGAAATAGCAGAATAAGGCTTCTGCATTTTTCAGTAAATCAGATTATGCCATATCATTTAAAAATCCTCCACAGGGAAAATAATTATCTCTTAAGATCCCTGCAGGGCATATCAATTAGAGTTTGGAATGGGGAAATTTGCATGGAGAACTCCCCAATGTTCTTAAATTGTTAGAGTAAAAAATGGGATTTTATGTGCTCTGAAAAATATGTTTCTTGCAGGGAATCAGTGGTTTGGATTGAAATCTGAAATGGTTGAATTAAAACAGGAGAAAAAAACACCCAAAACAAAACACTCCAAACACCAACCAAAAAAACCAGCAACAAACCCAATATCTACAGAAGACACCTTGGAGTGTTGGGAGTTTTGCAGATTTGACCAGCAAAACTTCCCATTCAGCACTGGGGAAAAAAGCAGATACAGAACTGGCAAACCCTGGAGGAAAGTCTTTCAATTGTTAGAATTCATAGATGTGCTTATGTTATATTAACTATACTGTACTGTAGCTAAAACGTAGAGGGTTGATTCTGAATTCTGACCATATTTTTTTTCCTCAAGTAAGATTATTAGCAAGTATTTTGACTGTTCAATAAATTAAATAAGCTAGGCATGTATGTTAGAGCTGATACAAAACACATAATGCCAGTTGTTCCTGAAATTGCATGAATACTTCATGAGAACTGAATTTTGATAATATTTAACGTTAAATCAATAATAAAGGATAGAATAAAGAAATAAAGAGCTGCTAGCATGTATTTTGATGAAGGAAAAATGATTTCTGTTCATGTTACTAGCTTTTGGTTGGGAAAACTTTCTTGAGTGTTATCAGATAGGTAAAATTGACAATGTCACTTGTTCTGTGTGGAATCCTGACATTTACATGCATGAGAAGGAAAGAAAAGGAAAACCCAGAAAAGTGAACAAAATTCTGGTTTTGAACAGCAGTGGTATACATCTGTAGAGCTGTTTTGCTAATGCACATCTTGGGTTTGTTTCCCTTATGCTTCTCAGTTCAGTGGCACATTTGAAGAAATCTCGGGTTCCTCTAATAGTCCTCTGGAATAGGCAATGATACCAGATAGAGGGTAAACCTGTCAATCTAGAGATGGAGGAATACTCTAACTGTAGGAAACCAGAAAGGATCTGGCTTCTCTGTCAAAATTCTTGATGGGTTTTTACATTTACATCATATTTGGGATAATCAGCTTTCAGGTGGTTCAACAAGTATGTCAGGCACACCAGGCTAACCAGAGGAACAAGGGAGAAAAGACTCGGAAAAAACGGTGTGTTTGTGTCTAAGGAGCATCTAGCTTGTTACTTGACCTGGCCTCTGTGTTGGGACTAGGTCCTCTTACTTCTCTTTAGGTAGGCCTCTGGTTTTGCTGGGTTGGGGGAGCTCTGCTGAGGGATAAGCTTGAGGAATAAGGATGCCTTCTGCAACAGGTCCTGAAGGAAGGAGGAGGTGAGAAGGAAGCCGTTGATCAGATCTTGGATGGAGTTGAAGGCTGTAGATATGTGACTTAACCTAGGATAAGGTTACAGTGGTGGGGGAAGAGCAAAGAAGCAAGATTGAACGGGAGCCAAGGTAGGTGAAGGTATACTTGTTCTCTCAGAAGCTTATGTTTGTCAGAAACACAGATAGCAGAGGTGCTGTGATGCACATAATTAGAGATAATGACATTTTCCTCCCTGAGGGAATGGAAGCCAGGGAGTGCCAAGAGAGTTAGTGCAAACAGATCCTGTGCTGCTCTTTTTGAGGGGGAGAATGACTGAGCCTAAAGCTGGAACACATGTTTCAGAATGGAGATCAGAAGTGGCTAGTCTCAAGGAAGCAGCTGGGAAGAGCTTCAGCATGTCAAAGGGCTCTAGCTAGAGCCTTTTTATTAGCATAAAGATCCCTGGAGAGTTTTAAGGAGCAGAAGGTTTGGGCTAGTTTTGGCAGGACCATACCCTAAAAAGCAAATTTTAGGCTCACTGCCTTTGACGATGAGATCATGCTAACTCAGATCTTGTTAGAGCTTGCTATTAGTTGCCAAAATGGCACAGGGTGATTAATTCTGCAGTGAGTCGTGTCTGTTCTGGTACATCATGCAAGGAAACAAAATTCAGGAAAAATACACGAATGTTTGTGGTTTAGCTTAATATATATTTGGTGATAAATAAACTTCAAAAAAATCATTCAATCCCATGCAATATTTTTGTTAGCTATTTAAAAAAGACATGGTATACACTGGTACAACCAGAACCTCAGATCTTAGTGTTCTTAGTGAGTTCTGTTCCTCTCTAAATACTGAGAGGTAGAGACAAACTATCTAGTTAGAAAGCTATTAGGTGAGAAGGAAATCTACATAACAGGAAATCCATTAGAGGTTGAGTTGCTCTTTGTGTTTAAAAAATCAAAATGGAGATGAGGGAAAACATCTGTTAAAAAAAAAAAAAAGTCTGCACCTTGAGCTATTTTAGATGTATGTGAAGGTGTCACCTCATTTCTCTTAACTTGCACCTAACCAGGAATATATCAGAATCTAAAGTAGATATTACAGCATATTTCAGAACTGGTTCCTAAGCCATGAAGGAAGTTTGCAAAGACATAAATGTCCTTCTTTATAGCTAGCTATTGTTGATGCAAAATGTCTTATGTGGAAGACATCAATTCAATGGACATGAAATGCACTCTGAGCCAGTTAAATTTGCAGTCACTTCTGCTGTGAAGTGTGCGCACTCAGTGATACTGGCTCTGAGAAGGCTGCCTGCCTGCCTGAGTCTTACCTTTGTATTCTGGGTATGGGAACTATTGGCTAAAAAGTAGTGCCCATTACACATCATTTGCTGAGTACACATGATGAAGATAGGCCAGAAACTTTGTCACGAGCAAGACAGAGTTACAGCCTGTAGTAGATCTGAGTACTAGGGTTTAAGAACCAGTGAGATGAGTTTTAACCCTGCTTGATGATACCACATGCTCACTCATTTGTTTTCCCCACAGCGTTATGTTCACTAGGTCTCGACTTACATTCCCAGTAGGGAGATTACTGCTAGTCCAGGAAGGTTGGGCAGAAAGTTGTTATGGTTTTGTCCTGTACATCTGCTTGCAGTCATCTGTCTCAGGCCTTACTGTCCAGGGTCCCTGGATGTCTCTCAGTAGGTGTCTGCATATTTTCCTGACCTCTGGGATGTTTCCTCACTTCCAGGACTGTTTCTCTAGCCAGGATCAGCCATTTTTGGGTCCCCTAAACCCTTGATATTTAACAATCTAAGTGTGTGTGTGCAGAAGCATGAAGTGTGATCAACCTCCTGGCTGTTTCGTGTCTCTTTATTAATTGGACAACTCAAGATATGTCAGTTCTGTTTAGTTGAGATTTTAACAGAATTTAAAACCAGCGCATAGCAGTTGCAGCTAGCTAGTACCAGGCTTGAGCTTGAGAGTTCAGACCTTCTTCCCCTGCCCTTGTTATCTGCTGCCTCTAAGTGTTCAGAATTTAAGCTATTTTTTGCCTGCCACAGCTCTACACCATTCTGAAGAAACCCTTTGGAAGTAGGGGAGGTGAGTGGACTTTTAATGACAGAGCGTCAGCTGCACAGCCACTCTAAGACCTCATGGCTCTCAGGGATCCAGGTGGATGGCTTATTCATATTGGTTTATTGAGTTTGTAATATTATGGTTAGCAGGGACAGGTGGACTGACTTTGGCCCCATAATTTGCTCTTCTTTATCCAAATTCCCTTAGAAGAGTCCATCTTCTATTTAGGCTTCTAAATTCACTGATCAGAATGTAAGAAACTGGTTAATACTTCTGTTGTTCTCAGTGCTATTTACAGGAGAGCTCAAATCGCCTGATTTCACTCGTGAACTCCTGCACAACTTAATGGGGTATTTGGGAGAGAGGTAGCTGTCTTTGTGATAGGTTAGAAAGGACACAAGGTGTTATGGTGTGTTCCCACTCTTGCAGGATGTCGCAGAAATTTCCAGTGCTTCTGTTTAAATTTCAGAGCATAAAAATATATGTATAGACCCATCTCCCCTCACTCTAAAAATACTCAGGTTCAAAAGATTAATATTCTGTTCATATTTCTTTTTGCTTCTTTCCTGAAAACAGCCCTGTTAGTATTCTGCTCTAAATCAGGCTGATTATTATTTTGGTTTGCAGTGCATTAGGACCGGTTTTGGGTGTCTTACTTTTTGCTGGGTTTGTTTTGCTAAGATGTAATTTTTCTTTCAATATAGAATTCAATGCAGAAATTAGATAAAACACAGAATTACTACTTTTTAAAGGGGGACTCTCCCCTTTACCGCAGAAAGAACATTCTGTTAAACATCCCATATCAGTGCAGTTCTCCATGTGAAATTTCATCACTTTCACTGTCCAAATCAATGTGTTTATTTCTAGGCAGGTATAGCTGTCATCTTTTAAGTAATTGTTTGGATTATGTTACTTAATACCACTCAGTAAAATCACACTGCAAAAATCTACTGTTAGTAAATTGTTAATAAAATGACTGACTCCCAAAATCCAGTTTAGATACAGCCAGCAGTCAAAAATCCTGCTGATACCTGTCTGAAAACAGCTACCGTTATTGTACAACCCTGCTGGTCACAGATTGGAACAGGCAATGTGTGTTATGTGTTGACCTGGGTTACCTGAGCCCTGATCTATAACATCCTTAATGTATGGTATGTTGGGTTCATTGTTGCAGTTGGTTTTTATTTTCATATTTGCTGTTCTTTCCCCTCCTACAATACTTTTAAAAAATTATACTAATGAATAATAATGCTTGGCACATTTGTGGATGATACAGCTCTAATTCTCAGTGCCATCTTTTCTTGCTGCTTGAAACTTAATATGTTGTTAGTTATTTTTAATATTGCTTGGTATGTGACTACTAAAGATAGAAGCCAAAGTTTTTGGCTGTGTGAGTTTGTAAATACATCAGTGTGGTAGTTCAAGTAACATGGAGAGGTGTTAGGGTAAGCAAGATGCTGAGTTGATCATTGGGAATATATATATGTCATATTTCCAGGCCATTCACATACTGATCTGACAGGTGTCTTTAACATTTTGTATTTGGTTTGTCCAGACTGTCTGGAACTGACTGCTGTGTTTTGATGTTACAGATCTGCATCTCTAGCGAAATATGTACCTGCAGTGAGGAGAATGGCAAAAAATGCCAAGACTCCTTGCAAGAAACCAGCCCCTGCATCCTTTCTTTCTTTGAATTTTTGTAATTTCGGCACTGTTGAAGTTATGCTTTGTTTCTTTTCTCTCTAGGAGACAGTATTAATCCTGTTGCATTTTTTAGGATCATGTGAAATGACCTGTGTTTATCAGTAAATTCAGAAATACTGTGGAACCAAGAGTTGAGGAACTGGGAGTTGTTTTTTGGAAAGTGTGCGTGTACGTTTGTCTGTTGAAGATCCAGACAAAGCATCTCTAATCCAGTCCACAAACCACATGTATTCTGTTCTCTTCCAAGGTACATGGGAATTCAGTCTTTCCTTTGAGCTGTGTTTTGATTAACATGTGAATTGTTTAGCCCTTTTTGGTTGGTACAGGTAGATGGATATTATTTGCTTCTGTGTTACTTTGTACAAAGCAGGTACTGTGTTGACCAAACCTGAAAATTCTTGCTCATGAAAATGAGACTTGATAGCTAATAAGTGGGCAGCACCTTTTGATGTGTTACAGGTATTGGAGTTTAATTATGTATTTTATGATGCTGTGGCTTTTTGAAGCTAGCAGTTCACGTTTTCTGTGTATTTACTTTTTCATGAGAGAAAATCAATCATCCATTTTATTATCTGCTCTGGTACATTAAATGGTGGGGGATGCTGAAGAAGTTTTTTATTAGCCTCGTAAAAACTCTTCACCAATATTACTTTAATAATGACAATTGTTTCATCTTGGTTCAGCTGTCTGTGTGGCATCTCATTTTATCTGTCTTAATACCATTTTCTTCAAATACAGTAGCCTTGTGCAAGGGCAGAAGTAATGGGGGAGAACATAGTAAGTCAGTGAGCTCTATACCATCTGCTGTGAGAAAAAAATGGATGTTAGTATCTCTAACAATATGAGACATCTTCTGAAGTACCATCTCCAGCCTTTCAGCTGAGAGGTTAATTAAAAGTACATATCATGCCTTATCAATAATATTTATAAAACTAAAGGAAAGGTATTTTGGTGATGTGTTGAAAAATGCAGGTTTTCACCATATTAGCGAAGTCTATACACAATGCTGCTGAATTTAATGAAGTTGTTGTTATTAACCTTGATAGCTGTGGTAGTGGGCTTGAACATTCCCATGTTCAATTCCTTCTTTTACACTTCTGTTCCACAACCAGTTTAGTCTGGTGTAAATCATCAGTGCTGCTAGAGACTTGATCTCTGTCCCTACTTTCAAGCTGTTATTTCTACTTTCTCTTCCCTTGTGACTAACAGTAGCAATCATACAGCTATGCAGTGATCTGGATCAGGAAACTGATGCAGCTGAGAATTAATCTGGGAAGCAAGTAAGAAGGTTAGATTTTATTCAAGTCAGTTGTCTAATGTAGTTTGCTGTATGAACACTGCTCGCTGGCTCAAGGGAAGGAATGAGGGAAAAGGAGTCTAAAGGAGGAGCTGGCCACTGCAGACTAATACTAGGTTGAGCAGGCAGTGGCACAGTTGTGGTGTTGGAGGTTAATGTTTGTTTTCACTATTAGTAGATAGCTGTTGTTACCAGCTACTGGGAGACATTGCATGGAAAAAGTTTAGTCTGGTCCTCAAGTGTCATAATAACGTATGATCCTATTTGGATGGGTGATCCTTTGTACCATCAGAACACTGCAGTCTTAATGTGATGGACAATGTGCAGAAAAGGAACATGTACAAAAAACAGGTGTGTTCTGGTTTCCAGTCTGGCTACTTGACAAAGACTGAAAATGATACAAAAAAGAAACCCTTTCTCTTATCCTTTGGCATAATTTACTGACATTAGTAGTTGTAGGATGTTACCTTTTTCCGTTTGTGGAAATTGAGGTTTGCTGTTTTAAAAAGATGATAAAGCATGTGGCGTTTCTAGCTTGTTGGGGTACTATGGAATCCTAAAGCTGTGGGTCACCAAAATGTATTGAAGGCCTAATGCTTTATGCTCTTATACAAATAGACTCAGCTAGGTGTTTGCTTTGGCATGAACTTCTCCGCAAAACAGTTTGAAGGGGAAAAAAAAATAATTCTGACTCTCAGATTTCCCCTCAAAGTCTCATGTTGGATGTGGCTGCTTGGCTATTGTATGATGGTACTTGGAGAGAAAATAATTAAGTACAAAATGCCTTGAGGTTTTCAGTCTCAACTTTCATCTTCCAGCATCTGTTGTGTTAGAACAGAATCCTCAACCAATTCTCAGTTTGTAATATTAAATAAAAATACCATAATAAAAAGTTGAGTAGCCTGAACTTCTGTAGCAATACAGAAGCTGCTCTGTTTTATCCTCTCATCTGCTTGCCCCACCTGCAGTTAGTGGACATAAGACATGAGAATGATCGAGTTTTAAGTTGCTGGAGGGCATTTGCTGTAGATTCATACTGCACAAAAGTGCTATGAATGTTTTATAAACAATTTATTTTCACTTGTGCCTTTGAAACTTGAAAGTGTTAGTCCTGGAAAGGTATTTCTTTTTTATCTCTTCACCTTCATCCTTTTTTCTGAATTTATAAGTTTTCCTGAGATGCCACATTTTGTTGGTGACAGTCCTGCAGCAGAATGCTGGGGAAGGAAAGAAAGGCAATAAAACATCGTTATTAGAGACTTGTGATTAAAAAAAACCTCTGCTGAGTCTGGGGAGGAGGGTGGTCATACATTAGGAAAGCTTAGGGTAGTACAAGACAGCAAAATAATACTGCTGTTAAGAGATGTAGTTTTGCACGGTTTTTGAGAGAGGGGTGGACAACAATGAAGAACAGAGAATATAAATAGGTATAACGTACAGTAATAGAGAGGTATAAATAGCATAGGTTGAGAAGGGAACACATTTTCCTTGTTGAAACAAGAAGCTAAAATCATTGATACATGGTTCCATCTGACACAACTTTGTTCTGTGCATTGGGCATATCACTATTATCGACTCTTTACCTAATTTTGAGGTGTTTTTCAACTGGAATACTGGAAGTGTGGTGGGGGTCCTCGTGGGTGCTTCAGCACCCTGAAGGCAACAGGTGATGTAGATGGTGGGGAACAGATGCCAGCAGTTAGTCTGGCAAGCACCAAAGGAAGTGAATGAGGAAGACATGAGTTTAAGGTAGCTGCAGCATCAACAGGGTGGGGCTGCATGGTCCACGTGCTTGTATGTGTGTATATGTCATATGAGCTGCAGCTAGGGGTCAAGCTTTTTGGCAGTTTTTAGTGTTTTCTGCACAAGCTTGGAAAGCAAAGGGATGAGAATATTATTTTTTTTTCCTCTTTTCCTTGCACACCCACCTTTTCCCTCTATCACTGATGGCAGGGTCAGACTTAATGATTTGAGGAGATCCTAGCATGTCTCTTAGGGAAGTGTCTGACTTGGAGAACTGCAAAGACGTGAAACTTACAAATTTTGGCTGATTCATATCTCTGATGAACTTCCAAGTTTTTAACTTGAGTTTTTACTTGGTTCCTATAGAAGTAGCATCAAATTCAAGACAGCAGATGACTACCCTTGTGGTTTTGTGATTTCTTCCTGGAAACTAAAATGTTAAAATGTCATTAAAGAAGGCAAAGAGAGGTAACCTAATCTGCAAGTGGATTTTCTGTGTTGTATTTGCGGAATGATAAACACAAAGTACATTTGGCAGTTTGACTATCTGCTTTACTAAATTCTAAATTAAAAGTCATTAGGAAATGTATCAGAGGAGCTTTGGAAGTAATAGTAGCAAGTACATCATCAGTTTTTTTGATTCCTGTATTTCTTAGATGATTGTATATTATTGTTGATACTGATGCAGAGTCTGGGCTATTTACTGTTCTGAGTTAGAAAAAGCTTCATTTAGCATCCTAAGGCTGTCACTACTATTTTAAACAGAGCAATTTCAAGCAAAGTTTTCTTTCTAATTTCTTTGGAACTTGCTGTGTTGATGTGACATGCTAGCTGGGTGTGAATTTACATTTGCATTTATGCATAGAATAGGGATAAGGTATGTGTGTTTCTCATTATACCACTTCTATCTCCTTTCCACTTTTCCTGGGAACGTGCAAATGAATGTTAAATTAATACTTAGTCACAGTGACTTTGTGTTCTACTATAACATCACTGAAATTCTTGAAGAATGCAGACTCTGTTGCTGTTGATGCTTGATCCGTATCTCCAAGGCAGAATTATTACCCATATGTGCATAGTATTCTGGGAAAGATGCTCTCATAAGGAATTTTTTTCTGGGTAGCACACTGCATTCTTCCAACACTTGTTTTACCTGTACCTAAATCATGGCATGTATAAATAATTAGTGACACTTCAAAAATCACCCCATTTCTAATTTCCTTAACGGTGCATCTTTCTATTGGAGGAAATAGCTTGCCTCTTTCTTGGTCCTATTCTAAATTAATATTCTGCTGGGGTTTCTGCATGTGGGAAACAAACTAAAGGACCAAAGACATTAGAAAAATAGTACCAACAACTGGGGGGGAAAAAAAGTAGCCATTTGATGGTGGGTGACATAAAATTTAGGTAGTGTTGGGTTTCTCTTTTACAGGATGATAATGTGAATGATGTGTAGGGATGTAATTTCATTATTATGAGTCTCTTCACTTGGGCTTCAGAAATGATTCTTAATAACAGAGGAATAAAGAATCCTTCCTAATTTGGCAGGGTTGGGAGGGCGGAGATTTTCTTTGAGTTTCTCATTAGCTGCCCTGAGCTATGATCACTGTCTGGAAGGTAACAAAGGTTTTGTGTTGTTTTTTTGCACTTCTCTCAGCTCATAGGATGTACAGACTGTGTGTGAAATATGGGACAGGAAAACTAGGAGGAAATGTGGAAATACTTAGCTTAAGTTAATGTCATGCGTACCTGCTAAGATATTGACAACATGTTGTTTTCAATTTTCACCATTTTCTCAGTTCTTTTTGGTTTTGGGTGGGCTTTTTTCTTTGGGGTTTTTTTGTTTGGCTGCGGAGGAATTTGCTTGAGAGAAATTTGGAAAAAAGTGATTTCAAACTGTCTTGGTGGGAAATATTTCACTGGGGAAAAAACCTGAACCCCACCAATACAAACCACTCAAAATAAAGCAGTGAGGATCTTTGGGACTCTAATTTACCAAGGTGACAAAGAAACTGCTGTTGTTTTATCATCTTCACTTTGCAGCTACTTCAGTGTTACATATCTGGTGGTGTGACATAACATTTGCTTTGGAGAAACTTGTAAAATCTTCAAGGAGTTAGTGATAGTTTTATGCTCTTACATATGGAAGTGTATATCCCCGAGAAAATGATTATTCTCTTTAAGGTACAGTATTCCACTTCATGTATAGGAATGTAACCAAAACCTTCTTACACTTCTGCAATGAAGTCATGATGTTGATTCTTAGGGGCTAATTCCATTGATATATAATATATTACTGGAAGTAATTCTCTCCTCCCTTGTTCCTGAATATATAGACTATATCCTACTTGTGATGCATTTGCATAATGCTCATGATGCTGTCTTAATCTGTTAGCTCCCAGACCTGTGTCTTTCAACTGCTCTCAGTGTGCTCGTTGTTTCTCAAGCCTATTTTCATGTATACCTTTCCAGGATGAATTGATGAGAATTATATTTCAGTTTTTCAGGTGAGGTGATGCCATTATGTAGTGCTTTCAAGAGTATTCTTAGGGTTTGCCAGATTGCACAGGCAACTTGATGTGTACTTGTAGAACATTTTGGGTTTGTCAAGAGCAACCTTAGTGTTGCTGGCTTTCACTTTTATTTCCCCCAGATATATGGTCCACATCTCTTTCTGCTAGGATACTAAATAGACACCTGTCTTAAATTACCTTAGTCACTCTGAATTTTAAGTGTCCCTTTCAGTTAACTTTCTCAAATATTGAACCGTTAACCCACATAGCTCCTGATACCCAGTAATTCAAGTTAGGTCTGGATTACAGGATGGTGGTAGTTGTCCTGGTAAGGATGTTTACCCTAATTAACCTCTAACAGTAAGAGGATGTAATACAGAGAATATTCTAACCGCATGGCTAAAGTAACAACATTAGGACAAAGACTTGACTTTATTCATGTGTAAAGCCAACTGTAGCTGAAGCTTGAGTGATACAGTTTCAATGAATTAATAAGCTATCAGAATTTAAATATTTCTCACAATATTGGCTTTTCTTAATTAACCTCAAGCAGGCTCCCTCCATTGCCAGTCCTGCTGTTATTGAAAATAATAGTGAAGTGTTGGTTCTGGAAGCAATCCTGCTAGAGAAAGAAAGAAAATAGTGGGTGTGGGCTCTTTGGCCTATTTTTTTTTTTTTTTTTTTGTTCATAGTTGTGCTGCTTTAGGTCCCTCAAAAATTAACTGGATGAGAGGATCAGGAAAAGAAGATTTGAGTGCTTGTAGGCTGCAGCAGAGAGAAGAAAACCTGGCAAGGTCCTTGCAGCCTGCAGTGGGGGGCCAGTAGCGTGCAGTGAGGCCTCAGGAGGAAAGAAAAAACTTCCAGGGACCAGAAGGGGCAGGGTCGTGCTTACTGCAGCTTAGATCTTTGACTGTGGTGGCAACGGGTGAAAAGTTGAAGCTGAGCTCTTCTGTCTGCATGAGTGACGTGGAATATATTTGAGGATGACTTGTCAGTCAGTCCCACTTGTTCACCAGACTGTTTCTACGTACTCTTTCCAGAGGCACTTTAGGGATTTTTGAATTCTATGTTCCCATGTCTGTGTAACTCTCCTAAAGCTTTCTGCTTGTCTGTCTATTCAGTAACTCATTTTTGTGTCAAGTTGGAAGCTCATTGTCTTCAGCTCTTGATTTGTTTTGCTCAGGCCATAGCATAGTTCATAGATGTTACAGGAAGTGTAGGGTAATGGCCTTTAAACAAATGACAGCTGAAGAAGGTTGTCTGTAATGGTGACAGTTCTGTTAGAAATCCCAAGCGGGAATGAGGAACTAATTGGGTGGATTTAATTTTTAGTAGGTTGGGGTTTTTTTCTTGCTGCTGTTCTGGTTGGGTTTTTTGCATAATATATTTAAAAATGTACATGAAGCAACAGTTGTAGCACACATGTTGAGCTTTACTGATATTTTTATTTTTTTTTTAAATTTCAGTATATAAACTTAATCCATGTGTGATTATTTTACCAAATATTCAAAGACTAATTGTAGTATAGTTACACTGCAGTTGTTCTGGTTCCATTGCAGTTGTACTTTATATATGAAATCCAATAAACGGAAGGTGATTTAAGCTTCGTTTTTATATTGTCATTTCAGTATGCAGCTGACTTAATTGATAATTATGGGTGTATTGATAATTATGGGTCTTGTATTCAGACACAGGGGGTTTTAATGCATAACGCCTTTTAAGATCAAGTCCTGAGACTGTAGACTCCATGGAGAGTTTCCTTTATGCCTGCATGCTCCAGAAAGCCTTACTGTAGCTATATGAGTATAACTTGTGCTGTTGACAGTATGGTTTATCCCAGTTTGATCAGCAAATTTTACTATCACCAGTGCTGATAATTTTTATACCACTGTGGTTGGTATAGTGTGATGGAGCATTTACACAGCCTAAGGAGATGCAAAAGATGTGTACATCTCTAAAGAGCATTGCTATATCAAGACTCTGTTTTGATTATTTTTTTTATTTCCTCTTTCATGTATCAGGAAGACTTGAGGATTATTTTAGCCTTCCATTTCAAGAATTTGCTTTTCTTGAAATTAAAGTTTGCATTTGAGAACAAATTGCTCAAGACTTGATAAAATTACGTATTCTGACAGAATCTTTTTGTAATTGTCTAGTTAGAAAATTGAACCTGTAGCTAAAATTGTTTAAAGTAATTCACCAATGTTATGATTTTCCTTGATCCTAAGTGAGATGCTGGATACTGTGTGTATATCTACTACAAAAAAATACAGTTTGTGGAACGATGTTTTCTGGCTGAGTGGAAAAATGCGCTTTTGATTCTTGAAATAAACAAGGGGATTTTTGTAATCCACCCCCTCTGCCTTTGAATATCATATCCAAAATGTTCCCTGGATCATTTACAGACACTGTATTCAATAAGGCAGAAACAGAACTGTTTGTGTCTTTTGGTTACTTCAGTTTCAGTATTGCAAAATAGAGAAAGTGGAAGTACTTGATTACAAATTTCAAGCAAATCAGGCACCTCTAGGCTGACTGGCAAAAATCTCCCAACATACTTTGTGGTCTGCTGTCTACTTCACTTGTCAGGTCAAGTGAATTAGTTCTGGAAGGAAGGTGCTGTCAGATGGATTTAAAAATCAGTCTTTAAGTGTTAAGTCTGTTTTGTCCTCTGTCTCCAAAAACAAAAAAAAACAACCCACAAATGAGAATGCTGAATACTTCATTTTTGGTTCTTTTACACTTCCATAACATTTGAAACTAAAATAATGGGAATGTCTCTTTTATAATCATTATTTTTATTTTATTGTCTCAGAATATTCAATTAGGGTCTCTGCTCAGCCCCTGAAGTGTTAAACATGACGTCACATGCCTTTCCTGTAGAAGGTTTCCAGATGCATTTAGAAACGTGCATCTAGTCCCTATATGAAACCAGGATATAGTTGTGTATGGGGGTAGGGGAGCTTTAGAGGACCATGTTTGGTGTGTGTGTTTTTGGTTCGGTAGGGCGTTTTTTGTTTGGTTGGGATTTTTTTTCTTTGTGTTTGGTTTTGGTTTTATCTTCCTCAAGAGCGCACCATTCCTTTCAGCAGTGCTAGGCTTTGTTAGGAGGTATGCTTTTGAGTGAAATTACATAAATTATTTTAATAAAGTAAAAAAACTTTATCACAATGTAATAAAAACGTATTTCTGTGTATCACTCGCAACCTCTGCCTAGACATCAGGAGATAAAGCTATTGAGGATTGTATTTAATTCCTAGCTTGGAGTACCAGATCAATAATAATGTTCATAGTATCGTTGGCAATTCTGTTTGTTCTTGAGGGGTCGCTTTACTCATGTGCTCGTAATTTATTTGCAAGATTCTTGGCCAGTTGCTTGTAATAACAATATAGAAATTAAATCTGCCCTTAATGGTTGGTATCAAGAAGGCCTGTGCTAGATTTGAACAGTGGGTTAATATATACCAGCTTTGTTCAGTGACCTTTTCTCAAAGTTTAATTTAAATTACCTAATAATCTCAGAATAAATAAATCTATATTTAAATTCTAAAGTTTATTACCAAACATAATCTATATCATATCAAACCAAGTGGCTCTAGTGAAATCCCTTCTACCTGCTTTAAATGCTTGGAAAGGAGGAAGAAACAGAATCATAAAGTTACTTAAATGCTAGTTCTGCCAAAATAGAGAGATAGTGCAAATAGGACTTTGAAATTTTATGTTGCATCAGAATTTGTCCTAAGTATTTTAACCACTGCATTTAGTTTTTTAGGGATTGGTGTTTTCTTATTATTGCATCATTATTTCTTGCTGGAATTTTTGAATCTCTGTCTGAAGCAATAGGTCTCTTAATCTTTTCTGAATATAATGTGAAAACTTATGGCCATGTGGTTATCCCATCATACCACCTGTACACCTACCTCCTCATAACTGTCAGTACTTGATAATAGTGCTGAGAGAGAAGTTTTTCAGGATGTTGTGAAGAGAGAGTAGTGTGCTGTGGATGGAGCTTTCCCTGTTTTCAGAAGAGGAGGGAAGTTTTCTTGTGGAAGTACAATCTTGCTTTGTCACCGATGTGTGAGTTTTGGTAACAGTGATTGAAAGATCTTTCCTAACTTTGCATCTCTTTTTAGCTAGTTTCAGTGAGGGTAGATTTCACCTTTTAGATTCAGTGAAGAATTAAGGTTGATTTTATTAATAAACATAGCAAGTAATTCCTTTACTCTTGGAAGGCACCTACCCCTTGGGTAGAATTTTTCTGTTGTCTAGAGCTGCGTTATCAACATGATCTCAATTTTATTTAATTATATTGACTGAAACACATTTTATGATTAAATATTTCATATACAAGATAATCAGCTTTCAAAGCTTTTAAATTGTTAGGGGGCTTTCATATCTTTGTAATTTTAATGGCTTTTTATGGCAGATGCTAAAGCAACAGTGTCATATATCCCTGAGCCTTTTTATCATTATAGTGGGGTTATTTTGCTTGCAAGTTTGTTTTTTGGGTTAGTAGTAAATATGGATGCCTTTTTACAGAGCTTGGGTGCCTGGATATTTAAGCTCCCCCACTGCATTGTTTGAGAGAAATAAAGGCACAGCTTCACAGAAATAAGGTTCTGCACAATTTTCTGTTAAAAGAACAAAACCAGCAGACTGCCAGCGTGTTTCTGTGGTTTCTTTAGTAGCAATCCTTGTGTCAAGAAATACTATTTCATGATGTGGCTACGTTATCTATTGGTAATTATCTGTTTAAATTTCTGTTACCTGTCGTAGAGCATCCCTGAGACGTGAGTCGCTCTTGCCCCAGAAGGAGTCAATGTTAGTAACTGAGGACGTATCATATAATTATTCTGTAACTGTGCATTACAGAATTATAAAATAATTCAGGTTGAAAGGGACCTTAGGGTGTCTGTAGCACAACCTTCTGCCCAAAGCAAGTTCAGTGCTGAATTTCAGACTGGCTTTCTCTAAACTTTGACTGGTCAGCTCTTGAAAATCTTCGAGGACAGAGACTGTGCAAACTCTTTGGGTAACCTGTTCCACTGCTTGACTTGCTTGTTCCACTTAACAGTAAAGTCTGAAGAGCATTGTTGCCTGTACTTTGGTTAGTTTGTGCTTTTCATACTAATCTGTTTTAAATATTAGTCACTGTAAACACTGTAGCTTTGTTTACTGCGTAGTGTGGGTAAAGATGCCAGTGGAGGAAGGAAGATGAGGGACAGAATGTGGAAACAACCAGAAATGTAAATTCCGTTTTAGAAGCCTCTTTTTATGGGGACTCCAGTCTTAAGATCTTGTTTTGAAAAGTGTGAATGGAATTCTGACTAGAAAAGACTGTCATATCAGAAGCACGTTTCTGAAGTTCTTGCTTTTCATGTGGTAGCTACTTTTGAGATGATGTGGCATGTAATTGGAGAAGATACTATATACAGAAAACAGTGAATTAATTCTGGTAGGGTAATTCTTACGGGAGTATGATAACGACGTAACTACTTTTGTTTGTTAGTGCATCAGATGAACTGTGTGACACGTTCATCTTTGTAGCAACCTTCTTTAGAGGCAGGATTATAAGAGGATCCGTGGCATAGGAATCTGTAGGTGATCGAAAGGCTGGTTACTGATGTTGACAAAAGTGAGATAAATTAAATGGATGACAGAGAATTCAGTTATAAATGAGAGGGAGTTTAAATACACTGTATCCCCCATCACTTGAAATTATACACGGTTACACTTAGACTGTAATTACATGTAGACTTATAAGGTATTACTAATTTCTCAGATGAATAAAATTGAGAATATTTATTTCCAAACAAAGCTATACGTGTTCCTGTTTTGATTCAATTGCTAAACCATGTTATCCTGGGGTGAGCTCTTTCAACTTCAGCTCTTTCAACTTCACTGTATTAGCTTACACTAGGGCAAAATTTACCCTTCTTTTCCTGGAGGTAAATTTCTCCAGCATCTTTGAGAAACATTTGACTGAATTTCGCTCAACTGTTACTGTGTCAAGTTGATGGATCTGCCCACTTAATTTTGTTGGAAATTCATGTGCTGGAGGTGCAGATGGATATAAAGCTGGGTGGCCAGCTCCTTTTCAACTGCAGAAAAAGATAATCACCAAACAAAACCCAAGCAATTGATAAAGACTTTTTCTGGATTCGGTTAGAGGGACTGACAGTTTTCAGTATATCCTTATATTTTATTTCTAATAAATTTATGGTTTTCTTCTGCTGTAGTCACTGCCATATTAGACCTTTGCCCTTGCGTTTTCTCCTTGTTGTATTTAATTAAAATGCTGATCAAAGTATCCTCTTGTAATGTTACTCCACCTCTGCTATGCACTTCTTACTCTTCTGTTATCTCCTTTTGCGTGACCTGTTTGATGTTTCGATGACTCATCTTTACCTTAAGGCACCATTTTACTGAACGTTACTTTCCCCCCTTGTGTGACAGGATAGATGTCTGTTGGCATGCAATTTGTTCTTTCTGAAAGAAAGCAGTAACGGTCCCATACTCCAAGGCTACCCCATGAATGCTGTTGAGGTTGTTTTTTTGGTTTTGTTGTTGTTGTCGTTGTTGGGCTTGGACTTTTTTCCCCATTTTAAACCATTATGCACAGGAGTAGCTCCCTGAAACGTACGTCTACTGTGTATGCCTCAAATCTCATTTTAGCTTATCTTTATTTTGCTGTAGTCATCAGCTGTTCAGAAGGTAGGTAGTAGAAGGTATGGAGGATTATCTTATTAGTGTCAGCATTTTGCTTTACCCTCAAGCTTCCCTCAACTTGTGTAATCTTCTGTTGTTGTTCTGTTAACTTTTTGAGACTGGCTTTCCTTTAACGGAGCATGTAGAGTATGGTTTATTCTGTACTTGATGGGGATGTATGTATGTTACTGCAGTACAAGTAACAATAAATGCTGTGCTCAGAAGTGCAAGGAGATATTTGAAAACTATTAATTTGGCTCTTGGTGATATGCCCAAGCAGTAGAGCAGGAAGAATAACAACTTTCTGGTAATGTTTACCTGAACTGTGAGACTTGTAGTACAGAAATACAACACTTGGGACAACATTCGGGGAAAAAGTAATGATAGGTAATAACAGAATTAGAACAGCCTAAATATGCTGTAATAAGGTAGAGTAAGGCTATGTTTAATTGGTCAGCACCAAATTATAACCCTGTTTTAGATCAGGGAGCTGTGATGAAACAGTGACTTCAGATTAGTTTTGTTCTCGTTGTTTCTTGGGGTCAATTCAGATAATGATAAATTTATGCCATAAACGATAATTGGAGTGAGGTAGAAAAGCTAAGCTCCATGAAGCCTAAGAAATTGGCTAAAACTTTTTCAACTCGGTCTCCTCTTCATAAGAATGTAAGAGCCCTGGTGTGAAGTATGTGTTTTTTCTTTTTTGATTTTTCTTTTTTTCACGGGAAAAGAGGGTTTAAAAACTACACTTTACTTGTGTGATAATGTATCTGTTCAAGTTTCTTAGACCGTATTGAGAATACCTTAGTGTATATCATACATGTTGTGGATTTGGGATTTTGTTGTATGTGAGTGCCACTTGAGGCTTCACAATTTTTTGTAACTTCTAGTTATATTTTGTTCTGAACATCAAAATATTAGTGATGTTCAAGTATTTCAAAGGATTTTGAACACATACATAATATAATGTAATAAACAGATAAAGCTTACTGCCAAGTTTGATTTTTCTAAAATCAATTAAAAATATCAGATAATATGAGTCAACAAAAGAAGGTGAGACTGATCTTGCTGAAAAGCATTGTATTGCACTGCTTGGATGAGCAAAAGTGGCAGCTGCCTCTTGCTTGCTGGTTTTGTTCCTGTAGGATCTGAAGTGAATAGGCTTCTACAACACGAACACCAGAATGGTGAATGACTGCTTTTTCAGTCATACTGGAAATGTCCAACAAAGACTCTAATGACTACAGATTTGGAACTACCTATAAGTCTATAAAAAGGAGCCTTTCATGATTGCTGCTCCTAATTTGATGAATCTTGGCTATCAGGAGAGTTCCAGATAGAACAAAGCTAATAGTATACCTGTGCTTAACCAAGCTTTAACAATCTTTCTTATCCCTTAGGTCTGTCACCTTGACATGGTACCCAGGCAAAACAAAGACAAGTGGTCTATACCCTGTTCTGCAACTTAGCTGTGGCAGGATTTTAATTTCATTAATCGCAATCTGAACTGTTTTGCGGAACGTAGGTGTTGTCACACTTGTGGAAGCCACGTTTATTCAAAGTGGAATTAAGTCTTTACTTAACAAGATATTGAGCATGAGAACAATTTACCTTGGGAACCACGAGGACCTTTGTCACCTGAAATATTTAATTCAGGATTAACTGACTTTCTGTAGAATGTAACTGATTAAACTTCTAGCTGTAAACTTCCTGAGGGAAGCCTTAGGTAAATTCTGTGGTTTGTGTTATTTAGGTGGTCAACCCACATGATTTGTGGATCTTGTATTGCCTTAGAATCCATCAGTCTGTGTGTGAGTACAATCTCTGTACTGTTAGATGAGGATGCCTGCCTGCGGTATAGTTTTTGCATGTAGTAAAGGTTGAAATGCCTGGAGTCATCTAGATTTTTAAATTCACCCATTTAATAAAGTTGACTACATTCTGTAACAGTTTTGGTGATGTTCCCAAGCAGTTTACCTCTCTTTACTACATCTGGCAAGATAAAAATTTTACAGTTCTTCTGTTACCAAAACAGCTTTTTACATATTCTCATTTGTGGCCGAGCCAATCCCATGGTAAGTACACCAAAACAAGGAAAATCCGGGAAGAAAAAGTCTTCATTGTATTCAACCAGAAATAGGATTTGACTTGCAGATAATACGTTATTGGGAGCTTGATCTGAAAAGTTAGAAATTATTTGTGTACTATTTCAGTTGTGATGGACAAATTTTAAAACCTAAGCTGTTAGTGTGGTGAATGGAAGATCCTGTTTTGGTTTAACAAGCTCAGAGTATTTAACTGAGTGCTGGTACTTGACCACACTTTCTTCCAGCTTTGTAACCCATCTTCTGGACCCCTTGAGCAGCAGACTCTGGTATTGTTGTATAGCCAGTGCTCTCAATGCTTTATTGCTAGCTCATGTTGTAGACTGTTCAGGTGTATGGAGGAGGGGATCTAATACTTGCAAATCATGCAGAAGTCTCTGTGCTGCAAAGTGTAACTTTGTGAGGACTTCTGTGCTTGTTTCTCATGGGCGGTGTGAGAGAAAGCATGCCGGTTACACGGTTTCTGAAAGCTGTTGCAAGTTTGCCCGTCTCACAGTATGGTTTAGGAAGCAGTTCTGAGATCAGAGCAACAAAGACAGAACAGATCTGCTCCTTCTGTGTTAGCTAAGTAGTATTTCTTCCTGCTTGCAGCAGATCTATGCAGTCCATATCCTAGAATCAAAATTTGGGCTGGATGTCCACCTGACAGAAGCTCAAAATCTTTATTGTAAAATCCCTAGCATGTGCAGGGATTGGAAGTGAGATTTTTTTGGGTGTGTTTTGCATATTAAAAAAAGTACCATGAATTGTGAAGAATTACATGCTAGTTGCTTGAAAAATGCTTTCCAAAAAGGGCTTTAATTTGAGGCTTAACTAGCATTGTAAAGTATTTATATATTTCTAACATTTTCAAATGCTTACAGTTGTAATGAATATTTTTTCAGTACTAAATTAATCATCCCAACTCTTTTAAAATGCCCCACAGTATGTAGATGATGCCTGTTTGATGCTAGCCTTGGTGCCTTTTCTTCCTTGCAGTATTAGAACTTCTGCTCTTCTCCTGTACTATTACAAATGGCTGTTATCAAGTCAGGAAACCATTTCATTTTAGCTCTATTTTGATGTCACATTGGTGTCATGTGTACTCCACTTCCCTTCTCCTCTTTCTTCCACCAATACAGGATCCATGGTTTAGAGATTTAAAATATTCCTGGCAGATGTTTTAACTAGCCTGCTTTTAAATACCTCAGTGATGGAGAGTTTAGTGTCTATCCAGACAGTCTGTTGGTTTTTTTGTGTGTGTATTAACTGTCCCTTCAGTAGGCATTATATTTAAAAAAAACCAAAACAAACCCAACCAAACAAATAAGCAAAAAACCTCAAACAAATGCAAAACCCCAACCAACCAAGCAAAAAAATCCACAACAAAAAACCCAACAGAAGAAACCTCAATAACTGTCTCTTCTGCTACAGTTCTGTTTGGTACTTCTCGACCTATTCCTGGTGGCAGAGATTGCGGTTTTATTTCTCCTACTTAGCAGCTACTTACAGATTTGAAGTACCAGTACTATCACAGTCTTTCCTATAACAAATTAGCAACATTAAGAATTGCTAGTATTAGGCTGGCCAAAATGGCGTTCTCATTGCTAATGTACCAGTCTTTTATGGCTTTTTCCAGGACCAATGTGCAATTTGAACCGTTTCTTCCTTTTTTTTTTTTTTTAAAGTGGAAGATAACTTGGAATATATTTAATTGGGGATGATGTTTTTTCTTCTCTTCTGCTTTTCCTCCTCTGCCTTTTAATTCTTTCCCATTTATTTGTGTACACAGACATTGTCCTGTTATGTTGCACGTTTTCTGGGTATAATTTTGGAGTAGTTACAAGCACCCACCATTAACAACATTGCTTGGCTTATAAATTCTTGTTCTGTGTTTTTACTGAAATTCTTCGTTTTCTCATGATGTATTGTGTACCGGCTGATGAAAGCAAAGGTTAAGATAGAGTAGGACAAATGTAAATGGCTGTCAGCATGGCTTGTCCCTTTGAAAAACAAACACTGAGTCTTGTCTCAAGGACAAAGGAAACCGTTTTCTACTAATTCCTAAAATGGTTAAACTGCTAATATTATTTAAAAAAATACATGGAAGTACAGTATTACTATTACTACACTGAATTTTCTGTTTCTGTATTCTGCATTTCCTACAGAAGGTGCATCACAGGCAGCATTGCCTCTCAACCTAAGAGGTTTGGGCGCTGACCTCAAGCTTGGTAGGGTTACTCTTGTTCCACAGAAGTTTGAGAGGTGCTGAAGGATGTGATACGTACTGCCACCAGAAGTGATAATCCTGATGTACCAAATGCAGAATTGTTACAAAAACCTGGTCTATGTGCAAGTCTTGAGTCACCATTTTTTCTTCCTCATTTTCCATGTCTGGGGCTTAAAGTTAGTCATTAATGAGAAGGTTTCTAGTCTCATGAGAATAGCGTTTAGGAACTGAAAGCTCAGCCCCTTGTCAGTTTTGAAGGGGACAGGAGAAAGCATATTAGTGCAGACCCTTTCCTCATATAGTTTATCTGTTCATTTGCGCATGTGTGGGATTTTTTATTACATTTTTACCAAGTCACTTGAACTAGTGACAGTCTTGCAATACCTTACAGTTCAGAAATAAAGTTGTCTTAGCAAATAAAAACTTCCATTTTATCCTGTTGCTGAAGCACCTTCAATCCAATAGAAACCTTAAGCAGTGGACTCGGATCACAGCAGGTCCTGAGGCACGTGGTAACAAAACTGAAAAGGTGATATGAAGCATACTTCCTAAACTGCTTACAGTTGCATCTTTTGAATTCTAAGCATTTGTTTTCATAAACAAAGGAAGTAGTTTGTATTACTGGTGAAATTGGAAGTCTGTTGAGACCAGCTTTAGCATAGTATGTTATTGCCTCCTTTGAATACTCCTTTGAAGTATTTATTCAAAGTGCATCTTTAGTGCCAAAGGTAGTACTATAACAGAGGGATATGCTGAACACTTATCTTTATAAAAATTAACCCTAAAAGCTCGTAAATTCCCTGCTTTAACTTGGGGGGAAAAAAAATGAAAAAATCCATGCCTGCAGAGCCTTCAGCAAAAGCAATGCATGTAAATGGAAATTTAAGCCTTCAGCAGCTTGAGTGGTCTGTTGACTTATTTGAGAAGCCAGAAGCAATTGCCTATGAAAGCATAAATAAATGTCTGCAGGAAGAGACCCTATGTTTCCGAAGAACTGATGCTGCTAATGAATAGGGCATGTGGGAATGTAAGCAGAGGGTTTATTATGGTAGTTTGCTTATGTCTAGGAGATAGGCACCTTAGTTTGTGTCTTTGAATCGGGCTTCAAAGTCCCTGGTGACTAATTTTTAATGTCTGCATTTAGATGGGGTATAAATGATCAACCTTTTAATCCGTGTCATCATTGCTGTGCTATTGCTGTTTTTTCAAATGTTAGAAATGATATGTGATTTTTAGAAGTGCTCTAAGCTGCACTCAACATTGATTTGGGAGAACTTCTCTTCTGATCTCCATGGAAGTCACTATGATGCTCTCCTGCATTGTATTGGAGGAGTGAGTGTTACGTACAAACTGCAATGTAAGGCAACTTCTGTGCATTCAGTATTTTAACTGTATGTGTTTCTTGGCGATTGCATGTAAAAAAACCAATAAATGAGAGTGGGGAATTGGGATTGCGTTTTTCACATAAGAGGCAGAAATGGTGTGCCTGCTTTTAGGGGTAGGGTCATACACCATCAAGACAGATCTGCTGCCAGGTGTTAAAGCTGATCAATGCTTTTGTTACATATTTTGTAGATCTGGAGTATGAATAAAATAAAACTGTAATGTAACACATAATGGAGGGGCTATATTGAAAGGATGAAATCAGACTTTTTAATCTGTGCAGCTACTCTGTTTCTCTTCAGTCTCTCTCCTTCGCTAGACTGCATTAATTTTTTTCAGTCTTTCCTTATAGTTCTATGTTTTTAAGATCTATGATGAAGATATTGATGCTGTTCTGCGTATGGTGGGAGAGAAACTTCTGTGTCTTTCTAGAAATATGGTGTACCAAAACAGATAGAGTATTACACTCTAATTTTTATTGTGCAAAAGCAGAGCAAAGCACTTGCCTCATATTTTTGGGGGTACTTCTGTTTATACTTCTCAGACTTTTGGTTTCTCTGACAGTATTTTGCAACCACTTGGCATGGTGGACTTGCACTTACTGACTCTTGCACTGTAAATGCAGACACATTGTTGCTGCTACTTGTCCAGTTGGTTCCAATTCTATATTTGTTTTGCCTGTGGTAGATTTTTTTTCTTGCTGAGGAATAGGCTGCTTTTGTATTTGTACTTATGGGACAGAATTCTATTTTTTAGATTGCTTGTGGAGTTGGTGAGTAAATCCTGTCCTTTTCTTCATTGTAGTTGCATGCTCTCCTCCTTCTACTTTCTGATAAAGTAATAAGCACATAGTCTATTCTTCCTTATCAAAATTGTTAGTAAAAAGACTCAACCCAGCAGTATTCTTGTGAATGCCTAGTTGTGTATGTTCCTTCATTATGAGAGCACAAATATTAGTAAGTCATTATTTAAATTTCACCAGCTGTGTAAGTTCATGTGATATGTAAAAATACCAGCCAGATAAAACCGATCACGAGGATCGATACTACTGTAAAGAAACCATCAGATTGACTTAGGATGAGGAATTTCCTAGTTCTTATTCTTTGGTGCAGTGATGTGATTACAGTGGCATGATACTGTGAATGTTTCATGAATGTATACTGTCAGCACTGGGGACTAATGTGGTGTATTATTTTTATTCTACCTCTTTTTTGCTTTATAGGGTATTTTGTCTTAAAACCATTCTCCCCTTCATAAGTAAACAATATTGATAAGGGAAAAAAAGGTTAGTGGAAGGTTAAGGTTCATCTTCTACCTGGCATATGTATTAGTTTAGTTTATATAATGTTTAGATACAACATGAACAAAAAGCTGCGTTAGGGAAAAAAAAACACCCTCTAGCTAATTAACTGATTGAAGAGGTATCCATAGAAGTAATCACTTTAGGATCCAGTGTTTCCATCTGCAATTAGTCTTTCCTGGGAGAGATGGAATCTACTTTCCTCATGTGAACATAATTACTAATTTTAGGCCTAACGGATTTAGAAATGTCTGCTACTTTTACATAGATATAGTATGTGTTTAGTCCCGTGCCACTGATCCTGAGAGAGATATATGTTGTCCTGGCAAAACCTTCCACTTTCACATGACAGAGGCTGATAATCTCTCTTTCACTGAAGAAAGAACTCTGTGATAACAGAGGTTAAAGAGTTTAAACTCAAAACTGAAGTGGCATATGCTGTACCGAGAAGTGTGTGCCTTATGTAAGTAAAAACTTCCTGATATCTTACAAACTGGAATAGTATGAATTCTCCAACTAAAAATAAAATGTTGGGATTTTTGCTGTCCTATTCCATTACCATCTTAATTTATGAAGCTAAAATGGAAGTTAGTCGAAGCAATGTCTGACTGGTATTCATGCTGAGAACAGAAAAACTGAGCAACACTTTTGCTTAGAGAACAGAAATGAAATGCTGCTCTGCAATTCTAAGTGAACCTTAACATTTTATTTCTGAATACATAGTTATTTAGATGTTGGGTTTTGTGTTTTTTTTTTTTTTTTGGTACAGGTTATTAATGCTGCTTTAGCTCTGGCTGCCAGACCAAAAAGTCAAGTTGTGAAAAACAACATGGAGATGTATAGGAGTACATGGGAGAATCACATCCATGTTCTTACTGAAGCTGTGGATGATATAACAAGTATTGATGATTTTCTTGCTGTATCAGGTATGATAATTTTCAGAATCTGATTATTCTTCTATATGCTTTGAAAACGTCTCCTAACATTTAAAAGGAAACCCATGGAAGACTGGTTTGTGTAAGGTTTTGTGAAGCTGTTGCATCTGTTTAAAATGTCCCTGCATAGTAGGTGTTCCTACTCTGCATAATGTACAGCTGAGTAGAAGTTATTTGGGCAAACTGTAGGTGCATGAAGCAGAATGGCGATGTTACGGTGAGTATGTTTATCCATCATCACAGGTTCGTTTAGCTCTTAAGTTTTAAAATCCTCTGTGAGAAGTCATCTCCTAGAAAAGGAAGTACATACCAGTGTGCATACATATAAAACGTGAGATTCTCACAATATCCTGTGTTCGAATTACTGTGTTACTTCGTTCCACAGTAGTTGCTGTGATAGACAGCGGAAAGGACAGTGGGTTACTTTTTCAGGTTGATGTGTTTAAAAACACCTCATGAACAAAAAAAAATACACTATACCATTTTCAGTTAAAAATATTTGTTAAGCAAAATGTACTTATTGCAGAATCACAGAATGGTAGGGGCTGGAAGGGACCTTCGGAGATCTAGTCCAATCCCCCTGCCAAAGCAGGGTCACCTACAGCAGGTTGGACAGGAATGCACCCAGGCGGGTTTGGAATATCTCCAGAGAAGGAGACTCCACAACCTCTCTGGGCAGCCTGTGCCAGTGCTCTGCCACCCTCAAAGTAATGAAGCTTTTCCTCATTTTGAGACGGAATTTCCTGTGTTCCAGTTTGTGCCCCTTGCCCCTTGTCCTGTTGCTGGGCACCACTGAAAAGTCTGGTCCCATTCTCTTCCCACCTACCCTTTAGATGTAGATGAGCATTAATGAGATCCCCTCTCAGTCTTCTCTTCTCCAGGTCAAACAGCCTCAGGTCTCTCAGCCTTTCCTTGGCAGAGAGGTGCTCCATTCCCTTGATCATCTTTCTAGCCCTCCACTGGACTCTCTCCAGTAGTTCCCTGTCCTTCTTGAACTGGGGAACCCAGAACTGGACACTACTCTGGATGTGGCCTCACTGGGGCAGAAACTGATATTTCTGCAGATAATTACTAGAGATGTTAATAAAGGGAAGAAACAAGTCAATCTCTGATGAAGTAAACACATGAATCTCTTTAACCTACTATGAAGTCTCCTGAGTTTTAACATTCTTTCAAAGTCATTGCGTTAAATGATTCTTTTTAACTACACAACTGCTATTCATTTAAATGTCACATTTCAGATTATTTTTTTTTCCAAAATTTCCTTGGCTTGAAGAATAAAGTTAGATATTCCAGTAATAATTTGTGAGGGGGTGTGTGTGTGTCTGTCATTGGGCAGTTGCTCTTTTCAGAGTAGACTCCTGGCTTTTTGGTGTATTTTGTATTCATTGGTTGAGCAGAGTTGAATATTTCACAATAAGTAGAGGCAGAAACTGTAACTTAAGTAGCAGTGATGTGTGGGCCTACATATCATGAGGTCCAAAAAAGAAAACATTCATGTATTTGCTCTAAACCATCTGTAGATTATCATCTGTAAGCTTTGGTAGAAGCTTTTGGCACATGTTAGTTTAATCTGTTTAATTTCAAGTGTCATGCTTCTTAAGTGAAGGAACTCTGTCTACTCCTCAGTGTATTAGCACCATTACTGTGTTCTGAGAGAGTAAAACATTCTTATATTGCTCTGTCCAAATAGAAACGTTAAATGAGTAATAGAAGATGGTATCTAATTTTTTGGGAAACTACTTGGTAATTAGGACAGATAATGTACTTGGAGTGTTTTGCGTCGTGTTTGAGATGAAAGGAATACGAGAAAAGGTTTATAATGGATCTGTTTTTTTCTGTAGAAAGTAGAATTCTACAGCATATCTCAACATGGGCATATTGGGCAGAAAAATTTTTTTAAATAACATACTTCATTCAAAATTGATACTGTGTGTTGTCTGAATGTCAGATACTCACATTTGAGTTGAATGGCTGAGTTTGCAGCCCTGACTGCATCTTTCAGGTTGGCAAGGGAAGTGATTAATCCTGTAATGTTAAAATCATATTAAAAAATAGAGTATACTTTTTGTAAATGCAGTACACACACCTTCCCTAATAGTTCTGACCGTTCAGAATTCTAGATCATACAACAGAATTGCCTACTTAAAAATTTATTTTCAATTGCATCTCCAGTTGATTGGTCAGATTTTTCTAGCAGATATAAAATTTACTTCCCAAACATGATAAGGCTTGGGTATAGCTATTTTGTGGTTTACATTATGTATCTGCTTTTCACTCAGTGTCTGCATTACTGATGATTTTGGGGGTAAATTCAGTACTTTTAGCTGCATTTCTACTATGGACACTTTTAAGGTACAACGTAACTCCCATTAAAGTCAAATTCGCACAGAGCTCAGTAGCATGTTTTTTGAATCCCTGTTGTTGTGTTTCCGTCCTTGAAACAAGCTGAATGAGGGAGTTACAGCTGAGAGGATGGGAAAGAACAGATCTCCCAATGAAAAGGTCTTGTGACTGTGCAACCTGCGGGGTTGCTGAAACAAAACGTATGCATTCAGGAAAATTGTGTCTCTCCCATGATCATACACGTACTTCCCTGATGTAGCACTGGCAGAAGGAGAATTCTGTGGCAGATCAAAAGGGGTGAATTTTGAGCTTTTGGAAGTTTGGTGGCATTTATTGTATGTACTAATAATGCTATTATTTTTCTACGTGTATTGGTCTCTCCTTTTCATATTCCTCTATCTTTGTGAACTGGGATTTTTGTGTTTGTTTGTTTCAGTTGTGTTTTATTTGAAGGAAGACTAACACTACAGAAGACAAAAGAAATTAAATTAGCTCTTTACAAGTGAAAAAGAGGTCTGATTGCAAATAGCCAGTTTAAATGATGGCCCGTTCCTTATCAAGGAAAGCAAGAGCTCATGAATTGTATAGAAAATGTCATTGCAATTATGAAACATTATAAATGATGATACCATTGTTCATACCTCCTGTGAACAGAGAATCAGTATCAGCTTAGCAGTTTTGGATAGTTAATTTATACAAGCAAGATCGTGGGTATTAATCTTTATAACCCACTGACATTAAGTTTAACAAATACTGTCATCCATTTATCATGATCATGTGAAGTTTAGATTCATAAAAGTAAAATGAAACGTGCTATTCCATTTGCATGATTTTCCAGGAAACTAGTTTTGATATGCTTCTAATTTTGTTAATGTTGGTAAATCTTAAGTTTTATCCTCAACTCTGCTCTTGTAAACTCCCTCTTCAGTGTCTCTTTCCTGATAAAGTGAGGCTGAAAACATAGTTCGTGATGTTCGTTTTCTAATGTTGGTTCTTCTGTGTTGTTTTAATACCCTTTATTCAAAATTACATGAATAAACCTTTGAATATAAAAGGAAAAACTGAGATGTCAGTATTTCCTTCCTTTGTATGTACGTTTTTATCTCCTGATGATGGTGTGTAATTGCAATCACTTGTTAATTGCAGTTTTTAAGTATTTTAACATTATTACATGTTAGAAAACAAGTAAGAGAAAAGTTAGATCTTTTAATGCTAGAGTTAACTTCTACAAATGTTATAGGTAAAAAAGGCATCAAAAGTGCATTTATATGTAAAAAATTCTCAAGACCTGTGATTTTTCTTTTCTGTTGTCTTCTTGAAGAGCTTGATTGGCAGACTCCTATGCTGCTTTTTTGTCCTCAATGTCCTTCTCCTTGTCCAAACTATAATTATTCCATCTACTGGACCTTCTCTCCAGCCTTCCATGCTTTCTGAGTTTTGGTCTGTCATATTTATAATATCACTGTGCTTAAATCTTTATTATATTAGCTCCTCTTGCCAAATTTGAAGTTTCATGTGTCCATAAAAACATTTCCTTCATCTCTTTTCTCATTCCTCCTCATGTATGAACAAATTCTCTTCCTCTTCATGTCATGTGTGCATATAACATACACCCTTTCCTGTTGTGTTCTCGGTGTGATGTTGTCTCCGCTCTCTGCCCTTCCAAATACGTCCTTAAAAATACAATTTCTCCAAAGTGCATTGACTCTTGTAATCTCATCAACACTTTAAATTGAACAGTTTTTGTTCTTCTATGATTCTCTTTTCTTTTCTCATCAACCAACAGCTGCAAGTCCTTCTCCTCAGGGCTGCTCCCAATCCATTCTCTGCCCAGCCTGTATTTGTGCATAGGATTGCCCCAACCCACATGCAGGACCTTGCACTTGGCCTTGTTGAACTTCATGAGGTTTGCACAGGCTCACCTCTCCAGCCTATCCACATCCCTCTGGATGGCATCCCTTCTCTCCAGCATGTTGACACAGCTTGGTGTCGTTATCAAACTTGCTGAGGGTGCACTCAATCCCACTGTCCTATGTTGCCAACAAAGATGTTACACAGCACTCAGTCCCAAGTACTGACCCCTGAGGAACACCACTCGTCACTGGTCTCCACTTGGACATTGAGCTGTTGACCACAACTCTTTTGAGCGTGGTGATCCATCCAGTTCTTATCCACTTGTGTCATTGACACTCGCTCCTTGTCTCCCCTGCCTGTCCTTCCTGAAGAGTCTGTATCCTTCCATTCCAACACTCCAGTCATAGGAGTCATCCCACCATGTCTCTTTGATGCCAGTGAGATCATAGCCCTGCAGGTGTGTGCACGTCTCCAGTTCCTCTTGTTCCCCATGCTATGTAACTTTGAGTAGAGGCACTTAAGCTAGGTCCCCATTGAAGGTGACTGACTTGCTTGCAAATCCTTTGTGCTGCTTTCCAGGTCGCCTTCCTTTGAGGTGTTTTACTTGCATTTCCCCGTGTGCTCCTATTGCCTCAGGAGCTCCTGGCTTGTCCCTGTAAGACTTCCGAGTGTGCTGCAGTGTACCCAGCACATCTTGGAGCAACAGGCTGAGGGCTCTCGCTAGTGCCCCATCCCTTAAACTGTGTCGTCCTTGTCATCCCTTGGCTTGTCACAGGCAAGGCCTCTCTCCCACATCAAGTCTAGTTTAAAGCTTCGTCAGTGAGCCCCGCTAGCTCATGAGCAAAGACCCTCTTCCCCCTTTGAGAATGATGACCCCATCCAACACTAGCAAGCCAGGTGCCACGTAGACCCTCACATTGTCAAAAACCCCAAAACTGTGGCAGCCATAGATTAACAGACTGAGTGTGTTTCTTCTAATGTGACTACCTGTAACTGGAAGGAGAGAAGAAAAAATAACCTGTGCCCCCGATTCCCCTACTTACCAGCCAAAGGCCCTGAAGTCTCTTTTAATCACTGTTGGGCTATGTGATGCCACTTAATTGCCACCCACATGAAAGAGCAGCAAAAAAAAAAAAAAAAGCCTTTTAATGTAAACCTGTGCTTATCAGAAACTACATTTAATTCATGGAAGGCAGCAAAAGGTAGGATGTTGCCATAAAACTCTTGGAGAAAGCAGTTTTTTGTGGGTTCAATCGTCTTCTGGCCTCAAATAAAAAAAAGAGCTAAGGGGCCACATACTTTGCTGCCATAACCTTGTAGCTTGTATTTGATTTCAGTGAAGCTTCCTGACTTTAACACTAGCAAAAATAAACAGTAAAAAAGAAACTTACCTTTTGTCATTTTTCCAAAGGCCCAGTTCTAAGGAAGCAATTTACTGATAACACAGAGGGAGCAAATACGCAGCTTCACTTCTTTCCTGACATTATAGTTTCAGATCTGAAGCTCCTGCTGCTACTGCAGTTTCTATACTTGGAAGAGATCTTTAGTACTTGATTAGGAAGCAGGGTGTCAGGTGAACTTTATTAACATGGCAAAATAGGAGAATAGAATCAAAGAGGAAAAAAAAAGACATTGTAAGAGAACTCTGGAGATTATCAGCTACAGCATCTTGTGCAGAGCAGGACAGACATCAAATTTCTGACAGAATTTAATTTCAGACTTTTTCAGTTGTATGAGATCCAAATCTTGTTACCTTGTTAATTGGTGTTAATTAACATACAGCAAAGCTTAAGCAATCCAACGCTTAAGCAATGCAACACTTAAGCAGTTACTCATTTACTGCAGTAGATGAGTACTAAAAAAAAGTACTTGACTATTCACTTCTCTTAGTTGCATCACTGAAAGAAGAATTCAGTTAGTCTGAGTCAGAGCAACTATAGTAGATTCTTGTAAATGTATTTTCGTAAAAGTTTTTAGGATTACATAAAAGATGACAGTTCAGAATAGTACTAAGGGCATGGTATCTGTACCTTGAAAAGAGATTTATTTGATTTATGTACGATTTCATAGATAGGGAAAAATACCAGAAGTATGCCGCTTATAAAAATTAAAAGCGATTATTGAATTGCTTAGGTCTCTAAAAAGGTTTTTTGTGTTTAATTTTTCAGTTGTGTGTACATTCTTTGGTAGGTAGAAAGGGAAGATACGTGCCTTTTTAAAACCTAAACTGCGACACTGTTAATCAGAAAAACTGTATGCATGTGTACATTTGTGTACATCAATATCTGTGTTGCTGTATGTACACACACACACATGTAACTTTATGTATTGGAGCTCTGTGAATTACTGCATGGCTTTTCTAAACTGATGATACTGACTGGAGTTAGGACTTCCTGGATGGATGCTCTGTGGTAATGCAGTAGTTGTGTTGTGGTGAAAATGGTAATGTATGTATAAAGTCAGAAAGCATGCCCTTTCTTATAGTAGAAAAGGCTTTACTTAAGCATTTCATTTGTAATTGTTTGCTTAAAATTATTTACTAAACTGAGCAACTGAAAGTTATAGGAGCAAACCATTACTTGATACAAAAATAACTGCAATTAGCATTATTGTAAAGCTTTTTTTGTTTTCAAGTATTTTAGTACATTAAATAAACACTTATTTAGATAGAAAGCAAAAACTTTGTTATTTACATAACAACACATTTCAAAATATCTTGACCACATATTGATGTTTCAGAATTTGCTTCAGAAGAAGTAGGCCTCTTTCTTACTTAAGAATGTAGTCACCTGTTTTTGCTGAAATGCATGTAATTCTCTGAAATGCCCATGTGATGATTATTCTCCTTCTTGGTGTTCAGTGTGGTATCACTAAAGCACTGCGCTAAAAAAAAATCCCAGTGCTTTATTATGTCTGCATAGTGCTAAAACCAAGTTGTTGAGAATTTTTGTAAGATGTCTCTGGCAGAAACATCCTGGATTGTTAGACTCATTGTTGACTGAATTTCATAGCAGCTCACTTTTTGTTTGGTAAGTTTCTTTTCGAAGCTGTTTTGGTTTTTAAGTGCTATTTTTTTGGGTTTTTACATCTTTTGAAAGAGCTGTGTGAGATGGACTTCAGTGTCTCAACTCTATCTGCCTGTGTTGTGTGTGATCCTTGTAGGCTTTGTGTTAATTTCTGTTGTATGGTTGGTTGCAGAAGTTTGTTGTTTTGTTTCCTACAGTTCTTTCCTCTCTCATTCCCCTAGACTCATGAGTACAGTTGATTTCACTAAGCAGTTCTGTTAATCTTACCAAAGTTTACCCTTAAGAGAACTAAAGTTATGCGGTCATAGTCTTTTTGAATAGTTCCCTTGGAAATAAAATCAAGCCAGTCTTTGTTACGAATCATAACCTCTGTTTTTAACAAAAGAAATTCTTAAATAGGTGATTTTTTTTTTTTTTGGACAAAACACAGTAAGCATTTCTTTTCCAATCTACAGCACAATGCATTTCCTAAGCTTAATTTAATCTTCCTTTTTTTTTTTTCTTCCATACTCAATGGACAGAGATATTTATATTTATAGATATTTGGGAGAGTGTTGCTTACTCGTCTGGATGATTCAGTCTTTCTCCTGAACACAGAAAAAGTTTGTTGATATTAGAATAACATAAAATTTTATGAATTCTCCCTTTAATCTTCCAGCCTGATGTAATTCCTGTTGGTAGCTAGGTTTCTAATAACGCCTGAAGTTTGTTTTTTCAAATCTGTGGCATATCCCAAGCATTATCCAATCTCATAAATAAAAGCAGATTGTATACTTCTCCAAAATGTTTTTTGACTCAGCTGTATTTTTTTAAAAATCATTCTGTCCTTTTAGTTCCTCTGACTTCTCACATACAATTATATGCAACTGCATTTCCAGTTTTTGTAATATTCTCTGAATATCACACATTCTTCCTTATCTCTGCCCCATAGTAGTGACTATTATAGTTATGTTGAACCGTTGTTCTTCGTTATCCAGTGTCATATTCTGTATAAAGGTATTCATTCTTAAGAAATAACTTTCTGTGTGCTGATTGTCCTTTTCATCTCATCATATTCGTTTATCCAGGTTTGTGTCATAGTCTACCCAGTGCTGCTTTTTTCTGGGACCTCAAATCATCTGAAACAGTAATTTATACTAGCCATTACAGTGTGAGGGTGGAAAGAGGCCAAGATGTGGGGGGTGGTAACAAGATGTGGGGGTGTTAACATCGTTTTGTTACATTTGAAGGGAACTGAAAGCTTTGTGTTTTTTTAGTATAAAATCCCTTTTTCTTTATTGAAACAGAAGCAGCAAACATCAAGGTGAAAATAGCTTAGGATTTAACTTGCATTAATTGATGACATTTTGAGAGAGAAGGCTGCTGAGCACCAGAAGTAATTAGCATAATTCACCCTGTCCTGCTCTGTGCATTCTGTCTGCTAACCAGAGGTCATGGTTCTTTTAGGATCTGTGTGATGACTCACACTGGTTGTCACAGATCAGCAATGAAATTGGCATCCAGACTAAAATTGCAGTTGTTGTTTCAGCTTCAGGCACTCTTCTGCTGATGGATTGAGGGGTGAGAGGGAAGGAAGTGTTAAAACATAATCGTTCTTTGTGTTGGGGTCATGTTATGCCGGAATCACACTGAATGATTTCTTCATTTTTTGATCTATATCTGTTATTTTGTAGTTGCAGGAATTACTAAATAACGGAGTTCCGTAAATAAGTTGGTCATGCAGTAGAGAAACATTGTATGATAAACAAGTTAGTTAATGTAAGGGAAAACAACTTAACCCGTTCACAGTGATCATTTCTGATGTTTATTCTTTAGCAAGTTCTTAAATTGTTTTGTTCTTACTACTTTTGTCTGGAGTGACTGAGGCATGTTGATTTTCTTTTATGTAATAACTGATGTTATTTACCCCAGATCAATTGCCAGAAGGTTTGGCTGGTAAAAAGAGCTGCTTGCTGCCCCATTGGTTTGTCTTGGGTGACAAATTCTGGATAGGAGACAACTGGAAGGAGAGTAGAGATTAGATACTAGGTTTTGCAGCTCTTTGTCTGCCATGTCTTCCTGCGAGAATACAGGTTCTGATTCTCATGGCATCATCTGTCCTCCACTATGTTAAATCGGTGTTTGGAAACAGACTGTATTTTTGTACTCTTTGCAGCATTACTAGAGAGTGCATTATATGCTTTAGACCTAGTATTTTTATTGTTTGCACACTCTTAACTTGTACAGCTAGTTTTTGCAGTATACTGATGACATCAGTATTATGACATTAAACTTGCCAAAAACCTTTGGAAATCAGTCTTCCTTCTGTTCTCTGCTTTGATTATCTGGAATTTTTGCATGTTAAAAAGTTGCTACGGGTATAAGCCTAGACATGGCAAGAGGTCTTTGTAGAGGTGCCATTTATAATTAGGGTCATTGTAAATACATAGAGGCAAATGGTAGAATGTTCAGAAGTGCTGAAACTGTTCTGAAAGTTTAGTGTAAGAAAATCCCTATGTTGTCTAGATGCCTTTTCAAAAATATAACTCAAACTCTGAAATCCTGTTCACCCGTATTTTTTTTGCTCCTATTTCACTGGAAGTTTTAGATGCACTGGGAAATTTATTGAATGCCAACTACTGAAATGCAATTAAAATTTTTGAAAGGTTATATTCAATGTTGTAGAAACCATTTTATATGTGATTTCTTCTCATTTTATTCCCAGATCTCTTCAGTTCCATAGAAAATTTCCCATTTCCTTCTTATCTCACCCCAAAATCTTCTAATTTCTTCCTTTTGAAGTTTATCTTCTAAAACTTCTAGAATCTCCTTCCTCCTTACGCTCCCATTCTCACTTAAAAAAAACCCAAAAAACCAAAACAGCCAAAAACTTCTACAACATTCTAGTACATTTCAGGTAAGGCTGTAAAACTTTAATGCTTTGTCTGCTAATTTAGTAGAACCACTTGCAAACAGAAACAGCTCATGACATCTCTGCATTTTTTTCAGGTGCACTTTACTCTGTTGTGTTTTTATTCAGTGATTTAGGATTGTATGTTAGCTTTCATCTTTCTGAACACCTACACTAAGCCTGCATTAAGGAAGGTGCTAGTCTGAGGTTACTGTAGTTCAGACACTTCTCCAGGCAGAACTTTTTATGCTTTACTAGTCACTTTTTCTATGCTAAGGTACACAGTTTTACTTAAGCCATACATTAAATGTTGGATGCAATTTGGTCTAATCAGAGTAGTATGTTATTTCTTTGTCTGAGGGGTTTTGCCTTTTGCCTCTGGGGTTACGTGAGGTTATGTCTTTCTCTTGGACTTTTTTTTCACAGTTTTAAAATTTGTCTGTGAGCAACAACTGTTGTCTTACAGGAGTGAGTCCAATGAGTGAAATTTTCCTTCTGTTGAAGAACAGCTTGCATAGAGACCACCCAGTAGATTTTTCAGGAGCATCACTGAAGAAGTTACTCATTTCCTATCTATATCGGCTAGCAAATAGTTAGGTATATTGAAGGAAGAATGAGGACTGTTGAAACATCTCAAACTTTGCTACTTCAGATATTTGCAGTAACTTTGCTATTGTAGTGCTATAACAAAGTACTATGAACTCATCAAAGCCAAGAATAATACAGTTAAGGCTGTTCACTTCAAGTCATGCATCACAGCAGTTATAGGAGTGATTGCATGTTTGTGCCTTTGTGTGTGTGTGATTATAGCTAGATTTAGTGGTGTCCTAAAATTTCTTTCTTTGCCAAAGCCCTTAGAGGCCAGTGCACTGTTGGATCATGTGTGTACTTCCCTTAAATTCCACATGCAGGTTTATTTAAAAATCTTGTGCAACTTGTAGCTACAATTATATTCCAGTTCCCTGCACAAAGACATTCTGCTTCATTTTTGTAAGTGCACTCATAAGCTCAAGTCACAGAATCTTGGACCTGTTGATGCTGTTGCCGTGGAAAATCCACCTAGCTCTTTGTCCCTGCTGGTTTCTGCTGCTGGGGAATGTGAGAGGCCTTTAAGCCGTGTAGAAGGGCCTCTTCCTGGGTGAGTCCCAAGTGTGAGTGGTGCCTCATAGCTCCTGGGTGTATTGCCAATTTCTTGGCTATGCAGTGGAATTTGTTGTCGAGTGCCTCCTGTGTGTTCTGTTGTGTATGTGATTTGAATCATAGTGGATAGGTTTGGGTTTTTTTCTGGTGAAAGGGGAAGCCCTTCTGGTTCTTGAACTGCTCTGTAAACTGCAGTCACACTAGAACATTTTTCATGTTCTAGAATGCAGAAGAGAGTCTGAAGTTTCTTCTGAAATGCTTCTGGTTAAAAAAAAAAACAAACCAAAAAGACCTCCCCCTCAAGTGCCCCCAAACTCCAACAACCAAACGTGTTATTTCTGGGTGGGAGAATGTTCTTTTTACTGTTTACAAAGAAAAACATTATAATGCACCTTTACTAATACCATTAATTTCTTCTTTATGGATACTGGAAAGATCTCATTCAGTCGAGACTCTGGGGTTGAGAGATCTAAGGTGCTCTGTGGTGCTTTTTTTGGAAAGCTGAGGTCGTCCATATAAATTTGTAGCGTTGCTACATCTTCGATTATGTTAAAAAAAAAACCAAACGCTTGATGAATAGCACTCAAATACAATGAATCATAATGCTAGGCCTCAGTCTGTAAGTATTTATAACATTAAATTTTAGATTTTGATCAGGCTCATGTTTCAGATTACTTTGGAGAGTTACAGTTATGAAGATGGCAGTCTGGACAGTGGAAGTCACTCAAAGTAAACTGCAAAATATACTGTAAATACTTGGACAAGAAGTAAGGGAATGACTTAGATTTTTGGCATGCTATCTTTTGTGATATAATTAGTTTTCCATCAATGGTTCAAAGTTCTGTTTCAGTTTATCACTATTTTTCCAGTCTATGTCGCATATTTACAGATGAATGCATTGTAAAAATTGCCAATTATAGATTTACTCTTAGCATAGCTATGGAGATAGGGAAAAACCCAAGATGCTATTCAGAGACTTAAGATTAAATTTAATGTTTTCATGCTGGCTTTCTGGCGTGCGCAATAGCAAAATATCATGCTGTGCTTTTTGAAAGAGAATAAACATAAGAATCTAAGTAGAGATGTATATGCGCTTATTTATGGTGAAATGATATTCAAACAGGAAGGTAAATTACACAGTGGGTTTCCATACCGTTTATCTGAATTTTGTTTGGACCGACTATAAGATGCTTCAGGATAAATATTAATTCATTAAGCTAAAACAATCAAGCTCCCTCTTCATGACTCTCAACCTGGGGTGTAAAAAATGGACTTTGAATTTTTCCCTTTTTGATCAAGGCTAAAGGCTTGCTCTGTGTGTCACTGAGCATGCAAAGCTTACTTATGCTGGTATAGCTTTCATTGATCATCAGTCTGATGACTCACCTGAAAGTTCATACGACATTGCCCTTGCTGGGCATATCCTCTACTGTCTCCTATGCTTTCTTTTATCCTGTTTGTCTTCCGTAACATTACATAACTGTTACTTCAACAACTCGGAGATTAATTTTGTGAAGAAGTAGGGTTTGTTAGTTTTAGTCCTGCTGCTTACTGATATGGATGTTTTTAGATGGAAGTAAGAACAAAAACTGTTCGCAGCGTTTAAGATACAGGCATATGGATTATGCTGGCATAGTAACACCCTTTTTTCTTTATTGTCTGGTCTTCCCTGCGAAATCCTAACATTCTTTACCTTTTAATCATCGTTGAGCTAGTGTGCTTCTAGAATTTCCTTAATTTACTTCAGAAATTTTCATGCTTAATAGTAGTAACTAATTTATAGCTCAGTATTTCATACAGACTTAGGACTGTTTTTTCGCTGTACACATTAATTTTAGTTTATTGATGTTACATGTGGTCTGTTTTATTGACTGATTACTTGTTACTGTGATTGCCATCTTCAGTTCTTCCTTGTCAACTTGACTATCCTAAATGAGTGTCGTGGTTTAACCCCAACCAGCAAATAAGACCATGCAGCTGTTCACTCTCCCCTACCTCCCCCAGTAGGATAGGGAGAAAAAGGAGAAAGAACTTGTGGGTTGAGACAGTTTAATAGAAAAGTAACAGAAGAGAAAAATAATAATAATGGTAAAAGAATATACAAAATAAAGTGATGTAATACAATTGATCACCCACTCAATGATTGATTGTCCAGCCTGTCCAAGCAGCCATCGCAAATTCCTGCCCCCTGACCAACCCCCATGTATATACTGAGCATGATGTCCATGGTATGGAATATTCCTTTAGCCAGCTTGTCTGGTATACATGCCCTCTCCGCTTCTATACGGAGCTGAAAAAGTCCTTGCCTTACGATAAGCATTCCTTAGCAACAATTAGGACAGTATGTGTTATCAACACTATTCTCATACTAAATCCAAAACACAGCAGCTACTAGGAAGAAAATTAACTGTATCCCAGCTGGAACCAGGCCAGTGAGAAAAGACAAACCCATACTTTGTTACTTCAATACTCTCTTTTTATGTTAGTCCTGAAAGTTTGGAATCACAATTTCAGCACCAGTCCCTGTGGAGCTGCTGGCTTATGTAATTGTGAAAGCCATCTGCTTATTGCTATCCCTTGTTAGCTGTTTTGTAATAAGTAAGTAACACTTAGATTTGTCCAGGAATAGTAGCTGCAAGACCATTTTGAAAGCCGCCTGGAAATCCGGTCTGTAGTTACCGCATGAATCGCTCATCCCACTGTTCACTGGTGCCTTTAAAAATCTCTAGATTGTGATACGCAGCTTTCTACTCTACAAAGCTATTTTGACTTCTCTTAATTACATCATATTTGGATATCTCTCTGTTCTATTTTATATAAAAGTTCCTACCAGATTGCTCAACAGAGAAATATTGTAAATATTGTATATGTATTAGTTTGTTTCCACTGATTACCACAAAACTCCTTAAAAGTTATCACCGTAGTAATCAGTGTTTCTTTGTCTGTTATCAAGGTTAATAGAACTTAATGTTTTGCATGTCACAACTAGCGACAGTTTCCTTTACATGAATGTCTTATTCCTGGAAATTTGTTGATGCTCCTTGTATCCATTTTGTTTTAACTGAAAATCTAGTGTTGCTTCCTAACTCCCTTTGGTATCCATATTCCTTGCCCCAAAAGTGGCAGACAGTCTGTGATACACCGATCTAAATGCAAGTTAGTCTTGTAACACTGATTGCTTAGACTGAAGGGCAACCATTATAATGGTGTTATACTTCTTAGGTCATCGAATCATAGAATTGTCTAGGTTGGAAGGGACCTTTAAGATCACAGAGCCCAACCATCAACAGTAATGCTGCCAAAACCACCACAAAACCATGTCCCTCAGCACCACATCTACCTGTCTTTTAAATACCTCCAGGGATGGGGACTCCACCACTTCCCTGGGCAGCCTGTTCCGATGCTTTACTACGCTTTCTGTGAAGAACTTTTTCCTAATATCCATCCTAAATCTCCCCTGGTGCAACTTGAGGCTATTTCCTCTTGTCCTAAATTTGTAATTGATGCACTAGGACCACTTGCTTAGGTGTGCCATATCCTAGCCACTGAATTGGACCATGTATCGCATGCTGATTTTGGGAAACCATTTTGGCAAGTGTTGTCCCATGAAAACCTGCTATTTCAAATTAGCATTTTCTAATTCAAGATTTTCGGTAGTTGTTACTAAGATTATGGGAATGTTTTAGCAGTGAATTTCTTGCATAATTGTAGAGGATAAAAGCAAATCAGAAAACATTCAGTAAATAGGACTAAGGAGCTAGGTAGTGCAGTTCAGCAGAGGACTTAGTCATTTGGATTATTTAAAGTTTCCATCCCCAAACTAAAATTTAATACTGAATTCCTGGTCACTTTTTACTGAATTTCAGTAAGTTGGTGCTGAGACCAGGTTTTCTCATCACAGGCTTTGCAGACTACTGGCCTATTCTTCCAGAGTTTTGAAGGCTGATGGATTTGGAATTCACTTTATATTTGATCTGGCTGAGTTCAAATTTGGCAGCCTTTGGAGCATGGTCTAAAATGCATGGGTTTGCAGATTGGGATTAATTTTTTGTGTGTTTATTTCCTAACAGCTTGGTTGCTAATAGCTTTCCAGCTGCAGCTGTGGCAGTAGCTTTTAATGTTTTTGTGCAGCTTTACAGAATTGATTTGCTTGCTTTTTGTAATGAGGTCTACTGAAAACATACACAAGTGTTCTAAGAAATGGTATCTAAAGAAACATAACCAAATGATAAAGGAAGATTTTTGATCAGTGGTGCTAAGAGTTTAAAGAGTTACGATGCTCCTGTGGTGCAGAATGCTAGACTTTCTGTTTCTAGGATATGATGCAAAACCTTTATCTGGGAGAGGACATTCTAAGTGCACAGTTGTGTTGCAGTTCTGAAACTTCTGGTGTGTGCTTTTACTACTGGAAGTTAGCCAGCCAGGCTAGTGTGCAGCATGTCAAAACCATGTTTTCTTTAAAAATGAAACTTAGGAAAACAGACATACATACATGCACAAGATGAGCAAAAGCTGATTTTTGAGATACCCCCTTGTGAACTTGATAACAAACAGTAGACCACTGATGATGTTTTCTTGATGATCAGAAGGCACCCTTTGGAACCTACAGCAGCTGGATACGGCATGTGCCTGTTCTCCACAAAGCTGGGAATCCTTAGCGCATCGGGGGGAGAGGGGAGAATGCAAAATCAAGGGAAGTGCCTAATGGAATTCATGGGTCGTGCAAAGTCTGACTTAAGTGTCTAAACTTCCATTGCCAGTAAGTTCAGCAGATACTTTAAATTTTGTCTCCGAAATATGGTGCGTGGAAGTTTAAAAAAAAACCAAACAAAACCCAAACAAAAAAAACCCAAAAAACAAACCACACACCTTAAACCAACCCCCAGACCTTACCCCCTCCAAATCCCCCAAAAAGCCCAAAAGAAAACAACACCTCCCCCCCAAACAACAGCAACAAAAGTTGTACATAATTTTTATGCAAATTATAAAACCAGTAATTGAGTTATTTTGGAACCTGACTACAAAAAGGCAAACATAAAGACAACGTTCCTCCACAGTTAGCTAAAGTACTACATTTTCTAGGGAATCAAAATACAGACAATGACTTGATAAATTTGGTTTACTGTTTTCTTGGCATTATTTCTGACTGTAATCGCACTGTAAGTGCAGAAGGTGTACTCTAGAGTAGTCTTAACTCCAGTATATATCTTCTATATACTTATGTGGATATACGCACGCACATACACATGTATACTTCATTTTTTCTGGTTGAGGGTATGTTTTGCTTGTTATGCTGTGGCATTATGTGCGTATCTTTGGGCAACAACCTTCCATTTCCTTATGTACATAGTTATAAAATTGCAGCTATAATATCATGGCCTTTACCAAATGTATCAATTTTTTTTACCAGTGTGTTTAATAACTTGTCATGAACATCACCAGTGCCACCTCCCCACACTTCCCCCCCC
>NW_009646844.1:1907854-1914444 GCF_000708025.1 Charadrius vociferus
CCCAACCAACCACAAAAAACCAAAGCAATCCCACACCCCAAAACCATCACCACCAAAACTTTTGTGTGGTCTTACAGTGGATGTAGTGGAAGGTCAGTGTCCCTAAGAAACATTTGTAAAGTAATTAAAAAAAGAGATGGCCAAGTCAGGATACATACGAGTTGTACTGTAAAACATAAACACTCAGTATTGCACAGTATAAATACCTCACTGGGATAGTAAGCTTCACGTATGGAAAGAGGTGTATTAAACTTGGTTTTACAAATCAGGATTTGTTAGATAGAGGAAAATTAATAAAACAAGAAAAAAATGAAAAGAGAGGAGAAACAGAAATGGGTCTCTGTTGCAGATTTTGTTGGTCATTGTCATTTATGTGGTTATCAATTAGTAGACATGAACCTTAGATATTTTTCTGTTACATAGTGTGCAACCAGTTCTGTGAGTGATCTTCAGTGACGTGCTGATACGGGGGAGGATGGAATTGATAAGATATAAGAAGTGTTGCTGATGAAGTGTTTTTCATTTAATACAGTCATAGGAAATATCAAAAATGGTCTTAATTTTTGTTTTTTACAAACTGATTGAGGGGGTATTATGGCTTTCTTAGGGAGCCAAATTGATTTCTGTTCTTACAAAGTACATTTTGAAGTAAGCGTAGTAATGGAAGGTGAATTTAATGTTTTACCTAATGAAAATGATGGGAAAAAAACTGCAGCCAAAAACTAAAGGAAAGCAAAACCAGAGCAGATGTTGCAACTCTGTTTTTCACACAGATATGCTTAAATATGTAGGGATGGCCTTCCAGGCATGGTTGCTAAGGTAATACTGCCGAATACGTTCGAGATAGTATGCTTAGATGGTATGACCAGGGAGGTTTAATATTAAAAGAACAATAAGCTGATGGGCCAGGAGGCCTTTTCTTGTTCCTTTAAAATTGCACTGATTTTGTTTGGAATGTCAAATCAAATGTTAAACACTTACACTTTGGGTACTTGTTTGAATTTTCTCTATTTTAGCAGTGCGAGACTGTTGAAAGGTAAATTCTTCTCCGTTTCAGTTTTTCAAATGCTAAATATTAGCTTTTTACTTCATTATCCATTCTTCTTTATCAGTTAGCTTTTGTTTCATAATTGCAAACTACATTGGCCAGTATCATACTCTTCCAATCATTTTGTGTACTTTTTCTGTACCGTATAGCCTTGTACAAGTAACCTGTACAGCTGTGTGAGCTTATACAGCTTCCTGCGTAATAAACAGGAAAGGTGTGCTACACTAACTATGTTGCTGGGGTGTTGACCCTTAAAATGATACCCGCTTACACTTTAGTGGGAAAACCGATCTAATGAAAAGTCAGCTTTTCTTTCTGCAAGTTTGATACTTTGGGAGGTGACTATTTTCAACGGTAAACAATCCAATTCGAAGATGGGTATAATGCTTCCACCAGGAAAATGGAAAACTTCTATTCATAGCTTAGAATTTAGCATTTTTGTAGGGAGACTTTGGAGTTTCCAACCCCAAATTATCTCCTGTCAATTAAATGTTTTCCATCTGTTAACATTTGTCCTATCTTTGGGTTGGCTGTTACGTCAAACAGAATTACTAGGTCTTCATCAGATGTTCAGTATAGCAGATACAGAGCTGTTACAAGAGAATATTATCATAAGGTCAGTGTTTTCACCTGAACAATTATCTGAGAGTGTCAGATGGCTATTATCTTTTGACAGTATTTTATAGACATAAATGAAATAGCTACCATTTAACATAATATGGTCTGCTTTGTTGCACACATTATAAAACAGGTAATGCAAAAGTTCTCCAGTTACACAGCACTAATCTAGCAGAAGGAAATAGATGATAAATTTTCATATTTGTTAATCCCCTCCCACCCCCCAGAGGAAATTAAATCTTTCTTAAGGTGATAAATTGACCACATCCTTCAGCTGATCCAAAGACAGACTTTCAGTATTCCCTAGTAATTGCAAATTTCTTTCATGCCGTTTGGTCCAAACAAGGAAGATTGCCAGCTCTTCTATAGTATCTGCCCAGAAATGAACTAGGATATCAGCTATGCATTGATTTTTAAGATGAATGTTATGAACTATTTCCCCGTAATCTGGCTTGTTATTTCACTGTTCAAAAAACCAACCATTTCCAGCGAGTTAAGACTGGAGCTCAGTGAAAAACTCGAGGTAGTTCCCGGCATAAACTGATTCCTTTATATAATCCCTTATTCAGAAAACATTGCTTTTGCCATTTTAGACTTCAGGATTTATGATTTATCAAGGCCTTCCTGAGTTCTTAAGAGATATTTTCATGAAGTTAGATAATATTTTAGCTAGATTTGGATTTTGAATGCAGAATTTTGAAAGCAACAATAAATTTTTCACTTCCCAGCCATAGAAGGGCAGAAAACAGATTTATTTATGCCCTGTTTAGGGCCATGTCATATTTCACCTAGGGCAATAAAACTGCAGACTTCAGCTCTTCTTTTTTGGCAGAGCAAGTGATACGGAAAATTGAATCTTTACTCTCATAGCATTGAGAATACAACTTTTTTTGTTGTTGTTTTTAAGCCTCTATCTGCTTTAATTCATCAGAGTAAGCAACTCTGCCTTGAGAAGGGGCAAGTGGGGTATAAAAGACCAAAGGCTTGTGGAGCGTTTTGTGCTCTGCTCGTATGCTGAAGGAGAATCCTCTCTTGTAGTTAAGAATTCTCCCACAGACAGTCCTAATAGACTGCTGAAGAGCTGATGGGAATGAAGGAAAAAAAAAAATCCCAAAGAAAAGTTGCAGCTCTGCTCTTTTGTAGTTCATCTGTTGGAAAAAAGAAGCCTCCCAGAATTTTTAGCTTGGGTTTATAAAGGTTGTCGTGGCTTGGGCTGGACTCGGCACTGAAGTGAGTAACAGATGCTCCCCTGCCCTCTCTCCAGGGAGAGGAGGGAGAGAGAAAGAGACTTATGAGTTTAGAAGAAACTAAACTACTTTAATGAAAATATTAATAAAATAATAAGATAATAAAATAAATATATACAAAACAGTATCAAGCTTCCAGAATGATGATTGCGTCACTGACTGACACTGGGGAAGTCCCAGACTGGATTCAGTGATGGATGGGAACTGGATTCCGGATCTGGATTCAGGAGCACATGCATCGAGATCAAAGGCAGACGAGCAGAGAGAGTCCTCCTTGGACGCCAGCCATTGAAGAAAAAGGGCTGACCCTTTGATCCCTCAGCTTTTATACTGAGCATGAGGCAGATGGGATGGAATACCCTGTGGGTCAGTTTTGGGTCACCTGTCCTGTCCGCTCCTTTCTGCAGGTGGGACCCCTCTACGCTTTTCCTCTTCCAACCCTCCAACAGGGCAAATAACAAATTTCGCTGGCCTTGGGTGTTATAGCAATAAGTATAAGCAAGAGCCTCTCTGCATACCATAAACACAGGTCTTAAAAATCTGAGAGTGAAGGGTGTCTAGACAATATGCTGTTAGAGAGTTCAGTTAGTTAGAAGAGGCTTAGCTGCAAAGTAAAATTATTGAACTGAAAATCAGTTCTGTTTCACCACAAACCAGGACATTCCACCCCTTATTCCATACCAGAAAGGGAAACTGTGTCCTGTATTTTTTGAGAAGGAATGTTCTGAGGACTATAATAAATGTTTTGATTATGCATTGCTGTGTAAATGTGAAGGGAACAGGCCCAGACTGAGCATAAAGAAAATAGCTTTTCTGTGTATTTTATGAACTGGATGCCACATACCAAGGAAATATGACATGATTTTGTAAGGCAAATAATTCTCCATTATCCAGGAGCTAAAGGGAAGTGTGAAAAGTAATACTAACATCTAAGATAACAAACTGAGAAGAAAACTCCAAGTTAAGGCTGACGGTGGCAAATGTTCTGAAGAATTTCATGACCAAATCTGTAAAATGACTTGCGGATGCAGCGAAGGCATGTTTCAGTAATTTGTGGAACCTGCATATGTCAGCCTTAGCCCGTGTTCTTTTTGGCTGGCAGTTCTTACTGTTTTTTCCCCTCCATTTCACAGAGTCATAAAATCATTCTGGTAGGAAGGGACCTCAAGGTCTAGTCCATCCTGCTGCTCACAGCTGGGCCAACACTGAATTCAGACTTAAGAACAGAGATTTCACAACCTCTCTAAGCAACCCTTCATTATTCTGGTGAACCTCATTATCCCCACAGTGATCATCACCTGTTTCATTTTGACTGTTATCTCTCATTCACCAGCCAGATTCAATTCACCTATTAATGCAGAGTTAAGGTTACCTGACAGTGTTCTTCCAGCATGCTGTGTTCACTAAAACTTAAATTTGTAAAAAGTGATACAGGAGATGGGGGGGGGATGTATGCTGATTAACTCATCTTCCTGGATCTGCCTGGAAGGTACTGACTGTATTAGTTGTAAGCGTACTTAAATGGTGGAGGCACTTTTTGGGAGCAGTTTAGCAAAGTTGGGTGTATAATGCATGTCCATTGAAATAACACTTGCTGTGGAAGAGGAAGGGGGGGGCATTTGTCAGTGCCCACATTTGTGATCAGATATAAGAGCTGTACGTGTAACATGAGAATTCAACATAACGTTGAAGTATCAGTCTGTCTGCCGTAGTTGAGACAAAAAAAGGCCACCTAGTTAGTCCAGGGCTCCCTAGTCTCCTGGTCCTGGCCAAATGGCCTTCTAGTCAGTGTTACCAGGAGTTACTGTGGTCAAATTAAAGTTGAAGGGGTTTATTCCATTGTACTTCAAGAAGCTGAAGTTGTTGAACTTGTTTTTTAGAAAGGTAAATTACAGTCTTTGTAAAATTTTACTGTGTGTCAGTTATGGCTACTTTGGTGAAGAGAATGCTCTTTTAGGAGAAAATAATTATGGTTACCTAGGCTCATAGCTGAGATATGGCTAGGCTGAGTAAGATTTGCTATGTACGTTCTGGAAGTTAGTAGCAGTTGGGAATGGGGGTGCATATGGCAGACATGATTTGTGGCTACGGTGATTTTCAGGGATTAAACAAGAATGCTATATTTCTTCTCCCTCACTGTCGTCTTTCATGTCCAGCTACCATCTTCAAGTCATTATTTTTCCCTTGTCCTACAAAGTCAGCATCATATTACAGAGTATTAATACATAAAAAATTCTTTGTTGCCATGTACATTATCATGGATAATGGGAGTATGAGCCATCTCCTGTAATTTTTAGAATCAAAACTGAGCTAAGCATGTGTATGTAAAGGATGAGGTGGATTGTCCCTAAAACATATAGTTTCTCTCAGTTGATGTAAGAAGGGTATGTTGAAGATGACTAGGCCAAATGAAGAGGCTAGGGGCAATTATCTGAGTGCATGTCATCCTTGCGTGTTTCTGGAAGAAAGATTCTCCTTGGTCTTGTAGCTGAGGAGAGAATTGAAGTATGTAGATACAGAAATGACTCCTGCCCAGGGGGGTATGCTCCCCTTTCTGCATTTTCTGGCTTCTCTTTGCCTCTTGCCCATCCAGGTATCCATGCTTCTGGTCTACCTCATCTCTACCTTTCCTCTCTCCAGATCCTTATCTAGATGTCAAGATGGGCTTTATGCTTTTGGAGTGTACTTCCTCTTTTTCAGAGAACTTAGAGCCTGGCTCATGTAAAGCTCTCAGAAAGAAGAGAGACTTTAACATGCTGAGAATTAAGACTCTTGCTTCCTTCGTTTCCCCAGGATCCTGGAATACATCTATATGCTGAATAGGGAAGCTGACAATCCAGGAACCTGTCTGTAGGATGAGTGTGGTGCCCAAGAAGTTAAGGGCAAGGATTGAAGCACAAGCAGTTAGCATCTCAAACCAACCAAATCTTATTGTAATCATGTTAAAATGAATGAGGGAAAAAATTAAAACTCTGGAAAGGATTAATATTGCTATAAGGTTCTCACTCATGCAGGGAGAGAAATTTTCTGTAATCTGAAACCTTCATTAGCCGATTAAACTGATTGTTTTGGGCTGCCAACTCTATAATTAATAGACACTCACTTTAAGAAACATTCTTATTTTCTGAGATTCTTTTTTGGTGGTGATGTGGTGGTGGGGTTTTGGGGCATTTTTTTGGTTTTTCTTTTTAGCTTTCTTGAGTTTAAATGCTAACATCTTGGAATCATTCGTGCATATGTGAATGAAAATGAACCTTAAGCTGCCAACTCAATCAATACTTTGTTCACCCTAAGGTAAAATCCAAAAGAAATACACACTTCAGTTAGTATTTTCTGTGAACAGAACTGAAGTTAGTTTCAGACCACAAGTTGAAGTTTCTAAAAACATAAACAAGAAATTTATTACTCAATTTAAAGTGTTGCTTCTCTTTTTCTTCAAAAGTCATCTTTAGGGATGGGCACAGGTAGTGATAGGTCCTGAAGAACTTTCAGTACTTGACCTAGGGGGGTGCCTTTATGCCATCCCTTGTTTTCTCTGCCTACAGTCATCTTTATTTTCCATCCCTATTCTTTTATTGTCTTGTAGATTTTGTCATGCAGCCTCCAGCTCACTGTTCGAGATAGGTGCCATATTTTTGTGCTTATGTCCCATGATACTCTAGGTTAGATCACTCTTT
>NW_009646844.1:1914477-1929594 GCF_000708025.1 Charadrius vociferus
CCAGGAACTCTCTGGCACACTTCCTAAGCATGTTCTTTCAGGAAAACTGGTCCTTACAGCCTAGTATCCATTAGTATGAGGCATACCTGTTAACTCAGGAGGGTTTTCATGTATGTAGTCTTCCAAACTCGCTCTTTTGTGGTATCACAGTTCCCCATTCAGGATGAGATTGTAGTTGTGGGTGACTCTCTCAGCGTTATTTAAAAGTAATAGTACTTTATTTTATCTAGCACCTGAAAACAAAAGCGTTTGCACCCGTTGTCTCTACCTCAGTTCATTTCTGGTTTCTGTGTGTGATTTGTTAAAGTGTTTCACCATGCTCATAATGAAGATTTTTGTTTTTCTTTTTTTTTTTTTTTTTTTTTTCCTTACATCGTGTCCTAAGTTTCCTTTGCTTCAACTTCTGACCAATTGCCTGTTGGCACATTTGTTCAGCTTGTCACGGTTGCTCTGAACAGCAGCCCTGTCCTCTATAGAGTACCAGCCAGCCAGTCTGCCAAGTTGATGTCACCTCCAGACTTGCTGAGGGTGTGTTCTGTGTCATTGCCTGAGGTGTTAATGAAGAAGTTAAATGGTATCAGCCTCAGCATTGACCCTTCCTGAAGAGCAGCTGCCCTAACTAGCCTCTGGTTTGACCTTGAGCTACTGACCACTTCTCTGTGAGCCTGATGGTCTGACCACTGCTTCATCCACCTTCTTGTTCACCCACCCAGATGCTATCTCTCTAGATTTTATGTAAGGAGGCTGTGGGACACTGTGTCAAAAATGTTCTTGAAATAGGCAGTAACCAATGCGCTCCCCTCATCCACAGAGCCAGTACTTCATCACTGACGCAGTCAGTTTGGCCATGCTTGATTTGCCCTTGGTAAATCAATGCTGTTTGTTCCTGAATCATCTTCCGGTCCTTTGTGTGCCTGGAAGTGCCTTCCATCAGGTCTTGTTCCATAACTTTTCCAGGAACTGAGGAGTGAAGCCGTAGCCTGTAGCTTTCTGGATCCTCCTCCCTATTTTTTTTTTTTTTTTTTTTAAGATGGACATAACAGTAGATGTTTATGTGCATTTTAAATTATCGCTATATCTGTCTAAAGCTGAGTGTTTTGGAAGCACCATGCCTGCGTTTGAGTGAATACCAGATCATTGTGAACCTTGCCTCTCTGTACCACTCTTGGTCTGATCCAGAATGGGAGTGTTGTCAGCTAGGTTAGCAACAAATAATATTAGAAATTATCATCTAGTTTCTTAGTTTTGGCAGATAAAATAGATTTAGTTAATACAATCAGAGAAGAAAGGATACTTATTTTCCTGTTCTCAGTAATTCTTTTTCTCCATTTCTTTATTCATTTAAAAATTCTTCTATTGAAGTTGCCAGGGGCTTTGAACATTAAGTAATTACCAGTGATTTCTTTTTTTTGAATAGTGACTAAGACACTGTCTTGCTTGTAGAATGTAGATATTATATTAAAAGAGCCCCAAGTGCCAAGAAAATCTGTTTCATAAGATTACTCATAGAGATTTAGCCTTGAGTATTCTCTGAACTTCGGTATGTAGGAAAAAGGTGGGAATTAAAGGCAGCTTCTTACTTTGTGTGAATACAGGAGTGATAACAGGGAATTGTATACTGGGACTTGCTCTTTCCCCTTAGCGGTCTTTTTCTCTTAACTGTGGCACCAGAAATTGCTAAATCTAAGTGCGGATATTATTAATTACTTGCTTTCAGATATCTTTTGGGGGTTCATAAAAGCATTATGATTCTGTGGGAGTATGTCTTTTGCCATACTAGGTAGTGCCATAATTGGAAAACTTGGAATCCTTTTCTGAGTAGCGCTATAAGGTACCATGTCCAGGGAGCAGGATTGGTCTGAAAGGAACTTTACTTTTTGCACAAAGTTTCTTTGCTTCACATTTTATCATGCCAACAGATGGTAAAAGAAGTCATTTTGGTCAGGCTAAACTGTCACTGCATACATTTCCACATCTAATTTTATGGTTTAGGGCTTGCAGGAAAGTGTTTATTTTTTATTTTCCATCTTGTCTTCAGGAGATCAAACAAATTGAGTTTTCTAATGCTTCTTCATATACTATATTTCTTAAATTTCTAATAATTCTTTTTCTTTTTTTCTGTAATGTTTCCATTTGGTCCACAATTTTCTTGAATTGAGCAGAGTAGCTTTAATAAAAAGTGCTTCAGCTGAGGCCTTATCAGTGCCAAGTCAAAGACAGCTTTATTATCCAGTGATTAGCTCAGCTGAGCTACAGTTTTTTGGCCAGTACAACTAACACCAAGATCCCAAAGGAAAATCAGAAGGTGTAGTGCACCACTCGTGATAATTGCTGTGGTGATCGTGGCAGTCTTAAACATCTATCAATCCACTCTTACAGTTGACTCCTATACTAGACACTCTGAATCACGACAAAGAGATAGTACATCATCCTAATCTTCCTTTTCTGCATTGGAAAGTAGCATACTTGGATGGAAATCATAAGTTGATCTAATGCATTTTGTTAAGAGGAGGAAGCATCGCTAAGAAAGGTACAGGTTAAAACAATCTCAGCTGGACTGTGATCAGTGCTGGTTTCTTTCCTTTTCCATTAGACGTGGTAAGGCATGTGTAGAAGCTGGTTTGTGCCTTGGGAAAATTATGTTAAGCAGCATTTTATTGATCATGAAGTACCTCATCTGGGAAGAGCTTCAGAACGTTGTGAGACTGCGTGTTGGCTGTAGATATTTAGAAAGGCTACTGCAGTATAGCACCAGTGTGTGGGGACAAGGTCATTTATGTTTATTGAGTGCTCTTATTGTGTGTGCATTCTGTCATGCTGACAAAAGCTTGTGAGTTTTTGACATAAGTACAGCATTTGTCAACTTCCCAGCTGACCCCTTGCATGTCACAATGTGTGGATGTGGCACGAACAGATGTTGCACATCTTTTCTAGTACAAGGTGGATGGACATTATACAGTTCATAGAATTGGCCTCCATCTTTTACTTTGAAACACAGTGTCTGGAAGGATGTGTCACTTTCTAATTTACATTCCCTGATATTTTTATGGGCTTTGATAGTTGGATTCTTAAAATGACTTAAAAGTGTTCTTGCCACTTTGGAACAAAGCAGCTAATTGGGATCTCAGGCCACAATGTACATGTCTAATAGCATTTCCACTGAGCATCTGGTCTCAAGTTTGCTTTATCTTTCTCCATGAAAGTGGCGTTTTTGACATCTGTTATAAGGGTTTGGAAACTGGGAGCTTTCCATGGTGTGTTCCGTTCATACGGTATTTCCCTTAGGCCACATGCAGTTTTATTTCTTTTTAAATTTACTTGCGTTTCATATCACACAAGTTAAAGAGTTAACTATGTTTTTCCATTGTGGAAATTTCACTTGGTAGATATCGGGAGAGCCCTACCTTTCTATTTGCACAGGACTAAGCCCTTTAGTTGTTGTCTTTGCTAAACAGTTAAAAGGCGGTGTGTTCTTCACACAAAGGCCTTTAAAGTGGAGGTTTCGCTATCCCCTTTTGTAATTAACTTTAATGGTGATCTATATTACTTCATTTTAGACATACCTATGGCAACAGAAGTTGGGTTTTGTTAGTCCTTTCTCCTGCATTCTGTGTGCATGTCAGCTCTCTATTTTCCTTCAGTGCTTCAGCCTTTCCCAGCCTTCTGCACATTCACAGACTGGATTGTTTGGAAGTCTCTCACTGCAGAAAGCTTACAGGGAGAGGTGCCTGAAAAAATAAATAGGCGCTATGAACCTGTACAGCACAGGGTGGTCCCTGGAACCTCTTTGCGAGTCTTGTCATTTGTGGCATGCTTTCACAGTTTCTGGTGCTGTGGTTGACATGGGTGGAGCTGAAAAAGTTGCCAGTCGTCTTGTTGCCCATCTTCTTCCATGTATGTGGTAGTCCATGGGTGTAGTTAGAGAACACGCACAGACTGAACAGATACCACTAACAAAGTCACCACTGTTAAACTTTTCTTTTTCTGGTGACCTTGGAGGTTGGTGACCTGTACTGAAAGGATATGGACTTTCCATATGCACAGAAGCATTCTGTGATGTAGCAGTTTCATAAACTGAACCAGAATTCCTAATTTTTGTGTAGGTAGAATCCCAAAATACTCATGCCGGGCACAGTTAGTAATTCAGGATTACCTCACAGTGTGTTTTCTCTGTCGGAATTACCATAATTTATTGTATAACATAAAACGTCATTTAATACTGACATACTGAATGGCATTCATGTGAGTTAACAAGAAACATGTAAGCTCTGCATTATTTCATGGCTTAGCGCAAGAGAAGTTTCACAGTGGTGCTTCTGAAGATGGAGCAAATCTGTTGCCTTCACATCTTGCATTTCTAATATTCTTGTAGCACTTCGAGAGACAAAGCACATTTTAGATCTGCATAGGAAAAGAAATTCAATAACAAAATTAATATAGAAGCTTTTAAGAAGTGTTTAAGCTTTAAAACCATAAACATACTCTCTTTTTCATTATATTTTATAGTATTACCCTCTATATCATAAGTTAAATTTTATATTTACGTTACTTTGCCTCCAAAAATGTAATATGTCTGTCAGTATTGGGGGTATAGATGGTAATACTAGCGTATATTATTGGTACTGTCTTCTAGCTTGATCTGAATTCTTACTCAGCTCTTACCCTTACCCTTTGGTTTTATGACCAGTCTTAATTACTTAGTACCAGTATTTTCTCCTTTGTCTCTAGCGTTCCTGCCAATGTTCTTCTTCCCGTTACTATGTATTTGAGTATCAAAAAATAGTTTGTTAAACACAAACGCAGCTATACCACTGCTATTTGAAAAATGTTGAGAAAAATTAATATTCAGAAAAACAGAAGGGTAATTTTAGAAGAAGGATTGTATAATTCTTTTCTTGGCATCTTTCCGCATTTGTCTACATTTTCATTTCTGACCATGTGAACCAAACAGTTGCTTCCATCAGTCTTTAAGCAACCATCTTCTCCTTGTGCTTTCCTCTAGCCAAATCTTTGTTCTTTTTTAAATGTTCGCATTATGCATGGGTGACTTGGAAATGCTAATATGCCATGCTCATGTTGTATTTATGTGTGTTGTAACAGTTTCTCTTTTCTGGCTGTCTTACACAAATACACATCAAACTCCCTTCAGTGAGGTGATTACATCGCATAGAGCTGAGTGAAATAGATACGAAAGGTTCGAGATAAGTGTCTCTTCTGTACTGAGTGTTTGGCACCTTTTAGTGTGGAAGTGTGTCCAGCAGCTCAATTTGTCTCTGCATAGGGCAACTGCTGCCATTTAAAAAAAAAAAGGAAAAAAAAAAAAAAAGTCCATCAAAGAGGAAGCAGCAAGAGCAACTTTATAGTTCTACCTGCATTGCAGGTGACTGCCAGGTACAAACATATTTGACCTGTAAGGAAGAGTGTTAGCTTATTTCAACTCCCTTTCTTAGCAAAGGCATCCCTGGCTGCTACTTCGGATAACCATACAACATACGCTTCTTCAGCTCCCCGGTGTTACTTTGTCTTAACTTTATGAAATATCGAAGAAGCCCTGTGAATGTTAAATGTTGTCTATAGTGAGAAGATAGCAATTACAGTGATACATACTGTTGTGTTGTTGGTTTTTTGTTTTTTTTTTTCAATAGTGTTATGGAAGAATAGTCCTTTTTTATTGCCCTTTAGTAATGGGGTGATTTTGTGCATGTTTGTTTTTTTCTTAAAGCTTTTTACTAGGAGGATCATGTTTAACCCTTTTACTCTCTCATCCAAGAACTGGTGTCTAAGAGACTTTTTAACTTTTACAGGTTCTGTGTCATTATGTGTTTCACAGAGATTAACAGCATGTCCCTGCCCATTCCCAAACTTTGTGTTCTGTTTTGTGCCAGAAACGTAAAATTTTGAATGTATGTTTATTTGGACAGGCAGAAGGTGACTATAATGTGTATATGTTTTAATTAGTAAAGTAAAATGAATAGGCTTTGGATAAGTTGTGGCAAGTCATTTAACTAGAATTGACAATAAACCAGGTGCCATACTGTAGAAGAGATGAAGGAAACAAGAATTTCTTGACTTCCTCAATGTGGCTCTGAATTTGTGAAGTGATGAGGAATTCTAAACAGGAAGATTCAAATGAGGAAAAGAATATTGTTGGAATGAAAGCATGATAATAGCAAAGAGCAATCCTGTCATTAGGAGATGACAGAGAGAGCTGAAGGAGGAAAGTACTGTGCGGCAAGAAGGCCCACTGTAGTAGGAAAGCCAGTGCTGTGTAATGGTGTTAATACACTGATAAATGATACTGTATATATTTGTATATAGATACATATTTGTAGATATTTATTTGAACACCACCAACAATATATAAACCAATAAGATACATAGTAATACAGTAAATATATTACAATAAATAAGAAGACACATAAATCGTATGGAAAATATTTAATCAATACACATTTTGCAATGACGTTGCATATTGCAAAAATTTAATAAGTAATAACATAATTTTAGTACCAGGCAAAAATACCACCCTTCCTATTCACTTAAGAATTTGATTTAGCATGAACATCCTAACACACTGATGTAAAAGAAGTTAGTTCAGTTGTTTGAGCAATTGTTTGTTGACAGAGAATTATCTCATTACGGAACCTTTTGTCACAGTGGCTTAAGGAGGTTTCAACAATAAGTAACAGCTTTACTCCCTTTACATTTCCCTTCATTCTGCAATTACTCACTGAGTATGTAAAGTTTTGTGGTTTTCGTATTTTTCTAGCACTTTCTGACTCTATTTTATTGTTGCTGTTGCTTAAAGGTATTACTGTACCTTTAAATTCTAGGAATCAATAAATGGTTTCCAGGTTATCAGGGGAAGTTCAGTGTAAATTTCATATTGTAAGGTTTTTATCCAAGCCTATGTTAGGCAGTGCATTTCAACAGGGAAAAAAAATGCAGTCAACTCCGTGTCAATGTGTCTGAATGCGTAAGAGATGCGATCTTAAAAGAAATGTTGTTTTATTTGCAGAAAGCCATATTCTTGAGGATGTAAACAAGTGTATCATTGCACTGAGAGAGCAAAATGCAGACAACTTAGATCGTGCAGCAGGTGCAATCCGAGGGCGCGCTTCAAGAGTAGCTCACATTGTTTCGGGTGAGATGGACAATTATGAACCAGGGGCTTACACTGAAGGAGTGATGACCAATGTTCACTATTTGACCAAGAATGGTAAGTCTGATTTCTAAGCTACCTTCTCAGTTTCTTTAGTAGTGTAAACTTTTCTTTATATGCCACATTTAAAGTGAATCCTGTGATTCTCTGATGTAATACACTAATTATGCACTAATAATTCACTATATGGTCTCTAATCTCCTTTCAGCATGCTATCCAATTATGGATGGTACCATGCAGTTCAAAGTTAATTTTCAAAATTTTATTTGAATGACATCATTTGTGTAAGGCTTTTTAAGTTATGGCAGACTTTTACCAGAATTCTTAAATAAATGCAAATAAAAAAAATTGGAAACTTGTAACTGATGAGGCAGCAGTTTTCCACTCTGTTTTACTCGCCTCATCACATCTGTTCTAACCATATGAAAGGCAAACTCGCTTTGCGATTTGTGTGTACTTGCCCCTTTTAAGGACTGTTGAGCAGCAGTTAAATATCACCAAATATCTTCATTTTTGCTAAGCGAATTTGGAACTTCCTAAAATGGTTAGTGTGTCCGTTTCCTTTTTCATTATATTGAAAAAGAGAGTATCCTATATTGGAATGTACCTGTACTGTCAGCAGGGGTGTAACTGCACTATTCTATAAATGGTTTCTGTTGCTTACAACAGTTGTTGTTTACATAAATGTATCTCTTGCCTTTCATAGTACATACTTAAAAAAGAAAATTATCTGTGGAGCTCCCAGGACTTCCATGTTTTCAGGGGTTGCAAGTCTAATAGTTGGGCAGTTCAAAAATTGCTGTTAAGAAATTTTTTGGCAAGTCTGTACATCTCTGGAATATAGGATTCAGCTTCATGAACTCAGAAGTCTAAATCCTAGCTCTGTCAATCTAAACAAGTTTCTGGTATCTTATATTTCACTGACACTTACTTTATTTTACCACAAGAAAAGACAGGAATTTTGTTTGAGCTCTTTCTTAATTGGTTCAAATTGGTCCAGGTCAGAACTGACTTTGTGTAAAACAAGAGTGAATTGACATCACAGTGAAGTGGCAAAAGGGACAGAATAGTGAGAAGGATTTGAAATAGACTTGCCTGGTTTTATCTTCTTTTCTGACGTTTTGATGAGAAAATCTGAGAACTTTTCAACATGACATCTTTTTTTCATAACTTCTGAAAGTACTATGACAAATCTCAAGGGAAGCAGCAATTATAGGAAAGCATAGTTTTGATTCCTGTGTAAAAGCTGAGCCCTTCTTTGTTGAAACTGGTAGTCTTTAAACACATAAGGAATTGATGCTGATTTCTGTTCTGTTGCCTTTCTTTGACAGTAATACATAATGTACCTAACTCCGTGTATGTACAGAAGACAGGAAGACATAAAACTGTTTTTTGTTGGAATGTTTGCCTGGGTCAAGGGATATCAAGCATGGTGTCATCTGCTCAAATGTCTTTGCAGTACTTCAAACCTAAGAATCCATTATCTTTATGTTATTCAATAGGACTGGAAAAAAGAGACATATATTTCTCATTCTTACCTGTATTTATATGATTTGCAGTGAAGAGACATCATATTATGCAATGTTTTTTGGTTGCTTGATGGTTTGTTGTTTGGTTTTTTTTTTAACTGTTTCAGCTTACAGGGGAAATGCCAGTAGGCTGCAGCCCTCAGGTGTAACCCAAAATACTCCATCACTGCTAGGTTTTTCAGGAGCCAGCTGATTGCAAGGTGACACTTCACTACGAGAGAATTGTGTATTTGTGCTGCCATTAGCTCCTAAGTTAGCCTGCATGAGAAACCTAGGGCAGTGAAGTGCGTCCTTTATGCCTAGTGAAAAACTAATGTGTTACTAAAGAAAAAATATTGCAGGGAGAGTATAGAGTTAGTGAAAATAGAATTATAGAATAATAGCATACATGGAAATTGCAGAGAAATAAAAACGCTGATGAAAGAGAGAAAGGGAGCCAGAAATGGGAAGGATGCAAATTGGATGTAACAGGACAGAGAAATTGCGCATAAAGAGGAACAGGTACATTTACTGTTTGTTAAGACAAAGGCTGAGGTAAAATTGTAGCACATATGTTGAGGTAGTTTAAAAGAAAAGAAGAGGTTAAATTCTATGCATTACAGTATATTCAAGAAAAGAGCATAAGATCACTGAATTTGTCTCTCCAGCTGAAAGGCATCAGACATATGTGAGATGGTAAAGTGGGTAATTGTACTGCCATACAGAGAGTGTTAAAACTGATGCTTAATGTCTTAGATCAAGTTGTGTGATCATGTTTAGATACCAGATATTGACAGCTGAATGGATCTCTACAGCACTGTAAAATGGAGTGTCAGCTTCCTCAGGCTTATGTTATGCCATTCCTCCATTTTGCCCCTTCCTTTTCCCCCCAAGAAGAAAACCTCAAGCAAACTAACAATGCCCTGTAAGAGAACCATTTACGTTGTGTAGTTGAGCTCTTAGAATTTAGGTAGTACCAGAACTAAAGTTGTCTTTGCAGCCTTGATTTGCACTCCGTGTACGTATGGATTATGACATTGTGATTATGTGATCATACACAGTTATGTTACAAAACAGTTGCTTGATTCAGGTCACTGGATGAGTCTGCTTTAGATATGCCAAGGTCACATATTAGATGAGGCTGCTGTCCACAGGATTGATTTGGAAAGTAAGCAGAAGACTGCAGGAAGAGAATATATGATCTGGTAGTGAGGATAGTTCATTTGGAGACTGCTGCTGTCGGTACAGAGTTCCTATGTCACATTGTCTAAGTACACGAGGCTACAACTAAGTGTGGAGTGCAGGAATAAAAAAAATGCTTCCCAGCTCCTGGTCTGAGTGAGCATGCTGACGGGGTCCTTGCTCTACATCACAGGGCATGTAGGGGGCGTTCTCCCCTCTTGATCTCAAACATCAGTGGGAAGGGCATGTATGTATGTGGATAGGAAAGAGCATTCCAGCCAGCTCCCTACTGTAGATGATTGGAAGTCAGCATTGAGAATCATGCCCTGGAAATGTGTGCCACAGGGGCTGTCTGAAACTTTTATGGACCACTGGAGAACAGAGTGTTCAGTTGTGTGGTCTGTATGCTCAGTGCTGGCAAGTGTTTAAATCAGCATTTCTTATCTTGATTTTACAAGTACAAAGGTGGTAGAGGTTCAGGCTGTATTCTGGTATGGTTAAGACTGAAAATGTTAGTACTGGTACTACTCTCTCTTTCCTAATGTCTGGTGCTGTTGATTAGATTGAAATATGCAGATCCTTGCATTTTGATAGGGTTTGTGTACTTTTACATGAAAGCAAAATGAGACCTTTAGAAACACTTTATAAAAACCTAAGGTATTTCCACTTCAGAATTGGAAGAGTAACCTTGTACTGTATTTTTAAATATCAGTCTACTCCATTATTTAACTGCCTGCCAGAATCTGCAGCAGTTAAATTTAAGGAAATAATTTATATTATGGCATATATCTGTTGATACAGTAAAAAGCCTGTATTTATTGTAAATTTTGTCTACAGTTCTGCTTTTGTGTCAAAGTATAATGATATACTATATACACATACAAGTATGTATACACATATATATAAATCCTCTAGTTACTTAGATCTAAGGATCTTGTAAAAAACAAGGAAAAGGGTGGAGACACAGAGGGATAAGTATTTTAACTGTCGTAAAGAACCTAGTGGAGGTATCTTTCTCTGCATCACTGGAGTTTTGAGTCCACATTTTTTTATTCCAGCAGTGCTGATGGAATTACAGCAAACCATTGTCCACAGCTTCTTACAATCAGAATTATGAAATACCTTGTAATTCACATAGGGACAGGGCTTAACTTTGAGTTTAGGAATAGTAATGAAGTTGTATTTGGAATGAAAAACAAATGTAACAGTTCTCAAAATAATATATTAATTAAATTAATATATTCAATTAAATAATGATTCGTTAAATTAATATATTAATTACATTCTTAACTATACTGTTTGCCAGTGTCACTGATGAGTGTATTTATTTGTTGGTCCCAAGATGGTCATTTTGGCCATCTTCAAGAGTCTTCTCTCGCTTGATAGCCCTGTCAGTGTGATCAGTCATATAGCCTCCATACTAATGCTGATCTACTCCACCTGAAACAGAGATTTCTTGTATGGTACTTTATTAAATGATACTGCAGGGTGGACTGAATCTACTGCATTGCTTTTCTCTGGGAAAAGGTAACTTATCTTAGCAATAACGGATATTAATGTTGTCTGATACAGGCTTCCTTCCATCTTCTGCCTTTTATTTACCTTTTCCATTTATCTGCATGTCTTGCATGCCTATGTGCACAAGCTGATGACTTTGTATTTTCCTGGATGCTTCACTTGCCCTTTTCAAATACAGTTTGCAGGATTGTCGCAACAGCTCGTGCAAAATGACTGACGGTTTCCTTTGTCCACTGTCTGAGTCTTTTGCGGTAGGGTTGTTTGTCTTCTCCAGTTGAAGAATGTTATGCTCTCACCCAAAAGACACCCACCAAGGAGGAAACATAAGAAGGCTTTGCGGTCTGTTTTCTCGTGCCCACTGTGACATTTGGTACTTACTTTATCCTCTAAAATTTGGTATGTCATCTAAGCCAAAATGCGGAGAGAGAAGCACCTCCAGAGACTTGATTGACTTTTCCTAAGATAGATCTTCAGATCAGATAGGATGAATCAGCTGTTGAAGCTCTTTACCTCCTCTTGTAGTATAAAAGATACCAATATGACCAACTTTATTCTAGATGATTTATTTGGGGGTAGCTAAAATAAGTTGGATGAATCTCACTCATTCTGCGGTACATGTAAAATCAAAAGTTTTCACTAATTTAAAAAGACAAGTATTTTTAATAAATATTTTCCACTGGTCATTCATCACCCTCAGAATGAGATTTAAAGATAATATTTGCTATCTGAGACTGTTTAGTATTTCATGTTTTTTGCCCTTGCTTGTGAAGCCGAAAGACTGCTAAAGAGGACCGAGTCTTTTCGCTGCAAAATATTAAAAAAAAAAAAAAAAAATCCCCAAAACATTTGATAGAAAAACTGTAGTGAGGCTTGTGTATGCAAGATTCTGGAATTGATGAACTTGTAAAATTGGTGTACAACTCAGACATGGAACTGCTTGTAAGAAACCTTTCAACAGAGAATTACTGTAAGAGCTGAGAGGGGAAAAAACATTAAGAAAAAATCTGAGGCTGTTTGCATGACTTAGCCTAAAATACTTTTTGTTTATAATTGCATGATGATTGTCAAACTATCACTTAAGCAGTAATTCTTCATTCTTGTGACTGTTATGCTATTACAGAGTTGGTAACCTCCATTCAGTTAGGTCTGCCGCTAACTTTTTTTCCTGTAAGGCTCTGTTCTCATCTTTCTGTGAAACTGTGTTAAAAATGTTGGCTTTAAAAGCTGAGATTTGCTTCAGATGTGAAGAATGTTCTGAAAAACAGGAATAAATATCATCAATTTTTTTTTTTGTTCCAGATAATCAAAAAATGACCCTGAACATAATGGCCTTTCTTTTTGCCCATCTCTTTTTCATTTCCTGTAGCTGAAAAATAGCTTTTCTTTACTCTTAGTGACAGTAATGTCCATGTTGATTATGAACACACTGTGGGACTTAAGATGCCTTTAACTACACATTTGCTTGCTTTAAAATGCTGTTGCACTTAGTGATCCTCCAAGGTACTGAGAAAAAGCTCCTCTTCAGTGCACTGTTCCCACGGGCTTTGTTCAGTGCTTCAGATTGCCCAGTGCAGACTCGATGTCTAGGGTACTAGTCTTTAAACACACAGTCTCCAAAATTTTTCCTCCTTCTCAAGATAAAAGTTAGTAAGAATAACATTTAAAAAACAGCATTAATATAAAATGTGTTGATTAATAAGCTAATAACTTACAGTTTTCAATTTAATTTTGATATCTTTTTGGTTGTTAGGTCATTTTCTGGAATTAGGATAGTAAATGCATTTCTGTTACCAGCACGTATGTTTTTCTCCGGCTAGTTATGTGGGGAGAGAGGAGGGAGGCAGGGAAAGGGTCTGTTTGTTTAGGTGGCATTTACAGAAGAAACTGGAAAAGAGAGGCTTCCTTGTACATTCTAAATCTTGCTCCCATGATAATGAATTTGCCATGTACCCTAGTGAAGCCAGTGTTACTTGCAGTATGATTCTGGAGCAGAGGACACTTGGGTAAGCGTTCCTAAAAGTAGGAACACCACTCTTGTCTTAGTTTCTTCTATTTCCACAAGCCCTTGGTGAAATCAGTTTTTTACTCCTATAGGGGAAGTGAGGATGATAGTATACTAGTGTACAGTAAGCGTGTGGGGTTTTTCTCCAGTCGGTAAAATAAATCTATGTGTATATGAGAGACCATTTTTGTTGGGTGGGTTTGTTTGTTTCTTTTTTTTTTTTTTAACCTCTCTATTTTCAGTAGAATTGTCCTTCTGTGTTCATCATATGTGACACTGTGATAAATCTTCACTGCTTCTCTTCACTTGACACTAATTTAAGAAATGACTCAAGACTTTCCAATGTGTATATAATCTTTATCTATCTCTTTTAATATATTTTCTCTTTAGATCTTAAGAATCACTGCCCTGGTCCCATTCAGTAGAGTCCGTTCGTAATGACAGCCCTTCCTTAAGCTGATAAAATGACCAGGGAACTACTACGGCTTTTCGTACTAGGTATTTTTAACTGATGTAGACTCTCTAACTTGGACAATTTTTATCTGTGTGCCCATGTCAAAACTATTGCCGTCATTTCAGCTGTGACTTTCTTGCACAGAGTCTTAAGTGCCTTAACCTCTGTAACATCAAGGACCTTTCATTTGCAGTTCTGTAGTCTGCCTTTCACTTACAGCTCTGTAAACCTTCGGGTGTTTATTTTGAATGTATTTTCCAGAGCTTTTGTGCCAATGTTTTTTCCATTAGTGTTATTATAATGTTTTTCTCGTAGTCTTGTGCCCACAAATCCTGACACTTGGTATTTTGCATTCTTTTGGGAATTATGGTAAGCGTGCTCTGCCTGTTGCATTGGTCCTTGATTAACTTTTTACGTCTCAGACATCACTTTAACAATTACTTCCTTTGCCATTCAGCATTCAAAGAATCCTTTTGTCCTGTTGCCTTTTGGAACAAGATAGTGCATTGGAGATGACATCTGCCTTGCAACAGTCTTAAGTTTTTATCTATTTTATAGATTCATTGTGATAGGAACATATTAGTTCTTAATCTAGCAGTATTGGCTTTTTCTGATGCTTCCTCAAGCCAGTTGGTCAGATGTACTTACTGTTTTTTTTTTCCCTACAGTCCAAAATGTTCTTAATTCTTTGGCATTTGCCACTCCTCTAATGGTTTAATTTTGTATCATTTACATGTCAGAGCATGATCTGCCTCCTGAACAGAACTGTGGACTGCGTAACTTTATTTCACACATCATTAGTGCTTAAGAGTTAATACTGTATTCCATAGTCTATGAGGACTTTTTTGTTTTAAGTCTTCAGTGTGAATCCAGTCTCATTAAGGATTTCCTTAGATCTGAAAAATTGCGGTAACTTCTTGTTCTTCAGTTTTAGATCACTCTCAGTTCTTTATAGTTTCATTTTTTGTTGTTTTCTAACTTGAATTTACAAAAAGCATCTTCCACAGTTTTCATTTTTGTGTGGAATACTTTTTAAAATGTTAAAATTCATAATTGTCATAACATGTTACATCATAATCATAAAACTATATGGTCTCCTTCCCCAATAATATTTTCAACTATATCCAGCTAACCAGTCCAAAGTGTGCTTTGCTTATGATTTTCATAGTCTCTCCCCCAGATTCCTTTCAGCCAGACATGCCCTGTTTCCTAACCTTCCTGGTTCCCTCCTTAGTAACGATGAACTGTTAGATTTGGAAATGATGCAAGAGATTGGGGGGGGGGGGGGGGC
>NW_009646844.1:1929731-1936748 GCF_000708025.1 Charadrius vociferus
GAGTGTTAAAATTGGAAAGGTGGAAAGAGGTTGGGGGGGGGGGGGGCGCATGTGCATAATTCAGTAGGATTTGTGTATGCATGTGTATTTATGTATGGATTATAAATCTGTTAACATAGTAAAATTGAGTCTTGCTGAAATCATAAATGACATGCTTGTGGTCACTTTGTTCACCTCAGATCTCAGTAATAGATCTCAGATCTTGTTGTATGCTTTCCAAAATAGGCCTTGCTAAATTCAGAAATGCTGGGGAAAAGATTTCTGGGCAACAGAGGACTCTCAGGATGGCCAGGGACCTTGAACAGGTGACCTGTGAGGAAAGGGAGAGGTTGAAGGTTTGTTTAACCTGAGAAGGTAGAGGCCAAGGGGCAGTTGAATAGAAACCTACAGCTTCTTGAGAGATGGTTACAGAGGCAATGGTGCCAGACTCTTCTGGTTAGAGACAGCACAACAAAGGGCAATAGCCTGAAGTTGCAGCATGAGAAGTTCAGGTAGGACATGGTGTGGATGAGGGCTTATTAAAAGAGTAGTACAACACTAGAACAGAGGTGCAGTGAAATTTCTGTCCGTGGAGGTTTTCAGGTCTTAGACAAAACTATGGCTGACCTGATGTAGTGTTGGCCTTACTTTTAAGGAGGAGACTGATCCAAATGCTATACAGAAGTCCTTTTCAAACAACGTGTTTATGATTTTTTTCTCATGTTAGACACCAGCTGCATTCATATAAGAGTCATCTTTTCTGGGTAATGAATGTTTTAGTGTGTGCATTCGTACTCTGCAATAGCAATCTCAGGTTCTCAGAGAAGAGTTCCTTCTCTTCCTTAGTGGCTTGCTTGCTGTTAAAAATATGTAGTGTTGGTATTTGAGAAGGATTTTTAGTGTAGAAGGTTTGCAAACACCTCATTCTGAATCTGTCAGTTTCTTCAGAATGCTGATGTAGGTTTCTTATATGAAATATCATGTATTAAATGGAGGTGAGCCATAGCAACATTGCAAATGGATGCAGTCAATCTACATGATTTAATCTGATATATTTGCAGAGAGGCAGAAAAACACTTAAAGGCTATTGGTACCCTGTTTTTCGAAGTGTTAGTTTTATCTATAGTGTGCTTTTTTAAAACTGTTGATTTCTCCCTCACACTCCCCCTTCCTGCAAGTTAATAGGAAGGTTTCCAGTGGTGCTCCAGATTTCCTCTGAACAACAACGTAGTCATCTTGTATTTACTCAATTTCTTAATAGTGTTAGAGCAATGTTAATTTTATTCATATAGTTTTATTCAGTTTCTAGCCATTTTTTGTGAGTTGATGTACTTAGAGTTGATAACTGACATTCTTGAGTCTTTAGTAAAGTCTGCTATTCTGAGCCTTGAAGAAAAGTTATTTTCTGCATTGCAGGTTAGGAAGAAGTATTCTTGTAGTCAGCCTTTGTAAACTCTAAACTACAAGTAAAGAACAAAAAAGTCTTCTGAAACTTTTTTAGTCTTTCCATACTCTCTACATAGAATTGGAAGTAGCAGGAAATCTAATTGACAATCACATTCTTGTCTGTCAGCAGTCTGTTGCAGTTGGAGTTCACTCTATCTGTCTGTGCAGAACAGTCAGTACCCATTATAATTAATCATTCTCACTGTTTCTCTAGATTCTTGTACAGAACTTTCTTTACCTAAGGAACTTCTTTCTACAGATAATACTAGCATTTGCACTGATAGCTGTAAATGTTGCTAATCTAATTAGTCACTGGTTGATTAAGAAGTTTCAGGTAAATACTGAAGAATGTTCTTTTTAGTGTTACTGGTAGCTGGTTGGTTAAGGCAAGGTTTCTGTTATGGGGCAAAATATATACTGTGGGATGCAATTTTTATTATACTGACTGCAAACAGCGCATTCAGATTGTTGCTTTGAATGCTTTTTTACCTCTGGGACAAGAATCAAGGGAAGGAGCAAGTTGAATAGCATGACTGGAGTTGGTTCAGTGTTCTACCTTCTTTTTATTTTTCCCCCTCTATTTTGTATGGTAGCTCATCCTGCTATTTTCAGTAGACAACTGGTACGTGAGAGTATCATGTTCTCTGTCTCCTCATCTTTTAGTATGAAAGTAAGAAAGATACCGGCAATTTTTTTAGGACATGTGAATCGTTTCGTTCTTCACATCAATCACATCTGATTTTGGGGGCTGTTGCTTATCTGCTCACTCTTTTGTGTCTATGCTTGTTCTTTTGGGCTTCCAGTTATCTTCAAATTCCACTTGAAACAATTTTCAGAACCACTTTCTCATTTTGCTCTTCAATCTGAAAATTATTCTCCACTACAAGTAGGACCACCAAGATAAAACACTTCGGGTAAGGTTTACTCATGTTCTTATAGCTGATCTTAACAGAATACCTTACATATAAAATGCAGCGTTCTAAGTGTCTGTAAGTTTGAGAATGATGTGTGCTTTCAGAGTATTCAAGAACATGGTAGGAGAATCCCAAAGCTGTCCACATTGGGGACCCCCCTACAGGTTGTGTCAATATGGTAGCAGCTACGTTCCTTTATCACTTTTTATTTAAAATTATTCCAGTAATACCATGTCATAGTATTGAAAGTTTGTGTGGTCGCTTATACCAAGAGCTTCAGGATTTAGGACCTAATTTCAAATCCACTGCAACGGCTGGAATGATTGCTACTAACTCCGCTGATTATGTCTCAAACCCGATGTGTCCCAGTTCTTATTTACTGAGTTTTACAATGTTCATTATCATATTGAACAGTAAAGAACAGGTGGGTTACCAGTGCACAGTACACTAAGGTGTTACAGTAAAGACCAGAAATGGGCACACAAAGTTTGTCTGTGTCACAAGGCAGTGTTTTCTGAATCATTTTGAGGCTAGCCATTAATACTAAGTTTAGAACCAATATTTTTCTGGCACCGTTCAGAAAAATATCTTTTCTGCAGTTGAAAGTATTTATTGGTATTTCCCTGTAATTAAGAACCTGAGGATTTTGGGTACCAAGCTATATTTTTCTTGTGCTTGCTTTTTAAATGTCACCAGTCTTCCATGAAATGTAATTCTTCTTGTTTAAATTATCTCATTCCAAGTTACTATTGTAGTAGACATACTGCTACAAAGTAGCACGACCCTTTTCCCAAATATGTTTTGTGAAAGGCAATTTTGTCATTTATATTTCTGTGGTTTGCTAATATATATGTCAAAACCAAAGTATCCGATTCTGCCTAAAAAAGTGTTGATTTCTTATGTTTCCCAGTGGGATGTACAGGGTTTTTTTTTGCCTTTGGGCCAAAGAGAGTTGGGTATGTTGTGCAGGGCTATCCTTTCTGGGGTACTATTAATACCCATGCTGACAGTAAGTTGGTTTTCAAAACATTAGCAGTACCTAACAATCTAAACATTTCCCTTTACAATTTACTTTGGTAGATTACCAGAAATACTGCCTTTTTAGAAATCTGCTTCCCAGTGAGTGTAGTATCAACTTACGAAACCTAAAGGTAATTGAATTAGCCAGAAGGGTACATTTAGATTAGCTATTAGGAAGAAGTTCTTTGCTGTGAGGGTGGTGAGACACTGGCATAGGTTGCCCACAGAAGCTGTGGATGCCCCATCCCTGGTTCAAGGCCAGTCTAGACGGGGCTTGGAGCAACCTGGGCTGGTGGGAGGCGTCCCTGCCCAGGGCAGGGGGGTTGGAACTCAATGATCTTTAGGGTCCCTTCCAACTTAAACTGTTCTATGAAATTTGATTTCTGAGTTTGTCATTGTTTTGGGTCATTCTTTGTCCCTCAAAAAGTCTATTTAGTGGAAACATTACTTTTGTAAAGGGCAAGAAATGCCTTAGTCAGAGTTCCTGACCTTGTTTAGTTGAATAGCCTTTAAATTTTTTAGAATGTTTTATAATTGAAACTTTGATTCAAGAAATGCTTAAAAATAGCATTTTAAAACCACTCTTGTATAGCAAAAGAAACATACTTAGAGTCAAGCATTCACTTGGTGTTTCTTTTGGTGAGTAATATGTTGTGCAGTAATTGGGACCAGAATGCAGAAGTAATCAATCTTCCAGCTTATGAAAATAGTGTGTTCCTTCAGTGCAGCAACTGACACACACCAACCTGTGATAAAGGGCTCTAGAAGAAAACTTTGAGCTGTTGAGTTCATTAGATGTTAAATGGTGATCTGTAAGCAAAGCCTAGAGAAGGCTGATGCAAGCATCACAGACTTGTTTCTTTCTAAAACGATGCAATTTGTTTTTATACTGTGTCTACAGATATACGGCAGAATGTAGAAACATGCATTCTTTGACATGGTGTAAGCGACAAAGGATTCCCCTTGTCAAGATGACTCCCATGCAGTAAGCACTGCTCAGTAGAAAACGAAAAATCCCACACCAGGTACCTTAGAGTAGATGCTCCTCTGCTTTGCGAGCGCTTGGTCTTGTTCAAGTCGTGTGTCTTGCAGTCATTAAGAGCTTTTTCTAGACCATTTTCAAGCTGTGCCCTATTATGTGTTTTCCATTAAAGGCAGAACCAGAGGTAGCTGTTACAGAAGATGTACTAGCAGTCATTATTACATTTATGTACAGTAACAAATGCTAAATTCCATTCTGGTTTCTGTTCTGTCTTTATGCAGCAATAGCAATTTAGAGTGTTTCCAGAAACCTTGGGCGGGTGTTTAAAGTAAGGGCAACCCATAGAAAACAGCTAGCCGTACACTGTTCTTGTTGTTGAGTCCAGTGTAAGGGTCTGTTCCCTTTCCCATTTGAGAGGCAGCCATATTTGTTACTACATGTTACCTAAACTTAATTAAACTTAATTGAAGTAAAACCTATCCTGAAATGTGCTGCCTGGTTTTCCCCAAGTGTCTTAAGTATGTCTGGAGAGTGTTGCAGTCTTGAAGACATTTAATTACTCAGTATGACAGGATGGATTCTAGCTTTGTCCCTTCGCTGGCTTTGTCCCTTTAAAAATGGCCACATTAACTACAGTATTACTTTTGAACTCCATGACTCTTTTCTCTATCTGTTAGCAGAGGGGTGCTTTTTAGTCCATTGGGCTATGCTGAAGGCATTTAGGGAATGAAAGATACCAGCTACTTACCATGCCTAGATAACTCTTGAAGGAACATAAAGTCCTATGAATTACAGTCTTCACCCCTGCTGATCTGTTGAAGCACCATCTGCTCAACTCCTCGCTGCTCAGGGCAGATGCCTTTCACTTCAAATTTCTTTCCTGACGCTTTCAGCTTTTAATCCATGGCAAGCCTTTGGCCTTTGCCCCATGACTCCCCCCCCCCCTTTCATGTATCAGCCATTCCCTTTATATTAGCATTTTCAGAGCACTGCAGCAGATTAGAGACACACACTTTTCATAGGCTAAGGCATTCCGATGTGGTAGTGTCCAGATGTTACCAGTGTGTCTTCAGCGAGGCTCCCTGTGGGCATGCTTTCCCCCCACTCCCCTTTGGGAGGGGGACAAGCAGACGATGTAGAAATGCCAGTGTGTGCTTCTCTTGGTTCTTCAGACGTTTGCAGTTCATTTTTAGAGATAATGTTAGGAATCTAATTTTCAAGAGTAGCAGTTGCATTTGGCTGTTTCCACTGTAGTTTGTGGAAAAGGCAGAGCCTTTTAGCACAAAGTGGTCTGTATGGTTTTAATAAGACCATACAGAAAGACTACATAGGCAAGTATGCTAATACCTACAATGAGCACTACTTTTCTGCATAAACACAAAAGTGTAATCCATATAGCTGACATTCAGAAACGATCTTAGAGCAATTTTGTTTCTTTTACAAAGTCCCTTTCCCAGTGAATGTAAGACTGTCCCATAGATGTGTCTGAGATTTGTGTTACCTCTGAAGACCCATCTTAATTGGTTTTCCCAGCTTACCCTCTATATTTTTTTTCAAAACTGCATTTGTAAAAAACAGTTATCAATTAACTTCAATAAAATGTGTGTGCATTTTTCCAGGTAAGTCAGTATGCTCATGCAGCATAAGCTGTGTTTTGGGAAAGATTACAGGATGAGAATATAGCTTTGTACTTCAAAATACAGTCGGTTTTCTGCAATTTTTCGCTAAGTGGAGCTCAGAGATACTTGGAGATATTTAGTGACAGATATTTACTGTTTGGTCGTTGATTTCATTGTTCTAGCTAGCTTTCCCCAGTACTTCTACATGCTTAAATTAAATTAACCAGCTTCCTTATCCTCCAAATGAAAACAGTGACTTGCCACATCCTACCCACTATAACAATTTTTAATTGGAAATGAAATCAGATACTAGGTATTAAAAATCGGAGAGTGCTTTGTCTATGCTGACGTAACATTAGCAAAAATCAGTGAGTGTAGCCTGCTATCGTACTGATGATGTTTGATAACAGAATCAAGCGCTAGAAACAGGGTGGTTAAGGAGTTCTTAACATCCCTCCAGATTATCCTCCATTCTTGTGGACACCTAATTCTCTTCCCGCTGATTTAGAACAGGTTTCATTTTTCTTTTTTCCATTGCAAGCGATAAGACAAAGAGATTGTAAAATCTGTCAAATCTCTTTTTTTTGGTCTTGTCTTCAATAAATAGGAGAGTGCGTATGTGTGTACATACACTGGAATAGAAAGTTACAGAGATGGAGTTTAAAATGGTAGAGACAGTGTTACAGTCATGCTCAAGAAAATAAATTCAGCTTGTCTTCTGAGATTAAAAAATTGTAATATGTCAGACAAAAGGAAAAAAAATAATTTTGTAATATTTTTCTCTTTTTTAAAAAAATCATTGTGTTTACAGACACAATGCTTATATGGAAGGTGTCTGGTATGTTACAATAGGTATGTTTACAAACAAGTCCACCTTACCCAGGAACAGACTGGTTTGTGGAATTCCTTTTATATTGGATGAAGCCTGAATGCTTTGAGGATCTTCTGAAGATGTTTGGAGGTGCACTAAGAGTTACAAGTTCAGAGCATAGGCCGGGGTAATGCTATCCAGTAATTTCTGGGATGTAGCAGTAAACGTGGAATAAGCAGACTGTCA